>NC_090766.1:30056539-30119039 GCF_036898095.1 Palaemon carinicauda
TCTCTCTCTCTCTCTCTCTCTCTCTCTCTCTCTCTTCTCCAAGTATGTATGTATATATGTATTAACTTTTACTCTTACTCCTCATGTTAATATTACTTTATTATATGATAGAATTCAGTGGTTGAAAGCCTCTTGGCAAAACATTGTTCACACATTTTTTTTATTTTTTTAATGCCCCGGCCAGGAAAAGGAGCACAGCCTCCAGATGTTAAGGAGGAAGATATGTTGTCATGGTGCTGGCTGGGTGTCAACTGAGGTTAGATGGATGACCTAACTAAATAGTGCTTGGCCACTATCGGCGTCCGGCAGGACTCTCAATTCAGACAACCTGTCAGTTAACACTGCATTTTTGGGCTCAGGCCATGTCGTTCTGATGGAAGTTCCTTTAGGGTAGCTTCCTAAGGTATATTTGAGTACGGTGATATTCCCAGAGAATTTACCTTAAGGTATCCAGAATTCTAACTCCTGGAGCGAATATCCCTAAATAAACTTAACATGGGATATCGCATAATATCAGAGGACGTAATCTTGACACACCACATAGCAATCTTCACCCCAAATAGAATTAACACTTCAAGGGGTCAAAGTGGCAAGAAAACGAAAAACGAGAATGAAAGGAGAGCCGTTAATAAGGTACATCTCCTATCCCGCTTCGAGTGTGTATACAATGCCGCCAACGGTGCCATCTTCATTCCTTTTTCCGTAGCTCAACAACTCGGTGTTTTTCCATGTGTTTTCTCGTGAACTTGGAATATTTTCAACGTTATGATGCTTTCTCCAGCCTCTTCTGCCTCTGGAAAGTTGAGTATTATCTTTATCATGTATAAACGTAAGCTCTTGGTGTTTTGAAATAAATTGAAAGCAATATTAACGTTTACAAGAGCTGTTGCCTACCGGAGGCGTCCTGGACGCTGTCGCTTGCCATGCATGAGTCATTTAGTTAGCCAGAGCGACGTTCCCGGTCCTTATGCTTTAATAATTCTAGCTATTTAGCTTTACAATAGGAATTTTTTATATGATGCCGTTAGTATTTCAGTTTCGGCGATTGAGGTAACCGATCCTAGCCTACGCTAGGCTTCGTAGCCTAGGTGTTTGGCCCTAGTACTTTCATGCATGATATACAGATTTCCGAGTGTTTTGAAATTTATTGAAGCTATAGGCAGTTTTATACATATAAAATATTGTTGATGTTTTCTTCCAAGATCGTATACGAGAGAGTTTTGGCTAGTAGCCTATGGAGCTTTAGTATACTTTCGCACACTTCCCTGGTTGCTCTTTTCTCTTTGGAGATTAAGTGCAATCCCTTTTCCCTCCGTTTTAAGCCTAAGGCTTAACCCTAATGGTTTTATGTGAATAAACATTCAGATATAACTATATTAGGGTGTTTCTGTTCTATTCCTGTAACCAGAGAATCTGGCTTCAGGTGTGGGCAGAACATCAGAGTATTTAGTCTGGGGTCTGTTTCTTTCTAGCATAGAGAATGAGATTCCTTTGCTAGGTTAGGAGCAGACATAGGAGGCTTAGCCTCCCTAGACCACATCTGAAGGTTCTGTACGAGATGATTCCTTCTTCTAGTGATCTAGCAGACTAGTCCAGTATTGTTGTTCTTGGATTGAAGGATAAGATTCTTCTTTTCCTTGTGAATAACAACATCAAACTTTGTTTTGGTATTGAGGGAGGTGGCAAGTATTGCTGACCTCCCTCCCAGAGATAATCCCTAGGCTAGGATGAGCTTCCTTGGCCGTGGGATGATCTCATACTACAGCAGAGTTTGTATGACCCTCTTCTCCCTTTCCCCCCTATCCTTAGTAATGGCCTAGCTATGACAACTCTTGGCCATCGTTCTACATTTGTACCTAGAGTAGGTTAAGATGTGGAACTGGCTCAGTCCTTTGCCGGCCGGCAAGATTGTGCCAGCCGGCAGAGGCCTAACTTCTGTAGAATGTTCCCCAGACCTCCCTTGGTCTTACATCCATGTCTGTCAGTAGAGCCTGGCAGGCAATGGATAGAAGGAAGCCTGAATTTTACATTCTCCCCTTTCTTATGTTCACTCTCTCTGGATGGAGGGCTGTAAGGCAGTGCCGTCTTATATCCTTACCTCCTTTCTGTTTTTCTTTTAGTGTATGTACCCCTAGCCTGGCTGCCGGCTTAAGCGGCCGGCAGCCAGGCAGGTGGAAGTTCTCTGGATCTTTTTACTGCCGGCCGGCATAGGTAGCCTACCATTGCCGGCCGGCAACAGAAGCACACCATAAGATCTGCCGGCTGCTACGATTAGCGGCCGGCAGCCGGGTGCTTGTGTTTATAGTTTCCGGCCGGCACACACAACTGAACCAGCGATCTTCCGCCCAGTGGTCTAAAGGTAGTATACCTTGGAACTATATTAAGGTATGTACCGGCCGTTTATATTATATACAGTAGCCAGTATTTTTACAGTATAGTATATACTGCATGGAGAAAACTATAGTATAGAATATATTGTAACACTAAGTTCTTCCAACATACTTGTGTTGTTTTGTACAGCCTTTTGTTGAGACCGTACAGATGAAGAAAGTGAGTTCTTTCTTTATTAATTATCCAGTATATTAAAATTCTTTATAATGGTGTGAGCTACACCTACATTTTCCTCTGGAAATATCTTGAAGGTATTTCTAGAATAAGATTTAACCTAAATTTTATTATCTGGAAGGTTACAGTAATTGGCTGGGCAGGATATACAAGTGTGTGTCTTTCCTTCTTTCCTTCTAGCTTAGTTATTTTAAGCTATATATATATATCAACATTAGTTATCCAGTGATATGTTTTTCACTTGATACTCATGGAATTTCTTCTCTTTACAGAAGGACCATCCGAAGTGCGGGAGCATGTTCTGCAACGTCCGCAGCAAAAACTTCTGTGGACATGAGTTGTGCAGGAGGCACGCAGCATGCGCAGTCTCCAAAGGTGATCTCCGGTATTGGGACCCTCAGGTATGTACTATTTGCATTAACCTGATTACTGAGGCATTTGACGCCCTTAAGTCGGCGGAGTTAAGGGACGCAGCTAGGGAAAAGCTTCGAACCTGAGTGAGGGGCTTCCAGAAGAATACTTCTGGCCCCTATCTTCAAAGCGAGAAGATGAGGGCTTACCTTTTTCCTAAGGCATCAGCGGATGCAGTGATTCCTCAGCCTCATGCGTAGATACCATTAGTTCAGATTCCGGTTGATTCTGAAGTCTTGGACGCCCTACAAGACATCCAACTTGACGATAGGATGTCTGAGGTGTGTGAGTACACTGAAAAGGACCTTCTGGCAGAAGGCCAAGAAGAGGAGCTGACCCAGGCTCCGGATACTGAGGAGGAAGAAATCGACGAGGGGTCGATTACATTGGTTCAGGCCCCTGAACCTGTTCCCTCAACATCGTCTGCTATCCCAGATGATCTGGGAAGGACTCTCTCTTCCATCGTTGAAATGATTCAACAGATGCAGAAGAAGAACGATGAAAAGGAAGCTGCAATGAAGTTGGAGATGCAGAGACTTGCAGCATCACGTGGGCCCCAGAAGAAGCCCAACGTGAAGGATCTTCCTTTGTGCTCGGATGCTAATCCTTGGAGGTATGCCGAGCACATGCCTATGACAACTGGGAAGATTGTCATATCGGAGAAGTTAGGTTCAATTCCCTTTGAAGAAGTGGAATTCTGGCCCAACAAGGAGTCTTACCCGGACTGCTATGTCCGTCTTAGGAAGGAGCCAGCCTCAAAGGAAGAGACGGAGCCAAAGGAGGTCATAGTTTTTTACCATAGTAAAGCACAGGCTTTACTAAAGAGCTCAATGAAAGAGAGGGACTTCACAAACTCAAAGGTACCTGCTTTGAGTAAGAAGCATCCTTCCTTTGTGGCTTCTCCTACCAGAGCCTTTCCCTTTATGGAGAAGGGATTTAAGGCTGCCTTGAAGGCGGTTGAGGCAGAGAAACCATGTCCCTCCTTGGAGGAATGTAAACCTCTGTCCCTGACCTTACCCATGGACCAGAAAGACTGGAAGGACGTCCATCTTACCTTCTCAGTCGGGAAGTTGGAGGCCGATATTGCCAGACGTCAGTTCGGTGAGGACCTTCCAAAGCTGTCAGATTTTCACTTGTGCAGGGAGCAAGAGACAAAAGAGAGACTTGCTGCATCGATGTCATTACAAACGACTCTGGAAACGACGGCAAGTGACCCCAAAGTCCAAGATATGTTCATGGTAGTGACCAAAACCCATCTGGCCACAGTAACAAAGGACCTCTACAGTTTCATCAAAGCTAGGAGAGCTTGTAGAGAGTTCGTGTTCGCCTCGGCTGCAGTGAGGCACGAACTGAGGAAACTGATCTCCTCTTGCATATGGGGTAAAGACCTCTTCACTAGCGAAGTGGTCAAAGAGGTAGTGGATAAAGCCGCCACAGAGAATAGAAACCTTCTCCAGAAGTGGAGCCTAACTCTTAAAAGAAAATCTTCCCCGGATGAGGGTCCCCAACCTAGAAGGAAGACTAAGAAACCTAGGCTATCCTCTCGGCCAGCCAAACCTTATAGGCAGCAGCAGCAACAACGTCCCATGACTGCAGTACCTCAAATGGTGGCACAAACCCCAACCACGTACCAGTTGGTACCTCAAGCCGTGAGAACTCAGTCACCGGCATTTAACCCAGCATTCTAAAGGCAGACAACTACCTTTCCCCCATGAGCTAGAGGAACAGCCTGAGGTTCATCTAGACACCCTTCAAGAGGAAGGGGGTTCAGGGGAGGATGCAGTCAAGGAGGCAAGGCCTCAGGTCAACAACAGCAGAAGTGAAACGCTTCCGGTAGGAGGGAGACTTCATCTTTTTCGGGATCGTTGGACCTTCGATCCCTGGGCCCACAGCCTAATCAAGAATGGACTGGGTCAGAGCTGGTACAGCACTCCACCTCCGTTCCCACAATTCTTCCAACACTCTACCCCCGTTCTGGAAGAATATATTCGAGAACTCTGGGAGAAAAGAGTAATTCGAAGGGTAAAGTCCATCAAGTTCCAAGGAAGGCTGTTTTGTGTTCCAAAGAAGGCTCAGAAAAACTCAGAGTCATTCTGGACTTGTCGCCACTCAACAAGTTCATAGTAAACTACAAGTTCAGGATGTTGACACTTCAACACATAAGGACCTTACTACCCAAACGGGCATTCACCGTCTCTATAGACTTGTCAGACGCTTATTGGCATATTCCAATCAGTCGTCACCTCTCCTCCTACCTAGGGTTCAAGCTACAACGAAGACTCTATGCCTTCAGAGCCATGCCATTCGGGCTAAACATAGCCCCAAGGATTTTCACGAAGCTTGCGAACGCAGCTCTCCAACAATTACGCCTAAAGGGAATCCAAGTAGTGGCCTACTTGGATGACTGGCTGGTGTGGGCAGCATCCAGGACAGAATGCATGCAAGTTTCCCAACAGGTGATCCAGTTCCTGGAACATCTAGGATTCAAGATCAACAGAAAAAAGTCTCGACTTTCTCCATATCAAAAGTTTCAGTGGTTGGGAATCCACTGTGACTTACTGTCACACCAACTTTCCATTGCTGTAAAGAAGAGGAAAGAAATAGCAGGTTCTGTCAAGAGACTACTAGAATCCAAAAGGATATCAAGACGCGAGCAGGAGAGAGTGCTGGGCTCTCTTCAGTTTGCCTCAGTAACAGACCCGGTGCTAAGAGCACAGCTAAAGGATGCAACCGGAGTTTGGAGAAAATATGCATCAAACACGCGAAGAGATCTGATAAGACCAATACCAACTCGTCTGCGAACGCTTCTCAAGCCGTGGTCCAAAGCCAAGCAACTGATGAAATCGGTACTTCTTCAGCCACCTCCCCCCTCAATGACTATTCATACAGATGCTTCGAAGGAAGGATGGGGAGGTCATTCTCACCGGAAGAAAGTCAAAGGAACTTGGTCCAACCTATTCAAGAAGTTTCATATAAACTTTCTGGAAGTCATGGAAGTACTTCTTACATTGAAGAAAGTTTCTCCTCGCCACTCGATCCACATAAGATTGGTACTAGACAGCGAGGTGATAGTGAGATGCCTGAATCGACAAGGATCGAGGTCACCTCAAATCAACCAAGTGATGTTGGCCATCTTCCGGCTAGCGGAAAAGAAGAGATGGCACTTGTCAGTAGTTCACCTTCAAGGAGTCCGCAATGGGACGGCAGACGCTATATCCAGGATCACGCCGATAGAGTCAGAATGGTCCCTGGATTCAGGATCATTCTCTTTTATCTCGAGTCAAGTCCCGGAACTGCAGATAGACCTCTTTGCAACAAAGGACAACAAGAAGTTACATCTTTACGTGTCCCCGTACGAGGATCCTTTAGCGGAAGCAGTGGACGCTATGTCCCTCGACTGGAACAGATGGTCCAGGATTTACCTGTTCCCTCCACACAATCTTCTACTGAGGGTCCTCGACAAACTGAGATCTTTCAAGGGGAAAGCGGCAATAGTGGCTCACAAGTAGCCGAACAGCGTTTGGTTCCCTCTGGCATTAGAACTACAGCTGAAGTTTCTACCACTACCGGATCCAGTTTTGACTCAGCGAGTTCAGAAGTCGACTGTCTTCACTTCATCACAGAAAACCCGGAACCTGTAGCTCATGATTTTCTCTCCCTAGCTGTGAGAAAAAGATTTGGGATATCAAGAGACAGTATAGACTTTTTAGAGGAATATAAGTCTAAATCTACCAGAAGACAATATGAATCATCATGGAGGAAGTGGGTGTCCTTTGTCAAGGCGAAGAATCCACAAAAGATCTCGACAGACTTCTGCTTATCATTCTTCATCCACCTCCATGGTCAAGGTTTAGCGGCCAACACAATATCAACGTGTAATTCCGCCTTGACAAGACCTATTCTATATGCCTTCCAGGTCAACCCCTCTAATGACATCTTTAACAAAATTCCAAAGGCCTGTGCTAGGCTCAGACCATCAACACCTCTGAAACCCATTTCATAGTCTTTGGATAAAGTTCTTCATTTTGCTTCAATGATGAATAATGAGGAGTGTGCTTTAAAGGATTTGACCCAAAAAGTATTATTTCTGTTTGCACTCGCTTTGGGGGCTAGAGTTAGTGAAATAATAGCCCTCTCGAGAGAGGAAGGTCATGTTCAGTTCTTAGATGGGGGAGAACTGAACCTTTTTCCGGACCCAACGTTTCTTGCCAAGAACGAGCTACCCACCAATGGGTGGGGTCCCTGGAGAATCTGCCCTCTGAAAGAAGATGCATCCCTATGTCCAGTGGAGTGCCTAAAGGTCTATCTTCGTAGAACTTCAGACTTTAGGGGAGGTCAGCTGTTTAGGGGAGAAACATCAGGCTCAAATTTATCTCTGAAACAACTAAGGGAGAAAATCACCTATTTTATTCGTAGAGCGGATCCAGATAGTACACCCGCAGGTCATGATCCGAGAGAAGTTGCCTCTTCCATAAATTTCTTTAATAATATGGATTTCGAACATTTTCGCTCATACACTGGCTGGAAGTCATCCAGAGTATTCTTTAGACACTATGCAAAGCAAGTGGAGCAACTGAAAAGGTCTGTGGTAGCAGTAGGTAGTGTCGTTAAACCTGCTGTTTAATTCTGCGAGGAAGAGTGAAATTAATTGGGACGATTAATTCAAGGGTGGGTGTGTAGTCACAGACTGTTTCTACAGACTAAGCGTTAGGCCACTAAGGTGTCCTTATCAACTGTTCCATAAACAAAGGTGAACCAAGCATAAGTGCAGACGCGTGTGCCAAGCGCTTCTGATGCTAGTGTGATTGAGTAGTAAGACAGACTATGATAATATTATTAATATTTCAATATTAAAAGTGGCGCATATTATGTTTTTCATTTCAGATGAAACAATATTTTCTGTTTACTGTGATCCTTATGCTTATTTATTGGTTCATCCACATCTTATAATTTTATAGTTGTCGATTAGCTTATATATTTTTATTCATTGTCAATAAACTAGTTCTTTGTGAACCTTCCGTCTTATTCGCCCATGTCATTTTACTAGAAAATGGTTTAGCATTACTTTAAAACTATGGATAATTTTAGCATGAATAGTCCTAAAAGATTGTTCCTTGCTACAAGCAAACATTCATTGGTTTATGCTTTCCCCAAGTAGGAAAGTCTTCATACCCTATAGGGATGGTGGTGGATATGCAAAATTTATTCCTACACGGATATAAAACTTTGTCCAATCCAGTGATAAGAACGGGCTCAACGGGGGACTTGTCGGTATTTCATACTGACATTGGTGGTTCTTATACAAACTTTGCTTTATATCATATAGGGTGAGACCGCTATACTGGCTTGTCTGTTAGTCATCCATGGGTATATGTACTCCTCGAGACTTTTTCCAGTCTAGTATGACTCTTCCCTGTAGGGGGCAGGAAGCACTAACATGGTTTATGCTTAGATGAAATGATGTATGACGGCAACATCATAGGTCTCTAGGTCTATGCTGACCAGGAAATACTTTCTTGAAAGTACGGCACGATTTGAGAATCCACAGACACAGTAATGCTCTGGTATACTTCCATCAGGACGACATGGCCTGAGCCCAAAAAACGGGATTTTGAGCAAAGCAAAAAATCTATTTTTGGGTGAGATAGCCATGTCGTCCTGATGGACCCGCCCTTCCTTTTTTATAAAAAGGGCTATAAGACCCCTCCCTATAATGCAGTATCTGTAGCACCTCGTGTATCGCTACAAGGAATGAAGATGGCGCCGTCGGCGGCATTGTATACACACTCGAAGCGGGATAGGAGAGGTACCTTACTAACGGCTCTCCTTTCCTTCTCGTTTTTCGTTTTCTAGCCACTTTGACCTCTCGAAGTGTTAATTCTATTCGGGGTGAAGATTGCTATGTGGCGTGTTAAGAATACATCCTCTGATATTGTGCGATATCCCATGTTAAGTTTATTTAGGGATATTCGCTCCAGGAGTTAGAATTCTGGATACCTTAAGGTAAATTCTCTGGGAATATCACTGTAGTCAAATATACCCTAGGAAGCTACCCTAAAGGAACTTCCATCAGGACGACATATCTATCTCGCCCAAAAATAGATTTTTCGCTTCGCTCAAAATCCGTTTTATGAGGGCCTATAAACAGACTAAATCACTTAATTTACTTTTTATGGACAGTTTGTCTTTTTTTTTTAACTCTTACATTCAGAATTGACAAGGAATGTATGTAGAGACAACTGCTTTTCCTTATCTTTAAAGTGTCAGTGAAATGACACATTACAGGGATGGTAAATAGATTTGCTGCTACACCTGCCAAAGCCTTATACGGATATTGTGTGTCTACGAAATTTTTAAGGGTTTCCCACACTCTTTTCCCAGCTCCTCGGTTGAAATTTCTTCCGCATTCTCTTATGCAGCTCCAATAACATTGGTTTTTCTTGAATAATGTTTTCGGTAATTGTGTCACTCTTTAACTGCTTCTCACCAATCCAGATAAAAAGAAAAATCAATGTTGGGAACACAGGTCTGTTGATTCATTAATGTCAGCTCAGGTTTTGCATTGTCAAATGCATCGATATCTTCTTTATTGGTCAGAGTTGTTACTGCACCAGTTATGAATGTTGTAAAACGAATGTACAGCTTTTGCACTTAGCCACAAGCAAACCTTGCTAATTCTTCACGATAAGTTCCCTTTTTACTTCTCCAGTAATCCTTTCCTTATTCTTACTGTGGTTCTTAGTCAACTTGGTGGCCATTGTCGTAATAATGTTTACTTTACATCACAGCACAAATTGTCTCTAAAGAGAACATTAACAACCAGAACTCGACATGTAATAAGAACTGTACCATAAACTATTTCCACAATAAGGCATACAAGATGGTTCTCCATCTAGTACTGCTCAGAGAGTAGTAGAGTTAGGGACAGAGCAATGGAGGTTGCGGGCTAATGAAAAAGAAAAAATAAATAATAATAATGGGATAAAACCCTGCGATCAATGCATGGATGACGATGACGTATGGGTACTGTATGGCAAATTTCTGAGCATCGTATGCTAGCTCGTTATCTTGTTAGTAGTTGTCCACAGAAAATCTGCCTTCAGAAGGAAATTTTTACTCACAATGCTTGCAAACCGATATTGATTTGCATGCCCGTATACCGATTTGTTTAATATTCAAAGTTGCTCATAGACTGAGGTACTATTGTTTATATATATATATATATATATATATATATATATATATATATATATATATATATATATATATATATATATATATGTGTGTGTGTGTGTGTGTGTGTGTATATATATATATATATATATATATATATATATATATATATATATATATATATATATATATATATATATATATATGTATATATATATATGTATATATATATATATGTGTGTGTGTGTGTGTATTTGTATGATCCTCAGCCATTGATAGTCCACTGCAGAACATAAGAATCAGACATATCCTTCCTCTTGCGTTTGTCAATCCATCTTTTTCTCTTCATTTTTCCGCTTCTTTTGCAATCTCTAGGGACACATTCTGTTATGCTTAATGTTTATCTATCATTTGTCATTTTCATTACATGTCCTGCCACTTCCATTCTTTTACATATTATTATTATATCCTCTACCTTAGTTTTCTCTCGTACCCATGTTGCTCTTTTTCTGTCTCTTAACGTTATTGCCTTACTTACTTACTCTGACGGCTGCTTTTCCGGTCACATGGAGCAGGGACCCCTACTCTCTACAGGACTTCCACTCTCGTTATATCTTGTTCATTCAGAGTATCCAATGTTTCACATCACATACTGCTCATTTACTGTTAAATCATCACTGTCATACGACTCACGGAATAAGGTCCTCAGTTTCCCCTTGAAGGTCTTAATATCTTGAATTAGTCGGTTGTCTCGTGGGAGCTGTAACTATTCTCGTGTCGACACGATTTGTTGGCTGCGCAATATGTAGCAATTCTCTTAAGTATTTTGGACGACCGGTTCTGATAACTTGATGGGTTATTGCACATATTTTAAATTCAATTCTCGCTTTAATCAGCAACCAGTGTTAATCAATTAGTACAGGGGTGATCCTTTCTCTGAGTGGGACACCTTCTATTAGTCTTGCTGCTCTTTTTATTATGTTTTGTAATTTCTTAAGTTGTAATTTTGGTAAATTGTAATAGATGGAGTTGCAGTAGTCAATCCTGGTAATAACACAGTTTATCACAAGTTTCTTTACCAAATTTTCATTCAGGTACTTTTTTATAAAATTAATATTTATTTGATGATAACCAGAATTTTTTACTACATTATTTATTTGGGCATTGAGAGACAGGTTACAGTCAAGAAATGCACTTAGATCTTGAACTTTACTAGATATAGGCACTGAGTCATTAATTATGTTCATTTGAATATCACGCTATTTTCCTTTTTCACAACCATTTGATTTTAGTCGTTCAATTGTCATCCAATCTCTAACACTGTCAAGGATTCGGTTTAGAATTTCAGTAGTGTCATCTACTGTATATCATTTATGGAAAAGTAAAATTGTGTGTCATCCGCAAATAGTTTGAACTTCACACCATGCCTTTGTAGTATTTTTGATGGACCAATAGTATAGAAGCAGAATAAGATTGTGCCAAGTACACCCCCTTCGGTTACTCCTCTGTTTAAGGGTTCATATGATGAATAAGTTTCCAATTTCCACACAGTAATTTTTACCAACCAAGTAGTCTTTTAGGTATTCGAAGGCTTGATCTTCAATGCCGATGGACCGTAGATCATTTAGTAGCAGTTCATGCACAACTGCATCAAAAGCCGCATTGAGATCGAGTAGCCTAATATTAAAATACCACATTCATTTCCATCCATCATTTCCAGCATATCATTTACAACTGACCAGATGGCTGTCTCAGTAGAGTATAGTTTTCTGTAAGCAGATTGCTTGTCAGGCAAAGCTTCTATTACTTCTAGTGACTGGCTATTCAAAAACTTTTGAAACAAAGGATAGATTCGAAATAGGTCTATATGTGCTTAATTCCTGGTAGTCCAGAGCCTTTTTCAGAATTGGTGTGACTATAGCCATTTTCTCAGATTTGAGAAACTTACATTCATCAATGCTTGCATTTGCTGTTCTCATTATTATTTCGGCTAGACTAGAAAAGTTTCTCTCCAATTACTTCAGATATTGGCATAGGATCGATCGCGCACTTGGTTTTCTTTGCTCTCATGATAATCCTGGTAATATCATATAAGTGATCATAAGACAGTTAACACCCATAGCTCCCAACAAATGTTGGTTATCATGCTCACAGGGAATGTTGATAGCATCATTTATTTTCTTTGTAACTTCTTCAATAAAAAGTATAGGAAAAAAATTTAAATTATGTCTAAAGTTTATTTTCTTTACTAATGCGTGTTTCTGATACAATATTATTCATTCTATCACTCAAAACTAGGTCCAACTTATGCCCAGTTAAAGTAGTTGTACAGTCGACATTATTCACTAGTTGATATGATTCTAATAACACACTAAATGCCAAAGCGTCAGGATGGATGCGTCATCCATCAGAAAATTGAAGTCTCCACAGATAGTTAATTCGTTATTCTCCATGATAATCATGTCAATGAAAGCACCGAATTGTAGGTTCAGTAAGGCAAGTAGTTCCCCTTTGTGATAGGACCAGAAAAAATGCCCTTAAAGTTAGTAAAGTTGGGAGCGTATAAGTAACCTTTTAAGGGCAAAATTCGACCTCCGTTGAAAATGTCAGGTCTCTTGGAACGAATGAACAATGTATGGTGGGGTATTACTTATTCCTCTTTACCTTTCTGGATTTAAAACAACTAACTCTCTGGTTTCAAATTAGAAAATGATGGGACACCATACTGAGGTTATATTGCAAATTATGGAAAGTTGCACTTGAACAATTATTCTTGGATATTTCTTTAGAAAAAAGGATCAGATAGGCAATGTATTCCAACTCTCGAGGAGAAATAAGTAAAACCTTCAGATCTATTCCTCTCTGACATAACAACCACCATAATAACTTTGTCTTCAAACAAGGTTGAGAAATCTCTGAGGTACTTGCAGTAATTTGGTTGCTAGATTATTTCATTATCCATGAACCTTTTTCGGTGGTACAGAAACGAGCGTAATGATCATTTATTTACCTGTGGATATCATGAAAGTAAAACATGAGCTTCTTATATTGTTCCATATATTTGAATTGAATAAATAAAATAGAATAAATTCTAAAGCCATCTGTTGCACCTGTATACTAAGAAAGTGGCTAAACCATACATAATAACTGTAGAGGTTGAGTAGTTTGACATTAAGGTTAATAATCAGCCAAGGGTCTGCTGTTAGGTTATTAATGTTACAAATCCATTGTAACTATAAATTTCTTTATCCGTTATGGAGATCATAAAACTCTTTTTTCAAATAATGAAATTTTCTCACGTTAAAACCTCTGTCGTTGATTACTTACTTACTTTTACGGGTTTATTTCTCGCCCTCCATCAGACACTAAAGGTCTGTTCAGGCGGGCCTTGGTGTGTGAAAAAATAATTTCTTTCCAGTTAATATTTTGCTCTGTATCGTTATCAGTTATTTCGCTAGCATTTGTATTCAGGCTTAATAGTTTTCAGGTAACTATTATAACACTTTCTAAAAAGATAAGTCTTCAGGTTTTTCTTGAAAGCTGCCACATTATTGCTATTCTTGACATCGAGTGGAAGGTCGTTAAAAAGTTTCGGTGCAGCATAACTGAACGTTCTTCCTCCTGTTGCATGATTCACACTAATTTCGAATAGTCTATGTGGGTCATCAGCATGTCTAACTCTTACAGCGGCGCTGGTAGCTTCAGGGTAGGGGACCAAGCAATCACGAAGATATTTAGGCTTATCACTTGTAAATGCTTTGTGAGTCAACAAGCAAATTTTAAATTCAATTCTAGCCTTAACAGGTAACCAATGTAGATCGATCAATGTAGGAGTTATTCTGTCCCTTAGTTTAATGCCTTTTATCAGTCTAGCCGCCCGGTTTTGCGCATTTTGAAGCTTTCTTAGTAGTGTATTGGGCAATTTGTAGTACAGAGAATTGCAATAATCAAGCCTTGATATTACATGACTCATCACTAAAATTTCTGTACTGCCCTCTGTTAAATATTTTCTAATAAATGCTATGTTTTTCAGGTGATAGTTACACACTTTCACTGTGTTCACAATTTGATCCCTCATTGACAAATTACAATCTATCAGTACACCCAAATTTTTCACAACAGGCACAATCCCAACATCAGCATCACCAATTTTTATACTTTGAATTAACTGGTAATTCTTCAAAGCCACCTTTGTGCCAAAAAACATACATTCTGTTTTATCATCATTTAATTTGAGCTTTTTCCTCAGTCATTATCTCATCAATTTTCTTCTCTGTATCTTGTGTTGTTGAAATTGAGAGGTAAAACTGAGTATCATCTGCATATAGTTTAAAGCCCACTTTTTGTTTTTTCAAGATGTGTGATAGCTCGATAGTATATATGTTAAACAAGATAGGGCCCAGAACACTACCCTGTGGTACACCCTTCATAAGAATTCTCTCATTGGATCGGTTTCCAGAAACTTCTACAATAGCCTTCCTATTCACTAAGTAACTTCGCAAAAATTTTAGTGCTTCCTCAGTCACTCCAATAGACTTTAAGTCGTCAAGTAAGTACTCGTGCACAACAGTGTCAAAAGCAGCACTAAGATCTAACATAATCCAAATTCCACACTTTCCCTCATCAAGAAGACCTACCATATCATGCATTATTGAGCATAAGGTAGTTTCTGTAGAATGATTAGCTCTGTAGGCCGATTGATTTTCCGGGAATACCTCTAACTCATCAATATGCACCCATAATTGCTCACTTATGACTTTTTCAATAAGCTTTGACATGTAGGATAAATTTGAAATGGGCCTATATGAATTTAGCTCGTTTACATCACCTTTTCCTTTGTAAATTGGTTTGATCAACGCAGTTTTTTCACAGCTAGGAAAACAGGATTGTGATATACTTAGGTTAATTATGTTCAGGTAAATATTATATACAACTTGCTTGTTTGGAGCATCACTTATTGAACTGTTTGGGAAAGTGTCGTTTCCACAATATGTATTCTTCATCTCTCTCATAACCTTTAACAAGTCGCACATATTTATTTCCTTAAAATTTATTAACTTCTTTCCCTCCTTCACTGGCATAGCTGACTGTCCTTCCAAGTGATTTTGGGGGAAACCTCTATAGATTTTATCATTTTTTTCATTGAAGAATATAGCAAATCTCTCTGCACAAACTTTGTCAGGCAAGACATATTTTTTCTTTAATTCCATCAAATCATCAAGGTTTTTGTGAAAGTCCTTCATGTTATTGGTTTTTTTACATTCGCCGTTGTAGAATTTTCTTTTTGTTTTTTTCTAACAGGATGTTATAGTCATTTCTGGCCTTATTATATAGATTTCTGGCTTGTGAGGATTTGGCTCTTTTCCATCTACCTTCCATCTTACGTCTGTGTCCTTTTGCCTTTAATAGGTCACTATTATACCATCTAACATTACCAACTGGATTAATGGATTCTTCACTCAAAGTGTGCAGATCATCTTATCACACTTATGAGGCTTTTAATGAGTCTGCCATAAATGTTAAATAACAGTATTAATGCAATAAGAATAAAATTTTTTTAGTAAAGGACCAGTTTAATAAACGAGTAGTTATAGGAAATAAAACAAAGCTTTCCTAGTTCGAAAATCTAATGAAGATGGAAATTCACGGGAAAAGCAGTCGAAATTGATAGAGATTGCGTGTTCCAAGAACTATTAATGGTAAAAACATTAATGATTACAGTAATAATAATATCATTCTAAATTTTTACATTATTTTTACATTATTCATTTTTTCATAGAAAAAGATATGTTTAGAGAACTCGCACTGTATGAAATGAACTTACAGTAATAATAGGGATAATAATACTATAAAAATCTAAATTAGCTTTCACTTCAGAAAATGGTTTTACAAACAACAACAATAAGATTCCCTTGACAAAGCCTCAGATTTACAGTATCAATCTTTACTGCAAGTAATTTTTTATTCTATTGTCTCCCTTGGTATCTTTGCGTCCATTTGGATTACGGAATGTTGCATCTTGAAGTGTCAACATGGGATTTGTGGTCACATTGGCCAATATTCTGGTTCCAATATTCTCCTGGTGGACATGTCTCCAGATATCCTGCTCCATGGGAACACCTGTAGTACTGTAGTAATAGTAATGAAAATAATTATCATCGTCGTCATTTTCAACATCCACAGAGAAAGATGGAATCATTCTCTACGGATGTAGCTTCTTTTTATGGACTAGGAACAAGCAATTCCCTATTGGCATCTTATGTTCACTTGCATGCTTCGATGTGTTAGAATTTAATGGATCATAAAAACTGATGCTTAACTATATTTACATTAGACATGGAGTTAATAGAGTTTTAAGTGTAGTCCTGCCAAAATGTATAAGGGTGAGGTTGATAAATACTGTTATGAGTCACTACTAAAATTTTACTATAGTTTACTAAATGTTCATCTTGAAACATTACCTTGTCACAGTCAGCAGCTGGATAACAAGTGTTATCAATAGTGCACGCCCATATCCTGCAACTTGTTGTATCAACCTCGCTTTCATAGTTGCAAATTTTTAGATTTTCGTCATAGAGTGTTCCTGGTCCACACGGCCTTAGCATGGCATTCTTGCTGATGCAAATCCAATACTGGATTCAGAAAAAAAGAAATTAAAGTTATACAAATCATCTTGTTTAGGTGACCATAGTTTAATTCTAACTGACATTTAAACTGACAAAGTTATTAGCAGTAAGGCAAGTTGGTTTAGTGTTAGATATTTGCAAAGCAAATTATTGAGCCATTGTTTAAGTGGCATTGGCTTGTATTTAGCAATTATTTGAATGTCTTTAACTCTCTGAGTATCCAATGATGCACTTTGGTGTCATACGTTTATGTAACGATAAGTGCATCAATTGAATACTAATTTTGCAGAAATATGCTAATCATTGATTTGTACAGAAAACAGATACCAACGTTGCATTTGTAGGACTGTACTTATTTTAAGTGCTCGTTATGAATATAGGTAATGAAATCTATTAACATAAAAGAGAACAATCACTTAAGATAAATACAAAATCACGAATAACAAATGACCCGTTTCAGCTGAACGCCCTCTCTAACTTTCATGCACTTAAAATCTTAGAATTGTACAAAGTGTGGTATTTCTGAAAACCAGACGGTAAAACCTTAATTGGCACACAAGATAATATGTTATAATCAATCTTCTTGCCTCAGATTTTGTCCTTATGGGACTACATCGATAATATTGCTTTTGGCCTTCAGCTTTCTTGCCCTAAAGCAATGTTATCCATGATAATATGTTGTAACCAATCCTCTTGCTTGAGGCTAGGTGCTTGTGGGACTACATAGATAACATTGCTTTTGGAGGACTAATCTTCTTCCTTGAGACTGGGTGCTTGTGGAACTATATAGATAACATTGCTTTTGGGGGACTAATTTTCTTGCTTGAGACTGAGTGCTTGTGGGACTATATAGATAACATTGTTTTTTGGGGGACAAATCTTCTTGCTTAAGACTGAGTACTTGTGGGACTACATAGATAACATTGCTTTTGGGGGACTAATCTTCTTGCTTGAGACTGGATGCTTGTGGGACTACATAGATAACATTGCTTTTGGGGGACCAATCTTCTTGCTTGAGACTGAGTGCTTGTGGGACTAAATAGATAACATTGCTTTTGGGGGACCAATCTTCTTGCTTGAGGCTGAGTGCTTGTAGGACTACATAGATAACATTGCTTTTAGGGGACCAATCTTCTTGCTTGAGACTGGGTGTTTATGGGACTACATAGATAACCTTGCTTTTGGGGGACCAATCTTCTTGCTTGAAGCTGAGTGCTTGTGGGACTAAATAGATAACATTGATTTTGGGGGACCAATCTTCTTGCTTGAGGCTGAGTGCTTGTAGGACTACATAGATAACATTGCTGTTGGGGGACCAATCTTCTTGCTTGAGACTGAGTGCTTGTGGGAATACATATATAACATTGCTTTTGGAGGACCAATCTTCTTGCTTGAGACTGAGTGCTTTTGGGACTACATAGATAACATTGGTTTGGGGGAATAATCCTCTTGTTTGAGACTGGGTGCTTGTAGGACTTCATATATAGCATTGATTTTGGGGGACCAACCTTCTTGCTTGAGACTGAGCGCTTGTGGTACTACATATATAACATTGCTTTTGGGGGACAAATATTCTTGCTTGAGACTGAGTGCTTGTAGGAATACATAGATAACATTGCTTTTGGGGGACCAATCTTCTTGTTTGAGACTGAGTGCTTGTGGGACTACATAGATAACATTGCTTTTGGGCAACCAATCTTCTTGCTTGAGACTGAGTGCTTGTGGGACTACATAGATAACATTGCTTTTGGGGGACCAATCTTCTTGTTTGAGACTGAGTGCTTGTAGGACTTCATAGATAACACTGCTTTTGGGGGACCAATCTTCTTGCTTTAGACTGAGTGCTTGTGGGAATAAATAGATAACATTGCTTTTGGGGGACCAATCTTCTTGCTTGAGACTGAGTGCTTGTGGAACTCTATAGATAACAATAAATTTGGGGGACTAATCTTCTTGCTTGAGACTGGGTGCTTGTGGGACTACATAGATAACATTGCTTTTGGGGGACTAATCTTCTTGCTTGATACTGGATGCTTGTGGAACTATATAGATAATATTGCTTTTAGGGGACTAATCTCCTTGCTTGGGACTGAGTGCTTGTGGGACTACATAGATAACATTGCTTTTGGGGGACTAATCCTCTTCTTTGTGACTGGGTGCTTGTGGAACTACATAGATAACATTGATTTTGGGGGACCAATCTTCTCTCTTGAGACTGAGCGCTTGTGGGACTACATAGATAACATTGCTATTAGGGGACTAATCCTCTTGTTTGAGATTGGGTGCTTGTGTGACTACATAGATAACATTGCTTTTGGGGGACTAATCTTCTTGCTTGAAACTGATAGCTTGTGGAACTACATAGATAACATTGATTTTGGGGGACCAATCTTTTTCCTTGAGACTGGGTGTTTATGGGACTATATAGATAACATTGTTTTTGGGGGACCAATCTTCTTGCTTGAGACTGAGTGCTTGTGGGACTACATAGATAACATTGGTTTGGGGGAATAATCCTCCTGTTTGAGACTGGGTACTTGTGGGACTACATAGATAACAACGATATTGGGGGACCAATCTTCATGCTTGAGACTGAGCGCTTGTGGGACTGCATAGATAACATTGCTTTTGGGGGACTAATCTTTTTGCTTCAGATTGAGTGCTTGTGGGACTATATAGATAACATTGCTTTTGAGGGACCATTCTTCTTGCTTGAGACTGAGTGCTTGTGGGACTACATAGATAACATTACTTTTAGGGGACCAATCTTCTTGTTTGAGACTAAATGCTTATGGGATTACATAGATAAAATTGCTTTTAGGGGACCAATCTTCTTGCTTGAGACTGGGTGTTTATGGGACTACATAGATAACATTACTTTTGGGGGACCAATCTTCTTGCTTGAGGCTGAGTGCTTGTGGGACTGCATAGACAACATTGCTTTTGGGGGACCAATCTTCTTCCTCAAGACTGAGTGCTTGTGGGGCTACATATATAACATTGCTTTTGGTGGACCAATCTTCTTTTTTGAGACTGAGCGCTTGTGGGACTACATAGATAACATTGATTTTGGGGGAACAATATTCTTGCTTGAGACTGAGTGCTTGTAGGAATACATAGATAACATTGCTTTTGGGGGACAAATATTCTTGCTTGAGACTGAGTGCTTGTGGGACTACATAGATATCATTGCTTTTGGGGGACTAATCTTCTTGCTTGAGACTGGATGCTTGTGGGACTACATAGAAAACATTGCTTTCAAGGACCAATCTTCTAGCTTGAGACTGAGTGCATCTGGGACTACATAGATAACATTGCATTTGGGGGACCAATCTTTTTGCTTGAGACTGAGTACTTGTAGGACTATATAGATAATATTACTATTGTGGGACCAATCTTCTTGCTTAAGACTGAGTGCTTGTGGGACTACATAGATAACACTGCTTTTGGGAGACTAATCCTCTTGTTTTACACTGGGTTCTTTTGGGACTTCATAGATAACATTGATTTTGGGGGACCAATCTTCTTGCTTTAGACTGAGTGCTTGTGGGACTACATATATAACATTGCTTTTGGGGGACCAATCTTTTTGCTTGAGACTGAGTGCTTGTGGAAATCTTTAGATAATATTACTTTTTGGGTACTATTCTTCTTGCTTGAGACTGGGTGCTTGTGGGACTACATAGATAACATTGCTTTTGGGGGACTAATCTTCTTGCTTGAGACTGGGTGCTTGTGGAACTATATAGATAATATTGCTTTTAGGGGACTAATCTTCTTGCTTAGACTAAGTGCTTCTGGGACTACATAGATAACATTGCTTTTCGGGGACTAATCCTCTTGTTTGTGACTGGGTGCTTGTGGGACTACATAGATAACATTGATTTGAGGGGACCAATCTTCTCTCT
The DNA here is from genome assembly GCF_036898095.1 of Palaemon carinicauda. Lineage (NCBI taxonomy): Eukaryota > Metazoa > Arthropoda > Malacostraca > Decapoda > Palaemonidae > Palaemon > Palaemon carinicauda. The sequence goes on from NC_090766.1 coordinate 30,077,223, forward strand.
TGAGACTGAGCGCCTGTGGGACTACAAAGATAACATTGCTATTGGGGAACTAATCCTTTTGTTTGAGACTGAGTTCTTGTGTGACTACATAGATAACATTTCTTTTGGGGGACTAATCTTCTTGCCTGAGACTGGGTGCTTGTGGGACTACATAGATAACATTGCTTTTGGGGGACCAATCTTTTTGCTTGAGATTGGGTGCTTGTGTGACTACATAGATAACATTGATTTTGTGGGACCAATCTTCTTGCTTAAGACTGAGCGATTGTGGGACTACATAGATAACTTTGGTTTGGGGACTAATCCTCTTGTTTGAGACTGGGTGCTTGTGGGACTACATAGATAACATTGATTTTGGGGGACCAATCTTCTTGCTTGAGGCTGAGTGCTTGTAGGACTACATAGATAACATTGCTTTTGGGGGACCAATCTTCTTGCTTGAGACTGAGTGCTTGTGGGACTACATATATAACATTGCTTTTGGAGGACCAATCTTCTTGCATGAGACTGAGTGCTTTTGGGACTACGTAGATAACATTGGTTTGGGGGAATAATCCTCTTGTTTGAGACTGGGTGCTTGTAGGACTCTATATATAGCATTGATTTTGGGGGACCAACCTTCTTGCTTGAGACTGAGCGCTTGTGGTACTACATATATAACATTGCTTTTGGGGGACCAATCTTCTTGCTTGAGACTGAGTGCCTGTAGGAATTCATAGATAACATTGCTTTTGGGGGACCAATCTTCTTGCTTGAGACTGAGTGCTTGTGGGACTACATAGAAAACATTGCTTTTGGGGGACCAATCTTCTTGTTTGAGACTGAGTGCTTGTAGGACTTCATAGATAACATTTATATTGGGGACCAATCTTCTTGCTTTAGACTGAGTGCTTGTGGGAATAAATAGATAACATTGCTTTTAGGGGACCAATCTTCTTGCTTGAGACTGAGTGCTTGTGGAACTCTATAGATAACAATAAATTTGGGGGACTAATCTTCTTGCTTGAGACTGGGTGCTTGTGGGACTACATAGATAACATTGCTTTTGGGGGACTAATCTTCTTGCTTGATACTGGATGCTTGTGGAACTATATAGATAATATTGCTTTTAGGGGACTAATCTTCTTGCTTGGGACTGAGTGCTTGTGGGAGTACATAGATAACATTGCTTTTGGGGGATTAATCCTCTTCTTTGTGACTGGGTGCTTGTGGAACTACATAGATAACATTGATTTTGGGGGACCAATCTTCTCTCTTGAGACTGAGCGCTTGTGGGACTACATAGATAACATTGCTATTAGGGGACTAATCCTCATGTTTGAGACTGGGTGCTTGTGTGACTACATAGATAACATTGCTTTTGGGGGACTAATCTTCTTGCTTGAAACTGATAGCTCTTGGAACTACATAGATAACATTGATTTTGGGGGACCAATCTTTTTCCTTGAGACTGGGTGTTTATGGGACTATATAGATAACATTGTTTTTGGGGGACCAATCTTCTTGCTTGAGACTGAGTGCTTGTGGGACTACATAGATAACATTGGTTTGGGGGAATAATCCTCCTGTTTGAGACTGGGTACTTGTGGGACTACATAGATAACATCGATTTTGGGGGACCAATCTTCATGCTTGAGACTGAGCGCTTGTGGGACTGCATAGATAACATTGCTTTTGGGGGACTAATCTTTTTGCTTCAGATTGAGTGCTTGTGGGACTATATAGATAACATTGCTTTTGAGGGACCATTCTTCTTGCTTGAGACTGAGCGCTTGTGGGACTACATAGATAACATTACTTTTAGGGGACCAATCTTCTTGTTTGAGACTAAATGCTTATGGGACTACATAGATAAAATTGCTTTTAGGGGACCAATCTTCTTGCTTGAGACTGGGTGTTTATGGGACTACATAGATAACATTACTTTTGGGGGACCAATCTTCTTGCTTGAGGCTGAGTGCTTGTGGGACTGCATAGACAACATTGCTTTTGGGGGACCAATCTTCTTCCTCAAGACTGAGTGCTTGTGGGGCTATATATATAACATTGCTTTTGGTGGACCAATCTTCTTTCTTGAGACTGAGCGCTTGTGGGACTACATAGATAACATTGATTTTGGGGGAACAATATTCTTGCTTGAGACTGAGTGCTTGTAGGAATACATAGATAACATTGCTTTTGGGGGACAAATATTCTTGCTTGCGACTGAGTGCTTGTGGGACTACATAGATATCATTGCTTTTGGGGGACTAATCTTCTTGCTTGAGACTGGATGCTTGTGGGACTACATAGAAAACATTGCTTTCAAGGACCAATCTTCTAGCTTGAGACTGAGTGCTTCTGGGACTACATAGATAACATTGCTCTTGGGGGACCAATCTTTTTGCTTGAGACTGAGTGCTTGTAGGACTATATAGAAAATATTACTATTGGGGGACCAATCTTCTTGCTTGAGACTGAGTGCTTGTGGGACTACATAGATAACACTGCTTTTGGGAGACTAATCCTCTTGTTTTACACTGGGTTCTTTTGGGACTTCATAAATAACATTGATTTTGGGGGACCAATCTTCTTGCTTTAGACTGAGTGCTTGTGGGACTACATATATAACAATGCTTTTGGGGGACCAATCTTCTTGCTTGAGACTGAGTGCTTGTGGAACTCTTTAGATAATATTACTTTTTGGGTACTATTCTTCTTGCTTGAGACTGGGAGCTTGTGGGACTACATAGATAACATTGCTTTTGGGGGACTAATCTTCTTGCTTGAGACTGGGTGCTTGTGGAACTATATAGATAATATTGCTTTTAGGGGACTAATCTTCTTGCTTAGACTAAGTGCTTCTGGGACTACATAGATAACATTGCTTTTCGGGGACTAATCCTCTTGTTTGTGACTGGGTGCTTGTGGGACTACATAGATAACATTGATTTGAGGGGACCAATCTTCTCTCTTGAGACTGAGCGCCTGTGGGACTACAAAGATAACATTGCTATTGGGGAACTAATCCTTTTGTTTGAGACTGAGTTCTTGTGTGACTACATAGATAACATTTCTTTTGGGGGACTAATCTTCTTGCCTGAGACTGGGTGCTTGTGGGACTACATAGATAACATTGCTTTTGGGGGACCAATCTTTTTGCTTGAGATTGGGTGCTTGTGTGACTACATAGATAACATTGATTTTGTGGGACCAATCTTTTTGCTTAAGACTGAGCGATTGTGGGACTACATAGATAACTTTGGTTTGGGGGACTAATCCTCTTGTTTGAGACTGGGTGCTTGTGGGACTACATAGATAACATTGATTTTGGGGGACTAATCTTCTCCCTTGAGACTGAGCGCTTGTGGGACTACTTAGATAACATTGCTATTGGGGGACAAATCCTCTTGTTTGAGACTGGGTGCTTTTGGGACTACATAGATAACATTGATTTTGGGGGAACAATCTCTTTGGTTGAGACTGAGTGCTTTTGGGACTACATAGATAACATTGGTTTGGAGGACTAATCCTCTTGTTTGAGACTGGGTGCTTGTGGGACTACATAGATAATATTGATTTTGGGGGACTAATCTTCTCTCTTGAGACTGAGCGCTTGTGGGACTACATAGATAACATTGCTATTGAGGGACAGATCATCTTGTTTGAGACTGGGTGCTTGTGAGACTACATAGATAACATTGATTTTGGGGGACCAATCTTCTTGCTTGAGACTTAGCGCTTTTAGGACTGCATAGATAACATTGCTTTTGCGGGACTAATCTTCTTGCTTGAGACTGAGTGCTTGTGGGACTATATAGATAACATTGCTTTTAGGAGACCAATCTGCTTGCTTGATTCTGAGTGCTTGTGGAACTACATGGATAACATTGATTTTGGGAGACCAATTTTCTTGCTTGAGACTGAGTGCTTGTGGAACTACATAGCAAACATTGCTTTTCGGGGACCAATCTTCTTGCATGAGACTGCGTGTTTGTGGGACTATATAGATAACATTATTATTTGGGGACCAATCTTCTTGCTTGAGGCTGAGTGTTTGTGGGACTCCATAGATAACATTACTTTTGGTGGACTAATCTTCTTCCTTGTGGCTGAGTGTTTGTTGAACTATAGATAACATTGCTTTTGGGGGACTAATTTTCTTGCTTGAGACTGGGTGCTTGTGGGACTACATAGATAACATTGATTTTGGAGGACTAATCTTCCCTCTTGAGACTGAGCGCTTGTGGGACAACATAGATAACATTAGTATAGGGGGACAAATCCTCTTATTTGAGACTGGGTGCTTGTGGGACTACATAGATAACATTGATTTTGGGGGACAAATCTTCTTGCTTGAGACTGACCGCTTTTGGGACTGCATAGATAACATTGCTTTTGGGGGACTAATCTTCATGCTTGAGACTGAGTGCTTGTGGAACTATATAGATAACATTGCTTTTAGGGGACCAATCTTCTTGCTTGATGCTGAGTGTTTGTGGGACTCCATAGATAACATTACTTTTGGTGGACTAATCTTCTTCCTTGTGGCTGAGTGTTTGTTGAACTCTATAGATAACATTGCTTTTGCGGGACGAATCTTCTTGCTTGAGACTGGGTGCTTATGGAACTATAGAGATAATATTGCGTTTAGGGGACTAATCTTCTTACTTGAGACTGAGTGCTTGTGGGACTAAATAGATAACATTGCTTTTGGGGGACTAATCCTCTTGTTTGTGACTGGGAGCTTGTGAGACTACATAAATAACATTGAATTTGGGGGACCAATCTTCTCTCTTGAGACTGAACACTTGTGGGACTACATAGATAACATTGCTTCTGGGGAACTAATTTTCTTGCTTGAGACTTGGTGCTTGTGGGACTACATAGATAACATTGCTTTTGGGGGACAAATCTTCTTGCTTGAGACTGGGTGCTTGTGGAACTATATAGATAATATTATTTTTTAGGGGACTAATCTTCTTCCTTGAGGCTGAGTGTTTGTGGGACTACATATATAACATTGCTTTTGGGGGACCAATCTTCTTGCTAGACATTGGGTGCTTGTGTGACTACATAGATAACATTGATTTTGTGGGACCAATCTTCTTGCTTAAGACTGAGCGATTGTGGGACTACATAGATAACTTTGGTTTGGGGGACTAATCCTCTTGTTTGAGACTGGGTGCTTGTGGGACTACATAGATAACATTGATTTTGGGGGACTAATCTTCCCTCTTGAGATTGAGCGCTTGTGGGACTACATAGATAACATTAGTATAGGGGGACAAATCCTCTTATTTGAGACTGGGTGCTTGTGGGACTACATAGATAACATTGATTTTGGGGGACCAATCTTCTTGCTTGAGACTGACCGCTTGTGGGACTGCATAGATAACATTGCTTTTGGGGGACTAATCTTCATGCTTGACACTGAGTGCTTGTGGGACTATATAGATAACATTGCTTTTAGGGGACCAATCTTCTTGCTTGATGCTGAGTGTTTGTGGAACTACATGGATAGCATTGCTTCTGGGACTCAATTTTCTTGCTTGAGACTGAGCGCTTGTGGAACTATATAGAAAACATTGCTTTTGGGGGACCAATCTTCTTGCATGAGACTGGGTGTTTTTGGGACTCCATAGATAACATTACTTTTGGTGGACTAATCTTCTTCCTTGAGGCTGAGTGTTTGTGGGACTACATAGATAGCATTGCTTTTGGGGCACTAATCTTCTTGCTTGAGACTAAGTGCTTGTGGGACTATATAGATAACATAGCTTTTTGGGGGACTAATATTCTTGCTTGAGGCTGAGTGCTTGTGGGACTACATAGATAACATTGCTTTTGGGGCACTAATCTTCTTGCTTGAGACTAAGTGCTTGTGGAACTACATAGAAAACACTGCTTTTGGGGGACCAATCTTCTTGCTTGAGACTGAGTGCTTGTGGGACTACATAGATAACTTTGAATTTCGGGGCCCAACCTCTTTGCTTGAGACTGAGCGCATGTGGGACTGCATAGATAACATTGCTTTTGGGGCACTAATCTTCTTGCTTGAGACAAAGTGCTTGTGGGACTATATATATAACATTGATTTTGGGGGACCAATCTTCTTGCTTGAGGCTGAGTGCTTTTGGAACTACATAGAAAACAATGCTTTTGGGGGACCAATCTTCTTGCTTGAGACTGAGTGCTTGTGGGACTACATACATAAAACTGATTTTGGGGGACCAATCTTCTTGCATGAGACTTATTGCTTGTGGGACTACATAGATAAAACTGATTTTTGGGGACCAATCTTCTTGCTTGAGACTGGATGCTTGTGAGACTGCATAGATAACATTGCTTCTGTGAGACCAATTTTCTTGCTTGAGACTGAGTGCTTTTGGGACTACATAGATAACATTCCTTTTGGGGGACCAATTTTCTTGCTTGAGACTAAGTGCTTGTGGGACTATATACATAACACTACTTTTGGGGACTAATCTTCTTGCTTTATACTGAGTGTTTGTGGGACTACATAGATAAAATTACTTTTGGGGACTAATCTTCTTCCTTGAGGCTGAGTGTTTTTGGGACTACATAGATAACATTGCATTTGTGGGACCAATCTTCTTGCTTGAGACTGAGTGCTTGTGGGACTACATAGATAACATTGCTTGTAGGGAACTAATCTACTTGCTTGACACTGAGTGCTTGTGGGACTATATAGATAACATTGCTCTTGAGGGACTAATCTTCTTGCTTGAGACTGAGTGCTTGTGGGACTACATAGATAACATTGCTTTAGGGAGAATAATCCTCTTGTTTTACACTGGGTGCTTGTAGGACTTCATAGATAACATTGATTTTGGGGGACCAATCTTCTTGCTTGAGACTGAGTGCTTGTGGTACTACTTATATAACATTGCTTTCGGGGGACCAATCTTCTTGCTTTAGACTGAGTGCTTGTGGGACTACATACTATAGATAACATTGATTTTGGGTGACTAATCTTCTTGCTTAAGACTGAGTGCTTGTGGGACTACATAGAAAACATTGCCTTTGGGGGACCAATCTTCTCTCTTGAGACTGAGCGCTTGTGGGAGTACATACATAACATTGCTTTTGGGGGACCAATCTTCTTGCTTGAGACTGAGTGCTTGTGGTACTACTTATATAACATTGATTTTGGGGGACCAATATTCTTACTTGAGACTGAGTGCTTGTAAGAATACATAGATAACAATGCTTTTGGGGGACAAATATTCTTGTTTGAGACTGAGTGCTTTTAGGACTACATAAATAACACTGCTTATGCAGGACTAATCTTCTTGCTTGAGACTGGATGCTTGTGGGACTACATAGATAACATTGCTTTCAAGGACCAATCTTCTTGCTTGAGACTGAGTGCTTGTGGGACTACATAGATAACATTGCTTTTGGGGGACCAATCTTCTTGCTTGAGACTGAGTGCCTTTGGGACTATATAGATAACATTACTATTGGGGGACTAATCTTCTTGCTTGAGACTGAGTGCTTGTGGGACTACATAGATAACATTGGTTTGGGGGAATAATCCTCTTGTTTGAGACTGGGTGCTTGTAGGACTTCATATATAGCATTGATTTTGGGGGACCAACCTTCTTGCTTGAGACTGAGCGCTTGTGGTACTACATATATAACATTGCTTTTGGGGGACAAATATTCTTGCTTGAGACTGAGTGCTTGTAGGAATATATAGATAACATTGCTTTTGGGGGACCAATCTTCTTGTTTAAAACTGAGTGCTTGTGGGACTACATAGATAACATAGCTTTTGGGCGACCAATCTTCTTGCTTGAGACTGAGTGCTTGTGTGACTACATAGATAACATTGCTTTTGGGCGACCAATCTTCTTGCTTGAGACTGAGTGCTTGTAGGACTTCATAGATAACATTTATATTGGGGGACCAATCTTCTTGCTTTAGACTGAGTGCTTGTGGGAATAAATAAATAACATTGCTTTTGGGGGACCAATCTTCTTGCTTGAGACTGAGTGCTTGTGGAACTCTATAGATAACATTAAATTTGGGGGACTAATCTTCTTGCTTGAGACTGGGTGCTTGTGGGACTACATACATAACATTGCTTTTGGGGGACTAATCTTCTTGCTTGATACTGGATGCTTGTGGAACTATATAGATAATATTGCTTTTAGGGGACTAATGTTCTTGCTTGGGACTGAGTGCTTGTGGGACTACATAGATAACATTGCATTTGGGGGACTAATCCTCTTGTTTGTGACTGGGTGCTTGAGGAACTACATAGATAACATTGATTTTGGGGGACCAATCTTCTCTCTTGAGACTGAGCGCTTGTGGAACTACATAGATAACATTGCTATTAGGGGACTAATCCTCTTGTTTGAGATTGGGTGCTTGTGTGACTACATAGATAACATTGCTTTTGGGGGACTAATCTTCTTGCTTGAAACTGATAGCTTGTGGAACTACATAGATCACATTGATTTTGGGGGACCAATCTTTTTCCTTGAGACTGGGTGTTTATGGGACTATATAGATAACATTGTTTTTGGGGGACCAATCTTCTTGCTTGAGACTGAGTGCTTGTGGGACTACATAGATAACATTGGTTTGGGGGAATAATCCTCCTGTTTGAGACTGGGTACTTGCGGGACTACATAGAACACATCGATTTTGGGGGACCAATCTTCATGCTTGAGACTGAGCGCTTGTGGGACTGCATAGATAACATTGCTTTTGGGGGACTAATCTTTTTGCTTCAGATTGAGTGCTTGTGGGACTATATAGATAACATTGCTTTTGAGGGACCATTCTTCTTGCTTGAGACTGAGCACTTGTGGGACTACATAGATAACATTACTTTTAGGGGACCAATCTTCTTGTTTGAGACTAAATGCTTTTGGGACTACATAGATAAAATTGCTTTTAGGGGACCAATCTTCTTGCTTGAGACTGGGTGTTTATGGGACTACATAGATAACATTACTTTTGGGGGACCAATCTTCTTGCTTGAGGCTGAGTGCTTGTGGGACTGCATAGACAATATTGCTTTTGGGCGACCAATCTTCTTCCTCAAGACTGAGTTCTTGTGGGGCTACATATATAACATTGCTTTTGGTGGACCAATCTTCTCTCTTGAGACTGAGCGCTTGTGGGACTACATAGATAACATTGCTTTTGGGGGACTAATCCTCTTGTTTGAGACTGAGTGCTTGTGGGACTACATAGATAACATTACTTTTGGGGGACTAATCCTCTTGTGTGAGACTGGGTGCTTGTGGGACTACATAGATAACATTGATTTTGGGGGACCAATCTTCTTGCTTGAGACTGAGTGCTTGTGGGATTACATAGACAACATTGGTTTGGGGGACTAATCCTCTTGTTTGAGACTTGGTGCTTGTGGGACTACATAGATAACATTGATTTTGGGGGACCAATCTTCATGCCTGAGACTGAGCGCTTGTTGGACTGCATAGATAACATTGCTTTTGGGGGACTAATATTCTTGCTTCAGACTGAGTGCTTGTGGGACTATATAGATAACAGTGCTTTTGGGGGACCAATCTTCTTGCTTGAGACTGAGCGCTTGTAGGACTACATAGATAACATTACCTTTAGGGGACCAATCTTCTTGTTTGAGACTGAGTGCTTTTGGGACTACATAGATAACATTGCTTTTAGGGGACCAATCTTCTTGCTTGAGACTGGGTGTTTATGGGACTACATAGATAATATTGCTTTTGGGGGACTAATCCTCTTGTTTGAGACTGGGTGCTTGTGGGACTACATAGATAACATTGATTTTGGGGACCAATCTTCTTGCTTGAGATTGAGCGCTTGTAGGACTCCATAGATAACATTACTTCCGGGCGACTAATCCTCTTGTTTGAGACTGGGTGCTTGTGACACAACATAGATAAAATTGATTTTGGGGGCCCAACCTTCTTGCCTGAGACTGAGCGCTTTTCGGGCACTAATCTTTTTGCTTGAGACTAAGTGCTTGTGGGACTATATAGATAACATTACTTTTGCGGGACTAATCCTCTTGTTTGAAACTGTGTGCTTGTGGGACTACATAGATAACATTGATTTTGGGGGACCAATATCCTTCCTTGAGACTAAGCGCTTCTGGGACTATATAGATAACACTGATTTTGGGGGACCAATCTTCTTGCTTGAGACTGAGTGCTTGTGGGACTACATAGATAACATTGGTTTGGGGGAATAATCCTTTTGTTTGTGACTGGGTGCTTGTGGGACTTCATAGATAACATTGATTTTGGGAGACCAATCTTCTTGCTTGGGACTGAGCGCTTGTGGGACTACATAGTTAACATTGCTTTTGGGGGACCAACCTTCTTGCTTGAGACTGGGTGTTTATTGGACTACATAGAAAACATTGCTTTTGGGGGACCAATTTTCTTGCTTGAGACTGAGCACTGCTGGGACTACATACATAACATTGATTTTGGGGGCCCAACCTTTTTGCTTAAGACTGAGCACTTGTGGAACTACATAGAAAACACTGCTTTTGGGGGCCCAATCTTCTTGCTTGAGACTGAGTGCTTGTGTGACTACATAGATAAAACTGCTTCTTGAGAATAATCTTCTTGCTTGAGACTGGATGCTTGTGAGACTGTATAGATAGCATTGCTTTTGGGAGACCAATTTTCTTGCTTGAGACTGAGTGCTTGGGGGACTACATAGATAACATTGCTTTTGGGGGACCAATCTTCTTGCATGAGACTGAGTGCTTGTGGGACTATATAGATAACGGTACTTTTGGGGGACTAATCTTTTTTCTTGAGCCTGAGTGTTTGTAGGACTACATAGATAAAATTACTTTTGGGGGACTAATCTTCTTCCTTGAGGCTGAGTGCTTGTGGGACTACATAGATAACATTGCTTTTGGGGGACCAATCATCTTACTTGAGACTGAGTGCTTGTGGTACTATATATATATCATTGCTTTTGGGGGACCAATCTTGCTTGAGACTGAGTGCTTGTGTGACTACATAGATAACATTGCTTTTGGGTGACTAGGCCTAATCTTCTTGCTTGAGACTGAGTGCTTGTGGGACTACATAGAAACCATAGCTTTTGGAGGACCAATCTTCTCTCTTGAGACTGAGCGCTTGTGGGACTACATAGATAACATTGATTTTGGGTGAACAATATTCTTGCTTGAGACTGAGTGCTTGTAGGAATACATAGATAACATTGCTTTTGGGGGACAAATATTCTTGCTTGAGACTGAGTGCTTGTGGGACTACATAGATATCATTGCTTTTGGGGGACTAATCTTCTTGCTTGAGACTGGATGCTTGTGGGACTACATAGAAAACATTGCTTTCAAGGACCAATCTTCTAGCTTGAGACTGAGTGCTTCTGGAACTACATAGATAACATTGCTTTTGGGGGACCAATCTTCTTGCTTGAGACTGAGTGCTTGTAGGACTATATAGATAATATTACTATTGGGGGACCAATCTTCTTGCTTGAGACTGAGTGCTTGTGGGACTACATAGATAACACTGCTTTTGGGAGACTAATCCTCTTGTTTTACACTGGGTTCTTGTGGGACTTCATAGATAACATTGATTTTGGGGGACCAATCTTCTTGCTTGAGACTGAGTGCTTGGGGAACTCTTTAGATAATATTACTTCTTGGGTACTATTCTTCTTGCTTGAGACTGGGTGCTTGTGGGACTACATAGATAACATTGCTTTTGGAGGACTAATCTTCTTGCTTGAGACTGGGTGCTTGTGGAACTATATAGATAATATTGCTTTTAGGGGACTAATCTTCTTGCTTAGACTAAGTGCTTCTGGGACTACATAGATAACATTGCTTTTCGGGGACTAATCCTCTTGTTTGTGACTGGGTGCTTGTGGGACTACATAGATAACATTGATTTGGGGGGACCAATCTTCTCTCTTGAGACTGAGCGCCTGTGGGACTACAAAGATAACATTGCTATTGGGGGACTAATCCTTTTGTTTGAGACTGAGTTCTTGTGTGACTACATAGATAACATTTCTTTTGGGGGACTAATCTTCTTGCCTGAGACTGGGTGCTTGTGGGACTACATAGATAACATTGCTTTTGGGGGGACTAATCTTCTTGCTTGAGACTGGGTGCTTGTGGAACTATATAGAAAATATTATTTTTAGGGGACTAATCTTCTTCCTTGAGGCTGAGTGTTTGTGGGACTACATAGATAACATTGCTTTAGGGGGACCAATCTTTTTGCTTGAGATTGGGTGCTTGTGTGACTACATAGATAACATTGATTTTTTGGGACCAATCTTCTTGCTTAAGACTGAGCGATTTTGGGACTACATAGATAACTTTGGTTTGGGGGACTAATCCTCTTGTTTGAGACTGGGTGCTTGTGGGACTACATAGATAACATTGATTTTGGGGGACTAATCTTCTCTCTTGAGACTGAGCGCTTGTGGGACAACATAGATAACATTGCTATTGGGGGACAAATCCTCTTGTTTGAGACTGGGTGCTTGTGGGACTACATAGATAACATTGATTTTGGGGGACCAATCTTTTTGGTTGAGACTGGGTGCTTTTGGGACTACAAAGATAACATTGGTTTGGGGGACTAATCCTGTTGTTTGAGACTGGGTGCTTGTGGGACTACATAGATAACATTGATTTTGGGGGACTAATCTTCTCTCTTGAGGCTGAGCGCTTGTGGGACTACATAGATAACATTGCTATTGGGGGACAAATCCTCTTGTTCGAGACTGGGTGCTTGTGAGACTACATAGATAACATTGAATTTGGGGGACCAATCTTCTTGCTAGAGACTGAGCGCTTTTAGGACTGCATAGATAACATTGCTTTTGCGGGACTAATCTTCTTGCTTGAGACTGAGTGCTTGTGGGACTATATAGATAACATTGCTTTTAGGGGACCAATCTGCTTGCTTGATGCTGAGTGCTTGTGGAACTACATGGATAACATTGATTTTGGGAGACCAATTTTCTTGCTTGAGACTGAGTGCTTGTGGAACTACATAGCAAACATTGCTTTTCGGGGACCAATCTTCTTGCATGAGACTGCGTGTTTGTGGGACTATATAGATAACATTATTATTTGGGGACCAATCTTCTTGCTTGAGGCTGAGTGTTTGTGGGACTCCATAGATAACATTACTTTTGGTGCACTAATCTTCTTCCTTTGTGGCTGAGTGTTTGTTGAACTTTATAGATAACATTGCTTTTGGGGGACTAATTTTCTTGCTTGAGACTGGGTGCTTGTGGGACTACATAGATAACATTGATTTTGGAGGACTAATCTTCCCTCTTGAGACTGAGCGCTTGTGGGACAACATAGATAACATTAGTATAGGGGGACAAATCCTCTTATTTGAGACTGGGTGCTTGTGGGACTACATAGATAACATTGATTTTGGGGGACCAATCTTCTTGCTTGAGACTGACCGCTTGTGGGACTGCATAGATAACATTGCTTTTGGGGGACTAATCTTCATGCTTGAGACTGAGTGCTTGTGGGACTATATAGATAACATTGCTTTTAGGGGACCAATCTTCTTGCTTGATGCTGAGTGTTTGTGGGACTCCATAGATAACATTACTTTTGGTGGACTAATCTTCTTTCTTGTGGCTGAGTGTTTGTTGAACTCTATAGATAACATTGCTTTTGCGGGACGAATCTTCTTGCTTGAGACTGGGTGCTTATGGAACTATAGAGATAATATTGCGTTTTGGGGACTAATCTTCTTACTTGAGACTGAGTGCTTGTGGGACTAAATAGATAACATTGCTTTTGGGGGACTAATCCTCTTGTTTGTGAATGGGAGCTTGTGACACTACATAAATAACATTGAATTTGGGGGACCAATCTTCTCTCTTGAGACTGAACGCTTGTGGGACTACATAGATAACATTGCTATTGGGGAACCAATCCTCTTGTTTGAGATTGGGTTGCTTGTGTGACTACATATATAACATTGCTTCTGGGGAACTAATTTTCTTGCTTGAGACTTGGTGCTTGTGGGACTACATAGATAACATTGCTTTTGGGGGACAAATCTTCTTCCTTGAGACTGGGTGCTTGTGGAACTATATAGATAATATTATTTTTTAGGGGACTAATCTTCTTCCTTGAGGCTGAGTGTTTGTGGGACTACATAGATAACATTGCTTTTTGGGGACCAATCTTCTTGCTAGACATTGGGTGCTTGTGTGACTACATAGATAACATTGATTTTGGGGACCAATCTTCTTGCTTAAGACTGAGCGATTGTGGGACTACATAGATAACTTTGGTTTGGGGGACTAATCCTCTTGTTTGAGACTGGGTGCTTGTGGGACTACATAGATAACATTGATTTTGGGGGACTAACCTTCCCTCTTGAGATTGAGCGCTTGTGGGACTACATAGATAACATTAGTAAAGGGGGACAAATCCTCTTATTTGAGACTGGGTGCTTGTGGGACTACATAGATAACATTGATTTTGGGGGACCAATCTTCTTGCTTGAGACTGACCGCTTGTGGGACTGCATAGATAACATTGCTTTTGGGGGACTAATCTTCATGCTTGAGACTGAGTGCTTGTGGGACTATATAGATAACATTGCTTTTGGGGGACCAATCTTCTTGCATGAGACTGGGTGTTTGTGGGACTCCATAGATAACATTACTTTTGGTGGACTAATCTTCTTCCTTGAGGCTGAGTGTTTGTGGGACTACATAGAAAGCATTGCTTTTGGGGCACTAATCTTCTTGCTTGAGACTAAGTGCTTGTGGGACTATATAGATAACATTGCTTTTTGGGGGACTAATATTCTTGCTTGAGGCTGAGTGCTTGTGGGACTACATAGATAACATTGCTTTTGGGGCACTAATCTTCTTGCTTGAGACTAAGTGCTTGTGGAACTACATAGAAAACACTGCTTTTGGGGGACCAATCTTCTTGCTTGAGACTGAGTGCTTGTGGGACTACATAGAAAACTTTGAATTTCGGGGCCCAATCTTCTTGCTTGAGACTGAGCGCTTGTGGGACTGCATAGATAACATTGCTTTTGGGGACTAATCTTCTTGCTTGAGACTAAGTGCTTGTGGGACTATATATATAACATTGATTTTGGGGGACCAATCTTCTTGCTTGAGGACTGAGTGCTTTTGGAACTACATAGAAAACAATGCTTTTGGGGGACCAATCTTCTTGCTTGAGACTGAGTGCTTGTGGGACTACATACATAAAACTGATTTTTGGGGACCAATCTTCTTACTTGAGACTGGATGCTTGTGGACTGCATAGATAACATTGCTTCTGGAGACCAATTTTCTTGCTTGAGACTGGGTGCTTGTGGGACTACATAGATAACATTGCTTTTGGGGGACCAATTTTCTTGCTTGAGACTGAGTGCTTGTGGGACTATATAGATAACATTACTTTGGGGGACTAATCTTCTTGCTTTATGCTGAGTGTTTGTGGGACTACATAGATAACATTGCTTTTGTGGGACTAATCTTCTTCCTTGAGGCTGAGTGTTTGTGGGACTACATAGATAACATTGCTTTCGTGGGACCAATCTTCTTGCTTGAGACTGAGTGCTTGTGGGACTACATAGATAACATTGCTTGTAAGGGACTAATCTTCTTGCTTGACACTGAGTGCTTGTGGGACTATATAGATAACATTGCTTTGAGGGACTAATCTTCTTGCTTGAGACTGAGTGCTTGTAGGACGACTACATAGATAACATTGCTTTAGGGAGAATAATAATCTTGTTTTACACTGGGTGCTTGCAGGACTTCATAGATAACATTGATTTTGGGGGACCAATCTTCTTGCTTGAGACTGAGTGCTTGTGGTACTACTTATATAACATTGCTTTTGGGGGACCAATCTTCTTGCTTTAGACTGAGTGCTTGTGGGACTACTATAGATAACATTGATTTTGGGTGACTAATCTTCTTGCTTAAGACTGAGTGCTTGTGGGACTACATAGAGAACATTGCCTTTGGGGGACCAATCTTCTTGCTTGAGACTGAGTGCTTGTGGTACTACTTATATAACATTGCTTTTGGGGGACCAATCTTCTTGCTTTAGACTGAGTGCTTGTGGGAGTACATACTATAGATAACATTGATTTTGGGTGACTAATCTTCTTGCTTAAGACTGAGTGCTTGTGGGAGTACATACATAACATTGCTTTTGGGGGACTAATCCTCTTATTTGTGACTGGGTACTTGTGGGAATATATGAATAACATTGATTTTTGGGGACCAATATTCTTACTTGAGACTGAGTGCTTGTAATAATACATAGATAACATTGCTTTTGGGGGACAAATATTCTTGCTTGAGACTAAGTGCTTTTAGGACTACATAGATAACACTGCTTTTGCAGGACTAATCTTCTTGCTTGAGACTGGATGCTTGTGTGACTACATATATAACATTGCTTTCAAGGACCAATCTTCTTGCATGAGACTGAGTGCTTGTGGGACTACATAGATAACATTGCTTTCGTGGGACCAATCTTCTTGCTTGAGACTGAGTGCTTGTGGGACTACATAGATAACATTGCTTGTAAGGGACTAATCTTCTTGCTTGACACTGAGTGCTTGTGGGACTATATAGATAACATTGCTCTTGAGGGACTAATCTTCTTGCTTGAGACTGAGTGCTTGTAGGACTACATAGATAACATTGCTTTAGGGAGAATAATAATCTTGTTTTACACTGGGTGCTTGCAGGACTTCATAGATAACATTGATTTTGGGGGACCAATCTTCTTGCTTGAGACTGAGTGCTTGTGGTACTACTTATATAACATTGCTTTTGGGGGACCAATCTTCTTGCTTTAGACTGAGTGCTTGTGGGAGTACATACTATAGATAACATTGATTTTGGGTGACTAATCTTCTTGCTTAAGACTGAGTGCTTGTGGGACTACATAGAGAACATTGCCTTTGGGGGACCAATCTTCTTGCTTGAGACTGAGTGCTTGTGGTACTACTTATATAACATTGCTTTTGGGGGACCAATCTTCTTGCTTTAGACTGAGTGCTTGTGGGAGTACATACTATAGATAACATTGATTTTGGGTGACTAATCTTCTTGCTTAAGACTGAGTGCTTGTGGGAGTACATACATAACATTGCTTTTGGGGGACTAATCCTCTTATTTGTGACTGGGTACTTGTGGGAATATATGAATAACATTGATTTTTGGGGACCAATATTCTTACTTGAGACTGAGTGCTTGTAATAATACATAGATAACATTGCTTTTGGGGGACAAATATTCTTGCTTGAGACTAAGTGCTTTTAGGACTACATAGATAACACTGCTTTTGCAGGACTAATCTTCTTGCTTGAGACTGGATGCTTGTGTGACTACATAGATAACATTGCTTTCAAGGACCAATCTTCTTGCATGAGACTGAGTGCTTGTGGGACTACATAGATAACATTGCTTTTGGGGGACCATTCTTTTTGCTTGAGACTGAGTGCCTGTGGGACTATATAGATAACATTACTATTGGGGGACTAATGTTCTTGCTTGAGACTGAGTGCTTGTGGGACTACATAAATAACATTGCTTTTAGGAGACTAATTCTTTTGTTTTACACTGGGTGCTTGTGTGACTTCATAGATAACATTGATTTTGGGTGACCAATCTTCTTGCTTTAGACTGAGTGCTTGTGGTACTACATAGATAACATTGCTTTTGGGGGACTAATCTTTTTGCTTGAGACTGGGTGCTTGTACGACTACATAAATAACATTGCTTTTCGGGACTAATCTTCCTACTTGAGACTGGGTGTTTGTGGAACTATATAGATAATACTGCTTTTTAGGGGACTAATCTTCTTGCTTGAGACTGAGTGCTTGTGGGACTACATAGATAATATTGCTTCTGGGGAACTAATCCTCTTGTTTGTGACTGGGTGCTTGTGGAACTACATAGATATCATTGATTTTGGAGACCAATCTTCTCTCTACAGACTGAGCGCTTGTAGGACTACATAGATAACATTGCTATTGGGGGACTAATCATCTTGTTTGAGATTTGGTGCTTGTGTGACTACAGAGATAACATTGCTTTTGGGGGACTAATCTTCTTGCTTGAGACTAGGTGCTTGTGGGACTACATAGATAACATTGCTTTTGGGGGAATAATCTTCTTACTTGAGACTGACCACTTGTGGGACTGCAAAGTTAACATTGCTTTTGGGGGACCAATCTTCTTGCTTGATGCTGAGTGCTTGTGGAACTACATGGATATCATTGCTTTTGGGAGACCAATTTTCTTGCTTGAGACTTAGTGCTTGTGAGACTATATAGAAAACATTGCTTTTGGGGGACCAATCTTCTTGCTTGAGACTGAGCGCTTTTGGGACTACATAGATAACATTACTTTTAGGGGACCAATCTTCTTGTTTGAGACTGAGTGCTTGTGGGACTACATAGATAACATTGCTTTTGGGGGACCAATCTTCTTGCTTGAGACTGGGTGTTTATGGGACTACATAGATAATATTGGTTTTGGGGGACCAATCTTCTTGCTTGAGGCTGAGTGTGTGTGGGACTCCATAGATAACATTACTTTTGGTGGACTAATATTCATTCTTGAGGCTGAGTGTTTGTGGGACTACATAGATAACATTGCTTTTGGGGGACCAATCTTCTTGCTTGAGATTGGGTGCTTGTGGTACTACATATATAACATTGCTTTTGGGGCACTAATCTTCTTGCTTGAGACTAAGTGTTTGTGGGACTATATAGATAACATGTCTTTTGGGGAACCAATCTTCTTGCTTAAGGCTGAATGCTTGTGGAACTACATAGAAAACACTGCTTTTGTGGGACCAATCTTCTTGCATGAGACTGAGTGCTTGTGGGACTACATAGATAACATTGATTTTGGGGGCCCAACATTCTTGGTTGAGACTGAGCACTTGTGGGACTGCATACATAACATTGGTTTTGGGGCACTAATCTTCTTGCTTGAGACTAAGTGCTTGTGGGGCTATATATATAACATTGATTTTGGGGGACCAATCATCTTGCTTGAGGCTGAGTGCTTGTGGAACTACATAGAAAACACTGCTTTTGAGGGACCAATCTTCATGCTTGAGACTGAGTGCTTGTGGGACTACATAGATAAAACTGATTTTGGGGGACCAATCTTCTTGCTTGAGACTGGATGCTTGTGAGACTGCATAGATAACATTGCTTTTGTGAGACCAATTTTCTTGCTCGAGACTGAGTGCTTGTGGGACTACATAGATATCATTGCTTTTGGGGAACCAATCTTCTTGCTTGAGGCTGAGTGTTTGTGGGACTACATAGATAAAATTACTTTTGGGGGACTAATCTTCTTCCTTGAGGCTGAGTGTTTTTGGGACTACATAGATAACATTGCTTTCGTGGGACCAATCTTTTTGCTTGAGACTAAGTGCTTGTGGGACTACATAGATAACATTGCTTTTGGGGGACTAATCTTCTTGCTTGAGACTGAGTGCTTGTGTGACTACATAGATAACTTTGCTTTCGTGGGACCAATTTTCTTGCATGAGACTGGGTGCTTGTGGGACTATATAGATAACATTACTTTTGGGGGACTAATCTTCTTGCTTGAGGCTGAGAGTTTGTGGGACTATATAGATAAAATTACATTTGGGGGACTAATCTTCTTCCTTGAGGCTGAGTGTTTGTGGGACTACATAGATAACATTGCTTTCGTGGGACCAATCTTCTTGCTTGAGACTAAGTGCTTGTGGGACTACATAGATAACATTGTTTTTGGGGGAACAATCTTCTCGCTTGAGACTGAGTGCTTGTGGGACTATATAGATAACATTGCTTTAGGGGGACTAATCTTCTTGCTTGAGACTGAGTGCTTGTGGGACTACATAGATAACATTGCTTTAGGGAGACCAATCCTCTTGTTTAACACTAGGTGCTTGTAGGACTTCATAGATAATATTGATTTTGGGGGACCAATCTTCTTGTTTGAGACTGAGTGCTTGTGGTACTACATATATAACATTGCTTTTGGGGGACCAAACTTCTTGCTTTAGACTGAGTGCTTGTGCGACTACATAGATAACATTGCTTTTGGGGGACTAATCTTCTTGCTTGAAACTGAGTGTTTGTAGGACTACATAGAAAACATTGCTTTTGGGGGACCAATCTTCTCTCTTGAGACTGAGTGCTTGTGGGACTACATAGATAACATTGCTTTTGGGGGACTAATCCTCTTGTTTGTGACTGGGTGCTTGTGGGACTATATAGATAACATTGATTTTAGGGGGCTAATATTCTTGCTTGAGACCGAGTGCTTTTGGGACTACATAGATAACATTGCTTTTGGGGGACTAATCTTCTTGCTTGAGACTGGATTCTTGTGGGACTACATAGATAACATTGCTTTTAAGGACATATCTTCTTGCTTGACACTGAGTGCTTGTGGGAGTACATAGATAACATTGCTTTTGGGAGACCAATCTTCTTGCTTGAGACTGAGTGCTTGTGGTACTACATAACTAACATTGCTTTAGGGGGACCAATCTTCTTGCTTGACACTGAGTGCTTGTGGGAGTACATAGATAACATTGCTTTTGGGAGACCAATCTTCTTGCTTGAGACTGAGTGCTTGTGGTACTACATAACTAACATTGCTTTTGGGGGACCAATCTTCTTGCTTTAAACTGAGTGCATGTGGGACTACATAGATAACATTGCTTTTGGGGGACTAATCTTCTTGCTTGAGACTGAGTACTTGTGGGATTACATAGAAAACATTGCTTTTAAGAGACCAATCTTCCTCCTTGAAACTGAGTGCTTGTGGGACTACATAGATAACATTGCTTTTCGGGGACTGGTCTTCTTGTTTGTGACTGGCTGCTTGTGTGACTACATAGATAACATTGATTTTAGGGGACTAATCTTCTTGCTTGAGACTGAGCGCTTGTGGGACTACATAGATAACATTGCTTTTGGGGGACTAATCTTCTGCTTGAGACTGGGTGCTTGTGGGACTACATAGATAACATTGCTTTTGGGGAACTAATCTTCTTGCTTGAGACTTGGTGCTTGTGGAACTATATAGATAATATTGCTTTTAGGGGACTAATCTTCTTGTTTGTGACTGGCTGCTTGTCGGACTACATAGAGAACATTGATTTTCGGGGACCAATCTTCTCTCTTGAGACTGAGCGCTTGTGGGACTACATAGATAACATTGCTTTCAGGGGACTAATCCTCTTGTTTGAGATTAGATGATAGTGTGACTACATAGATAACATTGCTTTTGAGGGACTAATTTTCTTGCTTCAGGCTGAGTTCTTGTGGGACTATATAGATAACATTGCTTTTGGGGGACCAATCTTCTTGCTTGATGCTGAGTGCTTGTGGAACTACATAGATAACATTGCTTTTGGGAGTCCAATTTTCTTTCTTGAAACTGAGTGCTTGTGGGACTACATAGATAACATTGCTTTTGGGGAACCAATCTTCATGCTTGAGACTGAGTGCTTGTGGTATTACATAAATAACATTGCTTTCGGGGGACCAATCTTCTTGCTTGAGACTGAGTGCTTGTGGGACTACGTGGATAACATTGCTTTTCGGGACTGGTCTTCTTGTTTGAAACTGGGTGCTTGTGGAACTATATAGAGAACATTGCTTTTGGGGGACCAATCTTCATGCTTGAAACTGAGTGCTTGTGGGACTACATAGATAACATTGCTTTTGGGGGACCAATCTTCATGCTTGAGACTGAGTGCTTTTGGGACTACATAGATAACATTCCTTTCAGGGGACCAATTTTCTTGCTTGAGACTGAGTGCTTGTGGGACTACATATATAACATTGCTTTTGGGGGACCAATCTTCTTGCTTGAGACTGAGTGCTTGTGGGACTATATAGATAACATTACTTTTGGGGGACCAATCTTCATGCTTGAGACTGAGTGCTTGTGGGACTACATAGATAACATTGCTTTCGTGGGACCAATCTTCTTGCTTGAGACTGAGTGCTTGTGGGACCACATAGATAATATTGCTGTTGGGGGACCAATCTTCTTGCTTGAGACTGAGTATTTGTTGGACTATATAGATAACATTACTTTTGAGGGGACCAATCTTCTTGCTTGACACTGAGTGCTTGTGGAACTACAAAGATAATATTGCTTTTGGGGGACCAATCTTCTTGCATGAGACTGAGTGCTTGTGGGACTATATAGATAACATTACTTTTGGGGGACCAATCTTCTTGTTAGAGACTGAGTGCTTGTAGGACTATATAGATAATATTGCTTTTTGGGACCCAATCTTCTTGCTTGAGACTGAGTGCTTGTGGGAGTACATAGATAACATTGCTTTTGGGAGACCAATCTTCTTGCTTGAGACTGAGTGCTTGTGGTACTACATAACTAACTTTGCTTTTGGCGGACCAATCTTCTTGCTTTAGACTGAGTGCATGTGGGACTACATAGATAACATTGCTTTTGGGGGACTAATCTTCTTTCTTGAGACTGAGTGCTTGTGGGATTAAATAGAAAACATTGCTTTTAAGGGACCAATCTTCTTCCTTGAAACTGAGTGCTTGTGGGACTACATAGATAACATTGCTTTTCGGGGACTGGTCTTCTTGTTTGTGATTGGTTGCTTGTGTGACTACATAGATAACATTGATTTTGGGGGACTAATCTTCTTGCTTGAGACTGAGCGCTTGTGGGACTACATAGATAACATTGGTTTGGGGGACTAATCCTCTTGTTTGAGACTGGGTGCTTGTGGGACTACATAGATAACATTGATTTTGGGGGACCAATCTTCTCTCTTGAGACTGAGCACTTGTGGGACTATATATATAACATTGCTTTTGGGGACTAATCCTCTTGTTTGAGACTGGGTGCTTGTGGGACTCCATAGATAACATTGCTTTGGGGGTACCAATCTTCTTGCTTGAGACTGACTTCTTGTGGGACTGCATAGATAACATTGCTTTTGGGGGACTAATCTTCTTGCTTGAGACTGAGCGCTTGTGGCACTATATATATAACATTGCTTTTTGGGAACCAATCTTTTTGCTTGATGCTGAGTGTTTGTGGAACTACATAGATAACATTGCTTTTGGGAGACCAATTTTCTTGCTTGAGACTGAGCGCTTGTGGGACTACATAGATAACATTGCTTTTGGGGGACCAATCTTCTTGCATGTGACTGGGTGCTTGTGGGACTACATAGATAACATTACTTTTGGGGGACCAATCTTCTTGCTTGAGACTGAGCGCTTGTGGGACTACAAGGATAACATTGCTTTTGGGAGACTAATCCTCTTGTTTTACACTAGCTGCTCGTGAGACTACATAGATAACATTGATTTAGGGGGACCAATCTTCTTGCTTGAGACTAAGTGCTTGTGGGACTACATAGATAACATTGATTTTTGGGGACCTATCTTTTTCCTTGAGATTGAGTGCTTGTGGGACTACATAGATTACATTACTTTTGGGGGACCAATCTTCTCGCTTGTGGTTGAGTGCTTGTGGGACTACATAGATAATATTGATTTAGGGGGACCAATCTTCTTGCTTTAGACTGAGTGCTTGTGGGACTACATAGATAGCATTGCTTTTGGGGGACCAATTTTCTTACTTGAGACTGAGTGTTTGTGGGACTACATGGATAACATTACTTTTGGGGGACTAATCTTCTTCCTTGAGGCTGAGTGTTTGTGGGACTACATAGATAACATTGCTTTTGGGGGACCAATCTTCTTGCTTGAGATTGGGTGCTTGTGGGACTACCTAGATAACATTGCTTTCGGGGGACCAATCTTCTTGCTTAAGGCTGAGTGCTTATGGGACTACATAGATAACATTGCTTTTGGGGGACCAATCTTCTTACTTGAGTCTGAGTGCTTGTGGGACTACATAGATAACATTGCTTTTAAGGGACCAATCTTCTTGCTTGAGAGTGCTTGTGGGACTACATAGATAACATTGCTTTTGGGGGACCAATCTTCTTGCTTGAGACTGAGTGCTTGTGCGACTACATAGATAACATTGATTGTGGGGGACCAATCTTCTTGCTTGAGACTGAGTGCTTTTGGGAATACATAGATAACATTGCGTTTGGGAGACCAATAATCTTGCTTGAGGCTGAGTGCTTGTGGGACTACATGGATAACATTGCTTTTCGCGGACTGGTCTTCTTGTTTGAGACTGGGTGCTTGTGGAACTATATAGATAACATTGCTTTTGGGGGAACAATCTTCTTGCTTGAGACTGAGTGCTTGTGGAAGTACATAGATAGCATTGATTTTTAGGTACCAATCTTCTTGCTTGAGACTGGGTGCGTGTGGGACTACATAAATAACATTATTTTTGTGTTTTAGCTCTCTTGCCCAAAAAATAATGTTATCTATGTAGCCCCATTAGCATTCAGCCTCAAGTAACAGAAATGGTTAAAACCTATTATCTTGGGTGCCATTTAAGGTTTTACCTAAAATGGGTTTTTTGTTATTCGTGATTTTGCATTTATTCTAAGTGATTGCTATCTTGAATGTAAATTGATTCCATTACATAAATTACTACCAATTCTGACTTCGGGGAGAACAAATGAATAAGATGTAGGGAATAGCAATAAATATATGGATACAGTATAAGGTTTTCTTGAAACATAAACCCAAAGCTCAGCAACCATGCACAAGTCTAGTAGCAGCCAGCTAAGATTCTGTGACCGAACATTAATACATGACTCATACCAAAGAACTTCGATGAGAAGTTATTGTGTGGTTTGTGAGTACCCAATGATGCACTATTATTTCGATGTGTATTTCATATTTCACGATCTTATTTGCAGTATTATGCACATTTTCTATTTTAGTATAAGGGGTAAAGGGGTAAGAACTTACAAAAGATTTGATAGTGTAAAGGCTAAGAAACCAATTATTCCTAAGTTTGGTGTAAGTATCAGTCTTGCAAGTTCTCATGTAATAATGATTGGGTTTAAAGATCACTTATGAGCATTAGAGGCCAATGGATGGTCCATAATCGCTACCCCACAAGGACAGTGAGGCTGAGAATGTTATTGAAAACTATCAGGCTGTAACTAGGGTTCAAACTCCTTATCCATGTATTTTGAGTCAAAGATGTTTCCAGCATCATTCTTGCCATTTCTTATTACTAATATTATTGTTATTGTTAGCCCAACACCATCAAGATTTATTTAGACAGCAGAATAGCAAAGTGTGATATTAATTTGGATCAAAAGGTGACTGTAAAACACATTTAGTACCACCTAAAGTAACGCCATGAGACATTTTGTAACCATTTTGCTCCTAATGACTGAGCCTCTTAACTTTACTTTCAATGGTGGTGAACTATTTCTTGTAGGAACAGACTAAGTGGGTGAGGAAGAACCGATTCTGATATAATGCTGATGTAATTTATCAAAAGCAAAGATCCTCTTGCCATACCTTGTCGCAGTCATAATGCCTGAAGGTTGTGCCTTCTGGGTAGGTAGTGCAATCAGGTCTTCCATAGTCACCTCCATCTGTTGTCGTTTCGATGATGAAGGCTGTAGTTGTAGGAGTTGTTGTGGGTTCTGGGGTTGTGGTAACAGTTGTAGTTATTGTTGTAGGTTCCGTTGATGGTGTAGTTGTAGGCTCTGGAGTTGTTGTAGTTGTAGGCTCTGGGGTTGTTGTAGTTGTGGGCTCTGGAGTAGTTGTAGTGGTAGGCTCTGGAGTTGTTGTAGTTGTAGGCACTGGGGTAGTCGTAGGCTCTTCGGTGGTTGTGGTTGTAGGTTCTTGGGTTGTTGTGGTAGTAGGTTCTGGAGTAGTTGGTGTTGTGGATGGAACAGTTGTTGGCCGATGACCACAATCCTGATGAAAGTACAAAGTTTTTTAGTAACTGAAGGAGCCTTTAGGAAAATTAAATTTTGTGTCAAGATATTTTGGAAATTTTGATTTTGGTATTCAATTTGGATGTGATTCTTTTTTTTTTTTTTTGCTGTCATACTAAAGGTTCCTGAGGAAACTTGGACTGGATATAGAGCTCCAGATATATTTTAGAGCTTCAACAGGATCTTACTCTGGTAAGAGGTAATCAGTGATACTTTAAGACCATTAACATTATTGATTGTAATCTTACTACTATATCTGTTCCGGCGGGTTCTGCAAATGCATTCTTCATAGACTTGATTAGGTGGAATGCTTCATCATAACACCGAGGGTGAAAATCATCTGTGTCAATTTGCCAAACCATAATGCCCGCCAGTCCTTTGTTTTTGGCCTGTCTTGCCTATGAGAGAAAAGAAATAATAAGACTTGCTTCATATCTACCACACCATTTTAAGCTGACCAATTAATATACTGTATTCTACTACATATATCATTGTGATGGAAAAGTGGTTGCACCAATTTAGCTAATTCACAGGTTAAGAGATTAATGAAAGTGTAACATAATCCTGACAATAGATGTATATGTAATAATAACGCCAAAATAACTCTAAAAGTTTTTTTTGTCATATAATGACAGATGGAAAGAGGGTTAAAGCGCTAAATGCAACTAATAATTGACAGGGGAATTATCAATCAGTGAAGCTCAGTAGCTAAAGACTTGTACGTTAAGAACCTCCCTTTAAGTATAGGGTTTGTGGTGATTCATAACCAGTGGTGTGTTAGTGATGCTGTTAGCTTTGAAGCCTGATCATTTGCATTCAAGCGATCAATCGTAATCCCCCATAATCAGCAACATTTATAAATAAAAGGATTCCCCAATCTCACTGCACTACAAATGGCTAATTGATGTTACAGATCCAAAGCCCTTAAACAATAAAAAGCCCTTGAGTATCCTTGTATGTTAAAATTTGATCTTCCTACAATGATTGTTTTAACAGGGTTACCAATACAGGAACGGCATTATGAAACATTCATTGTGTGTATGAAGCAAGTATTAGATTTAAACCTGACCTTAAGACGGAGGGATTCTGCATCGTCGAAGCCACACCATATCCAGTCACTCATACAGTAGAAATAGGGTTCGTACATTACTGGGTCATGAACCACAGTGCAGCTCTTATCCTCTTGTAGCCTTAGGCAAATCTGTTTGAGAATAAGTACAAAATCATAATTACTAAAAAAATAACAGCTAGAATATTGAAAACTATATATATATATATATATATATATATATATATATATATATATATATATATATATATATATATATATATATATATATATATATATATATACTGCTAGAGAGTTATGGGGTCCTTTGACTGGCCAGAAAGTCCTACATTGGACTCTTCTCTCTGGTTACAGTTCATTTTCCCCTTGCATACACATACATATTCTCATCTGTCCTCATACATCTGACAATACTACGATTACCGAACCATTCTTCTTCACCCAAGAGGTTACTGCACTATCATTATTCAATGACCACTTTCCTCTATGTAAGGGTAAAAAAGACTCTTTAGCTATGTTAAGCAGCTCCCCTAGGACGAGGACACTCCACAATGAAACCGATATTCTCTAGTTTAGGGTAATGCTATAGCCTCTGTACCATGGACTTCCACTGTCTTAGGGTAGAGTTCTCTTGCTTGAGAGTACACTCGGGCACTCAATTCTATTTTATTTCGCTTCCTTTTGTTATGTTAAAGTTTTTATAGTTTATATAGGAGATATTTATTCTAATGTTGTTACTGTTTTTAAAATATTTCATTTTTCATTGTTTCCTTTTCTCACTGGGCTATTTTCCCCATTGAAGCTCCTGGGCTTATAGTATCCTGCTTTTCCAATTAGGGTTGTAGCTTAGCAAGTAATAATATACTGTCTATACAAGCTTGCCGGACCAGGGTTCGATTCCCTGCCAGTCACAAGCTCTTGTCTTTGTGTGATTTCGTCTGGGGCTCTGATCCCGAGGTCGTTAAGAGAATCCAGACATTAATGTATCCAAAATATATATGGCTTATTTGAATATGAAAAACACGTCTAAATGTGAAAATTTATCATATATATATATATATATATATATATATATATATATATATATATATATATATATATATATATATATATATATATATGTGTGTGTGTGTGTGTGTGTGTGTGTGTGTGTGTGGGTTATATATATATATATATATATATATATATATATATATATATATATATATATATATATATATATATGTGTGTGTGTGTGTGTGTGTGTGTGGGTTATATATATATATATATATATATATATATATATATATATATATATATATATATATATATATATATATATATATATATGTATATATGAACATTTCTAAAGCCTTAGAATGTAAGCTAGTTAAAGCCCAAAGAGCTATGGAGAGAATAACGATGGGATTAACACTGAGGGTGGAATCACGGGAAATGAGACGACACGAGGCACGGAAACACCGAAATGCGAGACACCTCACACCACGTGTCACCCTCTCACATAGACGTAGCCACGTGCTCTCGTTTGTCAGTTGACACGATGGATTCCTTGGCTGATGTTGCATTAGTTTTAAATGAGTAAGCAAAGAAAAAAAGGCTGTTGCTGTCATGAGCAAAATTCTTACCGGCAGATTGAAAACGATGCATTTAATATTCTTTTCAAATCAAAATTAAATTTCATTCTTTTATATAGAAATAAAAACACCTACGACAGCAGGTTGAACATTATGAATTTTTTAAGCATAGGTCTATTGAAATTTTATTCTTATTTAAACAAATGAACAAAAGAAATGACAGCAGATTAATCACAATGTGTCTTTTTTTTCTAATCATAATGAAATTTTGCTATTCAAGTAAATGAGTACTGCTGCTGAAGTGCAGAGTTTTAACCGACATGCAACACGGAAAGTGAACAGATTCACTTTTGGTCGACACGTGTCCACAGGCGTTTTCCGTTCGTGACATGTCGTTACGTCTAATGTGACGCAGCCGGTAAAGATCTTTGTTACCAATTTATTTATCACGCGTGACACCTCCTATGTGATTCCGGCCTTTTAGAAAGAGACAGAAAAAGAGCAACATGGATATGAGAGCAAACTAAAATAGAGGATATTCTAACAACATGTAAGAACAAGAAATGGACATGTGTAGGACATACAATGAAAATTACAGATAATAGATAATAGATGGACATTAAGAATAACAGAATGAGTTCCTAGGGATTTCAAAAGAAGCAGAGGAAGGAAAAGATGATGATGAATTGGCAAGCAAGAAGATTTGCGGGTATAGACTGCCATAGAAAGACCAAGATCTATATTAACAGGTCCAACACTCATGAGCAGTGGAGGAAAGTGACGTCGCTGGCACCCTGCCGTGCATTGGATGAGTGACTTGAGTCATCCGCTTCAGCAGGCTATTATAGTTTGAGATTGTGGAAGCGGAAGCAGAAAGATAGATGGTTTCCAATGCCCAATAATTGTTCAGCATACGGTTGTAATAACCGTAAGGATCCCACTAAAGGGCAGGGTATAAGCGTTTTAAAATTTCTCAAAAACAGTGAATTGTAAAGTAAATGGCTTCATGCTTGTCGCATCAACACAGCACATGCTGTCATTTATTCACCTCATATCAATGATGATGATTATGAAGATGACATAAAGGCAAGCTAGGTTCCTTAACACTTCTTGGAAGATATTTGATTCTGTGCCATCAAAGGCATTTTTGGTAAGCTGAAATTTAGATATCATCATTTTTACTCATTCACAGAAAATTACGATTATCTGCATATCTATTGAAATGTTAATGAGGGATGATGTGCCTTTGAATGGTGATGTAAATGAACGATAGTTAGCATTAGAACTCTAAATACCTATCATTTTGTTTGGAAATTTTGACATTGAGACTGAAAATAACGATGAAGGGCTCAGTTTGGGATTTTCTGATATAAACAGCTCATCAAATAAACCTCATGGTGTTATTTAGGAAGTCTTTGTGCTGTATAGGAGGGTATATTGCGCAAACATTTATCAACAAATATCATGAAATAGGGGAAAAGCCTGCAACATTGACCCTGGGAGAAAATGGATTGGCTTTGAGAAGAGTAGAGTTCTCTTGCTTGAGGGTACACTCGTGCACAATGTTCTACCTTATTTCTCTTTCTCTTGTTGTTTGTTAAGTTTTTATAGTTTATATATGAGAGATTTAATATAATGTGGTTGCTGTTCTTAGAATGTTTTATTTTGATTGTTTATTGCTTTTCTTGTAGTTTGTTTATTTCCTTGTTTCCATTCCTCACTGGGCTATTTTCCCTGTTGGAACCCTTGGGCTTATAGCCTCTTGCTTTACCAACTTGGGTTGCAGCTTAGTTTGTAATAATAATAATAATAATAATAATAATAATAATAATAATAATAATAATAGGGGAGACTTTTTATGTTCAATCATAAAAGCAAAGAAAATCGTTTTCTTTAAATTGCCGTACCAGAATAGGACAATGAGATTTGGCAAATATAATGCTCCTACAGTAAGACGAGAGAAAAGATGAAAAACTCGAGGGATAAGATACAAACGAAAGAGAGAGATATCAGTTGGTAATGTAAAGTATTGAAAACTTTAGGGTTATTGGCATATGCAATGATATTTCTTAAAGGATATTCCTTGAAATAAATTGTGTATATTAGAAACACTGAAAATAAAATGCGTTACAGACACTAGGACTATATTTTAGATAAAAAAAAAAAGAACTTATATTCTATCAACTTGCGGAAAAACTCCATACTCCTCATGAGAGAGATTATGGTACTGGTGGAACGACGAGCGTCGGTGACGTCATTGCCTCTCTTAGACCAAGAAGTCCATAAACAGACAAGGGTGGAAGGACGGCTGAAGCCTCCGTCGTGATCATGATGACGATATATATATATATATATATATATATATATATATATATATATATATATATATATATATATATATATATATATATATATATATATATATATATATATATATATATATGTATGTATATATATATATATATATATATATATATACATATGTATATAAATATCTGTATATCTATATCTATAATCAATCTTCTTCTCTTCCTTATTCTGTTTTATATATACATATATATATATATATATACATATATATGTGTATGTATATATATACATATATATACAAACATATATATATATATATATATATATATATATATATATATATATATATATATATATATATATATATATATATATATATATATATATATATATATATATATATATATATATATATAAACTAGATGGACATTAAGAATAACAAAATGGGTCCCTAGATATTGGAAAAGAAACAGAATAAGGAAGAGAAGAAGATTGATTAACAAACTAAAAAAAGTTTGCGGGTGTGGACTGTCAAGTGAAAGGACATGCTTGAGGCCTTTGTTTTGCAGTGGACTAGTAATGGCTGATGATATATATATATATATATATATATATATATATATATATATATATATATATATATATATATGTATTTCATATATATATATATATATATATATATATATATATATATATATATATATATATAAATATCACTTAATGTATATATATATATATATATATATATATATATATATATATATATATATATATATATATATATATATATTTATATATGTATTTCATGCATATATATATATATATATATATATATATATATATATATATATATATATATATATATATATATATATATATATATATATATATACATACATTAAGTGATATTTATATATATATATATATATATATATATATATATTTATATATATATGTATATATATATATATATATATATATATATATATATATATATATATATATGTATATATATACAAACACATTAAGTGATATATATATATATATATATATATATATATATATATATATATATATATATATATATATATATATATACACATATATATATATACATATATGTATATGTATATGTATATATATATATATATATATATATATATATATATATATATATATACTGTATATATATACATATATAACAAGAGTAGTAGAAGAATGGCTCTCATTAAATGATGTAAGTGCCTGCTAGTAAATGAAAAAGTTCCTGGTAAAATGAGATGAAAGGTGATTATAATGATAGGTGATAGTGGAAATAGGATGTGTACAAACGTTTTCTAAGAAGAGAGAATTGTCTGAGAAGCCAAGAAGAGAAAATTTGAAGGGGTTATTGATTCAACTCTCTGCTATGTAATTGAAGTATTGGCATTTAACGTGACCGAAAATAATAACATAGTCTCATTGACATCGTTTAGATTAACTGATTTGTAATACATGGATTTTGTAAGAAATGTAGAGATATGAAGTGGTAGAAAAGTAAGCTTACATGGAAGGATTATGGGGTTGTTTGGTAATGCAAAAAGAAATGGACAATAATAGGCAAAGGGAAATAGTTTATAATTAAGAAGTTTCTATAATTAGGAGATGAGGAAGGTCTATAAAGGGTTCGATTGATATTTTAAAATGGTAAGATTAATATTCACAGCTGATAAGTTATATGTGTAGATGAAGCAATAAATATGGTAAATGTTTGACGGCACCCCAAGGGGTCTATGTGTTATACAGCAGTTAAGATATGAATTTAGCAGTTGCTGTTGTGGTGCTCCTGTTGAGGGAAACGGCTTAATGTTTAAAAACAAGTTACATATAAAACAAGTATCAATAACAGTTTTCAATGGGAGAGAATGTTAAACCTGAATTATTCTACCTATATCAGTTAAAAAGACTCCTTACTTAAAATTACCTCATTAAATCCGAGTGTTCCAGGGATCCGAATGTAAGGTCCAGCTGGACCGGGTTGTGAAGCAGGTGCCCAGAATCCATTATCATTGTAGTTATCAAGAGTGTAACACCTTCCGTAAGTGGCTGTTCCTAAGACCAACTTCTCTTTGGGAAGTCCCAGAGACAGGTAGTACTCCATCGTGTACATCTGTGACAAGGTAAAGGTGGATAAGTCCATAAAGGAGTAAATATGAATTAAATATGTTTTACTTGTGTTTTACTTGGTCATCAAAATATTAAGGTTTGCTGAAAGCTTTTTTAATGCCTTATTTACTTTTCTTTTCTTAAAGCCAATATATAAGTACCACCATCATATGTTTACACTTAATCAGCTATGCTGAAGCAGTCAAGAACTTTGACTTACCACATTATAATAAGGAAACAATTCATCCTGTTCATCCAGAGGGTGACCGCAAAGTGGGGCGTTGTGGTGTGTGAAATCCTCAAATGCTCCATGATAATCATAAGCCATGATGTGGAAGAAATCGTAGGCCTCTATCAGAGCAGGGAGATCGTAAGCTATGTCGATTTTGTCCTTGCCTGCAGCAAAGGCTCCTGTGAGTAGGTACGGTGGGTTGTATTTGTTGAACTCCTGCCTCAGTTCTCGTGAAAGAAGGACGAAATTCTCCTGAAAATTCCAGGTGCTTTGTACAAATAAATTTTGCAAAAGCTCTACCTTCAAATTGACCGGACCTGGGTATTCTAATGGTCATCAATCACCAAATAAAGTCTAGTTGTACTGAAAGCTTTGAAATCTGAAAGGATTTTGGATTTGAACTAATAAAAGTCTGAAATTTAAGTTTTAAGTCAAATGTCTGTGATGCATTTGGTTAGAACTAACTTTGGTCTTTCTCATTCATTGCTTTTCTCAGTTTGATATTTAACAGTGGCAACAGATAAAATGATGATGAGTACTGGAATTGTGTTGACTTAAACATAACCATAGGAATACACTTTATTCATGAACTAATGCTTTCAGATAATTATTTCCTGCTTATATATTTACTTTGTCCTGGGGTGCTCCTCCTCTTAAGCTAGGATACTCCCAGTCGAAATCCAGTCCATCGAAGCCATATTTACGAAGGAATCTTGTAACACTTGTTACAAAGATTGACCGCTTTTGAGGACTAGCTGCCATCTGGTGATGATTAAAACTCAAGTCAGTAGGTAAGCTATACGTCAATGAAATGTTAAATTTTCATATGTGACTGGCTAGAATCTCATCTAGGCAACAATTCCTTTTTATTGCTAATTTAGGTCATGTTGCTGTGCTTTCTATTTACCATTACATTTTCCCATGGCTTATCTGTAACTTGGAGAGTAATTCTTGGAAAGACCACATTAAAAAAATAACTGTTAAAAAAGCAAGGTAGCCTATATGGAGCAGAACCTACATACCACAGAATAATCCTCTGAGCCTTCATTCCATCCTCCAATAGCAATGACAACTTTGAGATCAGGGTTGTATTTCTTTAGTGCCACTGTCCTCTTAAAGGCGCAATAGTTGCCGCCTGGTTCATCAGGGCACAGCTCATTCCAGGGATCAAGAACCTGTTGAAAGAAAATATCAACCATTATTGTAGTTGTATGGTTAAACTGCCATTGAGTCAGCATCCCATATGTACAAAAGGGAAAACCATTTAAGAGAGACATGTAGAAACATGTGGATAGATAACCAGCATCAAGAAACACTGAATGATCTAAATAATAGAATCAGCGACAGATCATTGCAAAAAGGTGAATCCAACTTGCAGCTCTAGAAAAATGTGCGATCAGTTTCATGTTTGTACTAACAACACTCATACCTCTGAAATATTTACATGCGTCACTTTTTATTTACTTTATTGTGCCTGCATACATGCATAAATGTGCAGACATATGCATGTGGATAATGTCACTTTTTCTATAATTTCTAGAAACATCGATCTTCAGAATAGAATCTATTATGAATCATTATGAAATTTTCAATCAATCCTAAAATATTTTTATAAAAATCCCAACAGGTTTCTCAATGCTTATTTAGATATCAATCTCTGATTATCTTTAACCAAATTCATTTGCTTGATTTGTATGTAATATAAACTGTTATCAAGTTTTGCAGTACCAGACCTTAGTCAAAAATTTTCTGATGATAAATATAGGCAGGATGAACGTCTCAAAGAAATCAGGGGAGTAAGTAGCAAGGGTGCTCATCGTTAGGCAGCAATGTGACGCTTATCAAAATTCTTCCGGTGCATATTTTCTGAAAATTGGTAAATCCTCATCTAACATAAACAACGTGACGTAGAATGAGATCACTAAGTTCAAGATCATCGAGGTCTGGTTTCACATATAAGCACACTTCTCTCACTTCTTTTCCCCACAACCAGGCAAAGTAACATAGTTTAAAGATAATCATCAGCACAAAATTAATGTTAGGAATTTTCTAGACTTAGGGCAGTAGAATATTGAATCTTCTTCCATTAGTTTAATACTAGATTTGATTGCTTACGGACAAATTTGCCAACAAATGTGGGTAATCCATCAAAGCTTCTTGAAAAAAAAAATATATTTTGACTCTAAATACATATTTATATAATTATATATGTTACACGTACATTAAATTTATGAAAATTGCATTACAAAACTTGTGAAAAAGGGCTTATTTAATTATATAGGTTGATGTAAAAATAAAACAATTCCTTTTATTTCATAGATGTTAATGTAAAAATAAAACAATTGATTTTTATATCTGTTAATGTAATTATAATGCGAAAATACTGCTGTATTCTAAGGGAGTTCTAAATTCTACTTCGGCATTAGCTGTCCGATGGGCAAGAGCTATACAGTACGAGATGATTCGAGAATGGGTTCACCGTGTGGCGTCATGTTGCATATGCTAGTCCTTGTCACTTCTAGTGCGTCATGAACATTTGGGAGTATTGGTCTCGCATATATAAAAGGACAGGGGAAGCGAGAGAGAGGAGAGACCTGACTGAACACTGCTCGTCTTTGGAGACATGTTTCAGCTACACCCTCTGTGTAGTGATTACACGCAACAATAGAGTATCCTGAAGAAGATAAAGAAGTTCAAGAAATTCATCTCTTCATCACCAGAAGCTCTGATCCTACATGTCAACCTTTTATCTCTGAAACTAAACAACATCATCTGTCCCTTGCTGCATAAAAGTTTGTGAAGAAAACTTAAGATTTACTTCATCCAAAGAACTGTGTATATCATTTAGTTTTTGTTGTGCCGTGAGCATTCGTTGGATTTTGTGTAATACTGGAAGTGATTATGTTAAATATACAACATAGTTATTTTTTCTGTTTGCTGGCTATCATTTTCATTTGCTGTTGATGTTTTGCTATTGTTGCATAAGTGTTATGAGCAGATTTTGTATAATCTACATCTTGTACAATAATTGAACGTAATAGAATTGGGGCCTTATATCCGGGATCTGAATTGTTATCCTGTTTGTAATTCAAAGATTGTTCGTAAAGTAAACCTTTTTTTAATTGTATAAAAATAGCCAGCAAACATGTCAGAGTTTATTGCATCTGAGTTTTTTGTCAAATTTTGTGAGGATCCACACGTTGAGAAGTTAAGTGATCTTAGGGAATCTAGCTTAGTGAGTCTAGGCAAACATCTCGAGCTTAATGTTAGAAATTAAATGAAGACAGAGGATATTAAACATTTGTTAGAAGATGTGTTACCTCAGGATGTGTTAGATGAGATAGATAGTGAATCAGTCGTTTTAGATTCGTCAGCTATAGAACTTGAAAAACTTAGAATAGAGACTGGGCGTGAAAAAATTAAAATTAGAAGCCGAGTTGAAACATGAACAGTTAGAAGCTGAGCGTGAAAGAAGGGAAGCTGACTTTAAGCATGAGCAATTAAAAATTGAAGCTGAAATAACCTACCTGCACTTCTAAAAATGGCGTGTCGGATTGTGATAATGTCTCCACTGTTGCTTTTACTATCAACTTGCCTCGTGAAGGCTCATTGGTTTGTAATGCTGCTTCTTCTAACAATTGTTCTACTGACTTATCTCATGAAGATACGTTAGTTCATGATATTTGTTCAACAGTTGATTGTTCTACTAACATGTCTGGTGATGTTATATTAATTCATGATAATGATTCTGCTGTCAATTATTTTACCAACCTGTCTTGAGAAGACAGGTTGGATTGTAATGTCATGTCTTTTGACTGTTCTCTAATCTTTCTCGTGAAGACATGTTAGTTTATGCTGATTCTCTCTTTGAGAATTCTAATAACCTAAAGGTTCTTCTGTCTGTGA
The DNA here is from genome assembly GCF_036898095.1 of Palaemon carinicauda. Classification (NCBI taxonomy): domain Eukaryota; kingdom Metazoa; phylum Arthropoda; class Malacostraca; order Decapoda; family Palaemonidae; genus Palaemon; species Palaemon carinicauda. The sequence goes on from NC_090766.1 coordinate 30,114,365, forward strand.
TGATGTATCCTCCAATGATGTAAACCTAAGACTGATTCAAAGTTGATTGTAATTGAGAAGTCTGATCAATCTGTTGTTCAGTTTATTATCTTTGTAAATCAATGTTGTTAATGTTCTCAGTCTCACTCGTGAACAACCTATGACTATTCATTTTATAGCGAGTGGGATTTTTCGTTATGATATAAGACTTTTTTTATTTGCATGATGTTTGGCAGGATGTATTTAAGTTTTATTATGCTTGTCATGTGCGTCAAGCTAATGTGAAATCCAATCAGTGTTATCTGAAACCCTCTCTAATGTACATTTCTGCATGTATTTTTCTGCATGTATTATTTTGTCATGTCCTTAATAATGATGTTAAACCAAGGCCGAAAAGGATCGTAGATTAAATGCTATTAGTGAATTTTGTATCTGATAAGAAAAACATTTTGTTTTGTTTGTAATGATTTTTATTGATATTTATATCATTATTTATCATATCTGTAAGTTTTGATATTTCACTTGGAGTTTGTAATGCAAAATTGTATCTTAATTTCATAATTATTTATCAGCTCTGTAAATTTAGATTTTTCGCTTGGAGATCGTACTGCAAAATTGTATCGTATTTTCATTGAAATGGAACATATTTGTAATCTTGTAGGATAGAATTATTTTGTATGTATTTGTGAAAATTTGTTGGTTAGTGACCCCCAACGTTTCACTAGGCAGAGGGATTTGTTATAGATACGTTAAATTTATGTATATTGTGTTACAAAACTTGTGAAAAGAGCTCATTTATTCATGTATGTTAATGAAAAAATAAAACAATTCCTTTTTATATATGATAGTGTGATTGAAACACAAAAAGATCGCTGTGTTTTAAGAGAGTTCTAGATTCTACTTCGGCACCAGCTGTCTGATAGGCGAGAGCTATACAGTATGAGCCGATTCGAGAATGGGTCCGTCGTGTGGCGTCATGTTGCGTATGCTAGTCTTGGGCGCTTCTAGTGCCTCATGAACATTCGGGAGTGATTGTCCCGCATATATAAAAGGACAGGGGAATCGAGAGAGTGGAGAGACCTGCTGGACACTACTCTTATTTGGAGACATTTTTCAGCCACAATTTCTGTGACTTTGAAAGTTAGTGATTACAGGCAATGATAAGAGTATCCTGAAGAAGATAAAGAAGTTCAAGAAATAGATCTATTCATTGCCAAAAGCTCTGATCTCACATGTCAACATTTTATATCTGAAACTAAGCGATTTCATCTGTCCCTCAATGCATAGAAATTTGTGAAGTTAACTCAAGATTTACTTCGTCTTAAGAACTATGCCTATTATTTAGTTATTGGTATGCCGTGAGTATTTGGTGGATCTTGTGTAATACTGTAAATACTTATGTTAAATATTAAATATAGTTATATTTTCCGGCTATTATTTTCATTTGCTGTTGATGTTTTGCTATTGTTTTGTAAACATTATGATTAGATTTTGCATAATCTACGACTTGTACAATAGTTGAACGTAATATATATATATATATATATATATATATATATATATATATATATATATATATATATATATATATATATATATATATATATATAGATAGATATATATATGTGTGTGTGTTTGTGTGTGTGTGTGTGTGTGTGTAAGCCACAAATGCACTATAATAACGCAAAGAAAAGAAGTCTTGGAACAGAGTGCCAACAGATATTTGCTTTAAATGTTGAAAATTGAAATATTATCCACAATAGAAATGGAGTGGTAAAATTGCATAATATTTCTATACCATGCCATAGAATATTATTATCATTATTACTAGCTAAGCTACAACCCTTGCTGGAAAAGCAAGATGCTATAAGCCCAAGGGCTCCAACAGTGAAAAATAGCTCAGTGAGGAAAGGAATTAAGGAAATAAATAAACGATATATGAAGTAATGAAAATTACCATTAAGACAGATATTTGATTTATAACTATAAAAGGACTTATGTAAGCCTGTTCAACATCAAAACATTTGCTGCGAATTTGAGCTTATGAATTTCTACTAATTCAACTACCCGATTAAGAAGATCATTCTACAACTTAATCACAGCTGGAATAAAACTTCTAGAGTACTGCGTAATACTGAGCCTCATGATGGAGAAGGCCTGACTACTAGAGCCAACTAACTGCATACCCAGAATTACGAATAGGATGGAACTGTTCGGGAAGATCTGAATGTAAAGGATGGTCAGAATTATATAAAATCTTAGGCAGTATGCATAATCAACTAATAGAACGACGGTGCCAGAGATTAATACCTAGATCAGGAATAATAAATTTAATAGACCAAAATTTCCCGTCAAACAAATTAAGATGAGAATCAGCAGCTGAAGACCAGACAAGAGAACAATACTCGTAACAAGGTAAAATAAAAGAAATAAAACACTTCTTCCAAATAGATTAATCACCAAAATCTTGAAAGACTTTCTTAATAAGCCACTTTTTTGTGTAATTGAAGAAGACACAGACCTAATGTGTTTCTCAAAAGTAAATTTTCTGTCAAGAATCAGACCTAAAATTTCTAAGAGTCATACAAAGTTAAAGAAACATTATCAATGCTGAGATCCGGACGTTCAGGAGCCGCGGTCCTTGACCTACTTACGATCATACTTTGAGTTTTGTTAGGATTGAACTTCATACCCCTTAATTTGCACCATTCACTAATTTTAGCTAGATCTCTGTTAAGGGATTCACCAACCCCAGATCTACATTAAAGAGATGGAATTGATGCAAAGAGAGTAGCATCATCTGCACATGTAAACAAGCTTGTTTTCTAGACCAAACCACATGTCATGCGTATATAGTATGAAAAGTAATGGGCCAAGAACACTACCCCGATATCACATTCCTATATCACTATGGTGCCCAGCAACAACAACTCTTTGCAATCTATTGCTTAAAAGATCAATAATGATGCTAAGAAACGACCCACCCACTCCCAACTATTTAAGTTTGATAATAAGTGCCTCATGATTAACACAGTCAAAGGCAGCACTAAAATCAAGGCCAATCATACAAACTTCCTGACCACAATCAAGGGATTTCTGTACAGCATTGGAGATTGTAAGAGGGGCATCACATGCCCCAAGGCCTTTACGCAAACCAATTTGCAAACTAGGGAACCGATGATTACCTTCAGCAAACCTATTAAGACATTTTGTCAAAAGACGTTCAAAAACTTTAGATGATATGAGACTTATGGAAATGGGGCCGTAATCCGTTGGACTTGAGCTAGCACAAACACTATTACATAGTGGAGTAACATTACCAATTCTCCAACAAGTGCTAAAAGCTCCTCTTTTTTTATATTTTGCACAAAAGCAGTCTTTATAAAAAACAAAGGAAAGATACCATTGGGATCTACACCTCCATAAGCATCAAGGTTCATCAACAAAGCTTTAATTTCACGAGACTGAAAAGCTAAACTAGTTAGTTTAGCCAGGAAAACAGGAATGAGGAAGTTCGAGTTTCTCATTATTAATGAATTAATGATTGAAACAAAACCCTCAAGATTAAAATTTTCTTCTAAAATACCTAGAACATCATCAACATATCGATACCACACAACTTGGGAAGAACACACTGAAGGAATTAATCTAGATTAAAAATTCTCCATATATATGTTGGATAAAAGTGGGAACAAAGGATTACCCATAGCCATATGAACAAGTTTTTGGTATGGCTATGGGTAATCCTTTGTCCCCTCTTTTATCCAACATGTATATGGAGTTTTTTTAATCTAGATTAATTCCTTCAGTGTGGTCTTCCCAAATTGTGTGGTATCGATATGTTGATGATGTTCTAGGTATTTTAGAAGAAAATTTTAATCTTTAGGGTTTTGTTTCAATCATTAATTCATTAGTACCATCAATAAAATTCACTATAGAAAATGAAGAAAATAACCGCATCCCATTTTTAGACGTTTTAATAGTTAGAGAAACAGATGAATTTAAGTTTTCCATGTATAGAAAGCCTACAAATAATTTTTCATATGTACATTTTTACTCCGGTCACTCTAGAAATATAAAGCATTCAGTTTTTTCCTCCAAGTACCTTAGGGCATTGAAAATTTGTAGCCCAGATTACATTGAGGAGGAGTTCACTAAAATAGAAAAAATTGCAACAGATCTTTGCTATCCCAAATATTTCTTAGAAAAATGTATGAATAAGGCTAAGAAAACATTTTATAGTGTCCAATTAGAGAGGAAGGAAACAATTAATAATATGCTTTGTTTGCCATTTCATGTTTGTTTTTTAGATGTTATACCCCTTTTGAAAAACTAGACATTGCTGTAGTGTTTAAATATAATTGTTCATTAAAAAACATGTTAATCAAGAATAGTTCTGGAAATGATAATAATGTAATATATAGCATTCCTTGTTCAGAGTGTAACCCATTTTATGTCGGCCAAACATCAAAAAGTACATCAGTCAGATTAAAACAGCATCAGGTGGCCGTCTCTAGGGGTTCTCTTAATAATGCCTTGGCCTCCCACTGGTTAGGGTCAAGTCACAGAATTGGTTGGTCAAAGGCGGAAAAAGTAATCCATGTAAATGACTATTTCCAAAGGAATATTGTTGAATAATTTCTAATCTCCTGTACTCAAGGTAGAAATTTGAATCTAAGCCCAGTTCTGTTTTCCG
>NC_090766.1:30129039-30146539 GCF_036898095.1 Palaemon carinicauda
TATATATATATATATATATATATATATATATATATATATATATATATATATATATATATATATATATATATATACATATATGTATATATATATACATACATATATGTATATATATACATACATATATGTATATATATATATATATATATATATATATATATATATATATATATATATATATATATATATATATATATATATATATATATATATATATGTGTGTGTGTGTGTGTGTGTGTGTGTGTGTGTGTGTGTGTGTGTGTGTGTGTGATCCTCAGCCATTGATAGTCCACTGCAGAACATAAGAATCAGACATATCCTTCCTCTTGCGTTTGTCAATCCATCTTCTTCTCTTCATTTTTCCGCTTCTTTTGCAATCTCTAGGGACACATTCTGTTATGCTTAATGTTTATCTATCATTTGTCAGTTTCATTACATGTCCTGCCACTTCCATTCTTTTACATATTATTATTATATCCTCTACATTGGTTTGCTCTCTTACCCATTTTGCTCTTGTTTTGTCTCTTAGCGTTATTGCCTTACTTACTTTGACAGCTGCTTTTCCGGTCCCATAGAGCAGGGAACCCTACTCTCTAAAGGACCTCCACTCTCGTTATATCTTGTTCATTCAGAGTATCCAATGTTTCACATCACATACTGCTCATTTACTGTTAAATCATCACTGTCATACGACTCACGGAATAAGGTCTTCAGTTTCCCCTTGAAGGTCTTAATATCTTGAATTAGTCGGTTGTCTCGTGGGAGCTGTAACTATTCTCGTGTCGACACGATTTGTTGACTGCGCAATATGTAGCAATTCTCTTAAGTATTTTGGACGACCGGTTCTGATAACTTGATGGGTTATTGCACATATTTTAAATTCAATTCTCGCTTTAATCAGCAGCCAGTGTAAATCAATTAGTATAGGGGTGATCCTTTCTCTGAGTGGGACACCTTCTATTAGTCTTGCTGCTCTTTTTATCATGTTTTGTAATTTCTTAAGTTGTAATTTTGGTAAATTGTAATAGATGGAGTTGCAGTAGTCAATCCTGGTAATAACACAGTTTATCACAAGTTTCTTTACTAAATTTTCATTCAGGTACTTTTTTATAAAATTAATATTTCTTAGATGATGACCAGCAATTTTTACTACATTTTATTTATTTGGGCATTTAGAGACAGGTTACAGTCAAGAAATGCACCTAGATCTTGAACTTTACTAGATATAGGCACTGAGTCATTATTTATGTTCATTTGAATATCACGCTATTTTTCTTTTTCACAACCATTTGATTTTAGTCGTTCAATTGTCATCCAATCTCTAACACTGTCAAGGATTCGGTTTAGAGTTTCAGTAGTGTCATCTACTGTATGTCATTTATGGAAAAGTAAAATTGTGTGTCATCCGCAAATAGTTTGAACTTCACACCATGCCTTTGTAGTATTTTTGATGGACCAATAGTATAGAAGCAGAATAAGATTGTGCCAAGTACACCCCCTTCGGTTACTCCTCTGTTTAAGGGTTCATATGATGAATAAGTTTCCAATTTCCACACAGTAATTTTTACCAACCAAGTAGTCTTTTAGGTATTCGAAGGCTTGATCTTCAATGCCGATGGACCGTAGATCATTTAGTAGCAGTTCATGCACAACTGTATCAAAAGCCGCATTGAGATCGAGTAGCCTAATATTAAAATACCACATTCATTTCCATCCATCATTTCCAGCATATCATTTACAACTGACCAGATGGCTGTCTCAGTAGAGTATAGTTTTCTGTAAGCAGATTGCTTGTCAGGCAAAGCTTCTATTACTTCTAGTGACTGGCTATTCAAAAACTTTTGAAACAAAGGATAGATTCGAAATAGGTCTATATGTGTTTAATTCCTGGTAGTCCAGAGCCTGGTAAAGTTTTGGATTCAACCAACTTGGGAAATGTATTATATTAATATATTTTCCTAGTAAAGCACGTGATAACAAAACACTTCTTCTCAATACATTATTGTCGCTAATGCATACTTACAGAGAAAAAAAATATTTCAGGAATTGAAGGTCTTGACTTTTTCTAAGTTCAGTGTATATCTTTCCATGGCCACGCAAGGTAGCTCTTGTTCGTTTGTATGTCTGTTTTCATCTTACTTGTCTCCGCCCCATTGCGTAATGTGACAATTTTTACTTGAATGCACATTTGCTCCTCCCACTAATGTCGCTCCTCCAATCAAAATACTACTGGGTTCTTTTCAAGGGTTATTACTGGACGATTCATTGGTCTCTCAGTCTTGTTTCAAGGATCTGTTTTTCGTGCAATATAACATTGTAAACGATACTCTTTTGTTTTTTTCCCTATTTCATTATGGGAGAAACCCGTGATTGTCGTTTGTTTTCGGTTATCAAAAGTTCCGGTTTCTATATTTTCATCACACGTCATTTTACTGTCATGGATCCTCCGGTACGGTTGTGTGAAATATGTCGTTATTCCTATTTTGATGTGATCGGCCGATTTCATGGGAATTATAATGGAACTCCTGAAGTAGTGAATCGTTTTCTAAGGGAGCATTCCGTATTACCTTTAAGTGTCCAGTGTGGTAAATGTGATTCGCCTTTACATTTTCGTGAGGATAGACATGTGTGGTATTGTACCAAATCTGAACGTATTCCAGTACTTGATGATTCAGAAGAGGGTCAACCACAACCTTCCACATCTTCATCGTCATCTTCCGTTTAAGGTAAGAAGTGATTTAACAAAATATATATATTCAAATTTACCCCTGGTTAAAGGGGGGGTCGCAGGGGGGGCGAAGCCCCCCCCGGTAGGGGTACAGGGCCCCTAGGTTAGGTTAGGTGGGTTTGTTAGGTTCTGTGGTGCCCTGAAAATTACTGTGGCCTTAAGGGGGGGTCGCAGGGGGGGCGAAGCCCCCCCCCCCCGGTAGGGGTACAGGGCCCCTAGGTTAGGTTAGGTGGGTTTGTTAGGTTCTGTGGAGCCTTGAAAATTACTGTGGCCATAAGGGGGGGTCGCAGGGGGGGGCGAAGCCCCCCCCGGTAGGGGTACAGGGCCCCTAGGTTAGGTTAGGTGGGTTTGTTAGGTTCTGTGGTGACCTGAAAATTACTGTGGCCTTAAGGGGGGGTCGCAGGGGGGGCGAAGCCCCCCCCGGTAGGGGTACAGGGCCCCTAGGTTAGGTTAGGTGGGTTTGTTAGGTTCTGTGGTGCCTTGAAAATTACTTTGGCCATAAGGGGGGGTCGCAGGGGGGGCGAAGCCCCCCCCCCCCCGGTAGGGGTACAGGGCCCCTAGGTTAGGTTAGGTGGGTTTGTTAGGTTCTGTGGTGCCCTGAAAATTACTGTGGCTTTAAAGGGGGGTCGCTGGGGGGCCCTACCCCCCTCCCCCCGGTAGGCCTAGTTAGGGGTATGGGGGAGGGGTGCTGGAACATTAATTATTCATTTCTTGCAAATATCATTCAATGCCCCAACACCCTCCCCCCCCTTCCCCCACCCAAAACTCGGTTCCCAAAGGGTGTCCCCCATAATTGGTGGGATGAACTAGGGTATACATAGTAAATCTCTAAATCGGTTGGTTTGCAGTCAAAATAAACGTTAAATTCATTGAAACCACACTATTTCTGATGCAACAAATATATTTTTATTGCATTTTTCCAAATTTGGCTGAAACTAAAAATTTACCCAGAGCCTTTTTCAGAGCTGGTGTGACTATAGCCATTTTCTCAGATTTGAGAAACTTACATTCATCAATGCTTGCATTTGCTGTTCTCATTATTCTTTCGGCTAGACTAGAAAAGTTTCTTTCTCCAATTACTTCAGATATTGGCATAGGATCGATCGCGCACTTAGTTTTCCTTGCTCTCTTGATAATCCTGGTAATATCATATAAGTGATCATAAGACAGTTAACACCCATAGCTCCCAACAAATGTTGATAGCATCATTTATTTTCTTTGTAACTTCTTCAATAAAAACTAAAGGAAAATAATTTAAATTATGTCTAAAGTTTATTTTCTTTACTACAGCATGTTTCTGCAGAGTTAGACTAAACGTCTACAACATTTATATCAGATACAATATTATTCATTCCATCACTCAAAACTAGGTCCAACTTATGCCCAGTTAAGGTAGTTGTACAGTCGACATTATTCACTGGTCGATATGATTCTAATAACTCACTAAATGCCAAAGCGTCAGGATTTGATGCGTGATCCATCCAAAAATTGAAGTCTCCACAGATAGTTGATTCGTTTTTTTCCATGATAATCATATCAATGAAAGCACCGAATTGTTCAAAAAGGATACTAGTGTTTGTTCTCAGAGGTTTGTGGACTGTTCCAAAGGATGTTTTTTTTTCGTAAAGTTTATTTCTATATATTCAAAGCTTGTTACACTAATTCTTTTCAACGTTTTGAGATTTGAGTAACTTTTATGTATGAGTCCGACACCCCCACCAGACCTACTGTCTCTCGGTATGTGAAAGAAGGCGTGTGTGTGTGTGGGGGGGGGGGGCGTCATTTCAGTGATCTTTGCCTTGTCCAAGTTATTTAACTATGTTTCAGATAATGCTAGTATATCTAAATATTTCTAGTTTATCATTTCTCGAATTTGAATAGTTTTATTACCTACAGATTGAATATTTATATAGCCACAGATTATGGCGTCCTTAGTGACCATGATCAGTATTTCCTGCAAGTCCTTTCAAATCCAAGTCATTAGCTTTGCATTCTCTTGAATATACTATATGGCCACTTGGTTTGTTTAACTTTGCAGTTAATACACTTTGACACTTGTAATCCTTGGTGGAATGTTTTCCTGAACATTTCCCGAGGACTTTATCATCATTCTTAGCCTTGCAATCTTTTTCAAGATGTCCATACCTCTGACAGTGGTGGCAGATGATCACGTGGTACCTATCACGTATGTTATAAGTACCCCATCGTAACAAAACTTTGTCCCCATTATCATGAATAGCACTCCGAACTTCAGGATCACATTATCGCACTTAGTGGGTAGTCCCCCCTAAAGCATTTTTCTTCAGGACTACACTTATCTTCCCTTCTATATTTTGGATTTGGTCCAGGTAACGATTTCTTTAAATCAATGCATTTACTACTTCATCTTCATCATTGTACACATTACATATCATTATTTTTGGTTTTAGTTTTATGATTTTTCTCGTTTCAGCGTCAGCCACCAATGTCTGAATTTTGTTTGCAGCCTCTTCTCTGATCATATTGTTTGCAAAGTTTACAATAACATTTCCATTCGTAGTTGACCTCGTGTTAAGTATAGGAATGTCTTTAAGTATCTGTTCAACCTCGTGTTTTCTTTCAGTAATTTTAGTTGTTGTATTTGTTGATTTAATTATCAACAGATTTTTTTCCTTAACTTTGAAAGCATATGTTTTGGGTCCATCAATGATTGAAGTGTTGCCTTTTAATTGATTCCATATTAATAGCAAGATTATCAACTTTCTCAGTAAGGTCAGTAGTCTGGGTGGAATTTGCTGCATGTGCGCTAAGTTTGTTTTCCAGTTCAGTGATTCTTGCACTTCGTTTGCGCAGGGCCTCGTCTGTTATGTTCACAGCTTCCTTCAATTTTGATATATATAAATTGGCTTGTCTGGCTTCACCTACGCAGTGTGGGCATAACCAATCTAGGTTCTTTCGTTCATCATCAGTGATACCTGCCACTATATGCCCATATTTCTTATGATAGAATCTATCGCAATCACAACCTATCCATTTTTTTTCGGTCTCCCTCCGTGGTTTCACATATGAGAGAGAAATAGTTAGGGACAGACATAGCGTACTGTTTCTTCTCACTCAGGTTTCTCCATAAGATTCACTAATATCTTTTCAATGATATTCTAAGCGAGAAACGAAAGCTAAAACACGACTCTGGGCGAGTGTTGAACGGAGCTCACCACAAAACACGTCCACACCTCAGCGGCTCAACTACTCAACTCATTATTCTTCCCATTGATCTTTGAGTTGTAACTAGCTTATGTTCTAAGGCTTTATTTATTAAGGCTCCAAGTTTCTTATGCATAAGTTAACACTGGTAATACCAAAGAATTAAATACTTTTCGTTTTGAAAAAATAAGTAGTAATTTACTTTTCACAATCTCACTTTGTTTACCAAAAGCTCTCCATCCCATGCTTATTCTTTTTTTGAATTCAGTCTCACGTCCTGGGGAAACACTTAATCCCTGTCTTAAGTACGTATATTGATTTACAATCTCTAGAGCTTAGCCCATTGTTCTTATTTGTTGTCTCTGCATTTTCATTGAATATTACTTTAGTTTTACTCAAATAAATTTTCAGTCCTACATTTCTGTTTTTTTTTTTTTTTTTTTTTTTTTCTATTCAAATCTTCAACAATCTTTTGCTATTCCTCACCTGATGTCATCTGTAAATCTTAAGTTGTTAAGGTAATCCCCATTAATATTAATTTCTACATTTTCCTATTCTAAATTTTTAAAAAACTTCTTATAGACATGCTGTGAATAATTTAGGAGAGAAAGGGTCTCCTTCTCTAACCCCTTTCTCAATCAAAATTTTCTCACTACCTTCATGTAGTTTTAGGATTGTTGTGCTTCCCGTATAGATATCTTCAAGTGTTCTAACGTGAGATTCATCTATTCCTTGTATTTGAAGGGCTTTCATTACTGCTAAGGTTTTGAAAAAGTCAAAATTTTTCTCCAAGTCTATGAATGCCATACAAAGTGGTTTGTCATACTCTGGTGGATTTTCCATTAACTGGTTAATTACATGGATATCGTCAGGTGTTGAATACCCACTTCTCAAGCCTGCATGCTCTCAGGGTTGATTAAGGTCTAGTTGTTTCTCTCTTCAGCCTGATATGATCTTTGTAAGTATTTTATATATATATATATATATATATATATATATATATATATATATATATATATATATATATATATATATATATATATATATATATATATATATATATACACTGATACCTCTACATACGATCTTAATTCGTTCCGTGAGCTGCTTCGTATGTTAAAACGATCGTATGCTGAAGCAAATATTCCCATTAGAATACACTGTAATTTGTTTAATACGTTCCTCAGCCTAAAAACCCATGATAACTACTTAATAAATTGCTACACATAATTACACATAATATTAATACAATTGAATAATACAGAAATATCTAAAAAAGAATAATAATAAAGAAATAATAAATAAAAAAAGGAGTTTTTATTGACACTTTACCTTAGAGACAGGCCAGCGCAGGTGTAGGAATTGCTACGCAGGAGAAGACGGAAGATCAGCGAGGAGGTAAAGATGGCGACTGCGATAACGTACCTTAACTTACTCTAACTTACACTACGTGAACTTTAACCTATCTTAGCTTATTTCTTTTTTTCATTTTTATATTTTATATTTTTTCTTTACATTTTTTTTCTTTTCTATTTTTAATTTGCATCACTTTCGCTCAATTTGGTCTTTCTTTTCTTCGCTTCACTTTCTTTCTCTTCATCATGATCACTAGACCGCTTGGTAGATTTTTTAAAGAAACTATCGAGAGAAAGTTGCTTGGTACGGCTTTTGAGAATTTTTCTAAAGTGTTTTAAACAAACATCATCGAACTGCGCAACTACACGTCAAACCTGAAGTTTCTGTGGGTGATGCTTATCGATGAAATCAACCACGTGTTGATGATATGCCAACATCTGTTTTATTTCAGCCGAACCTAAGATGTGACCTACCTCCTCGATCTCCTCCGACTCACTCAATTGCGCTTGGAACTCATTATGCTGCATGGCTTGCAGCTCCTTGAGTTCTTCAGTGGTGAGCTCTTCATGATGCTCATCGACTAGTTTGGTGATGTCATCTTCATCAACCTCCAGACCCATGGACTTGCCAAGGGATACAATCTCTTCGACGTCTTCCTCGACGGCAAGCATAGGTCCAGGCTCAGGGCCAAAACCTTCAAAATCTCTGGGAGCAACAGTATCAGGCCAAAGCTTCTTCCAAGGTGAATTCAGTGTCCGACGAGTTACTCCCTCCCAACCCTGATCTATGATCTTTAAGCAGTGCACGATATTGAAATGGCTCCTACAAAATTCACGCAAAGTTAAGTTGGTGCTTTGCGTGACATTAAAGCACTGCTTAAATAAGTGCTTGGTGTAGAGCTTCTTGAAATTAGAGATGACTTGCTGGTCCATGGGCTGGAGGATAGGGGTGGTATTCGGTGGAAGATACAACACTTTGATGAATTTGTATTCGTCGATGATATCATCTTCGAGTCCTGGGGGTGAGCGGGTGCATTATCCAAACAAAGCAAGCACTTCAAAGGCAAATTCCTCTCCTGACGGTACTTCTTGACAGCAGGGCCGAAAACTACGTTAACCCATTCCACAAAGATATGCCTAGTGACCCAAGCCTTAGAATTGGAATACCATAGAACATGTAGCAGGTCTTAATTGATTTTATGTGCTTTAAATGCCCTGGGGTTTTCGGAATGGTAAACTAATAACGGCATTTTTTGCAGTCCCCGCTGGCGTTGGCACAAAGCGCAAGAGTCAACCGATCCTTCATAGGCTTATGTCCAGGCATTTTCTTCTCTTCGGCGGTAATGTATGTTCGACTATGCATCTTTTTCCAAAACAGACCGGTTTCATCACAGTTGAAAACCTGCTGCTCTACATAGCCTTCCTCCTCCACATTTTTTTCGAACTTTTTAAAAAAATCATTAGCAACCTTGGTGTCCAAACTTGAAGCCTCTCCATACCGAACAACTGAATGAATCCCGGTCCGTTTCCTAAATTTCTTGAACCAACCTCGAGACGCCTTGAATTCCTCCATTGTAAGATCGGTTGAACTCTCCCCCACGGCGCCCCCAGAGCCCACCGCCTTCAAGTCACAATAGATAGCGCTGGCCTTCTCACAAATGATCGTTTCAGTGATCGTATTGCCAACAATCTCCTTGTCCTTTATCCAGATCAACAAAAGGCGTTCCATCTCTTCCAGAGTAGGGCTACGACGTTTAGAAATAATGGTGATCCCCTTCGATGGTTTGACTGCTTTAATGGCTGCCTTCTGTTTTATGATCATCGAGATCATAGACATATTCCAGCCATATTGTTTAGCCACATCGCTAACACGCACACCTCGCTCATGTTTTTCTATCATTTCTTGTTTTAGTTCAAATGAAAGCATTGACTTCTTCCTTTTCTCACCACTACTACTTCCTAAACCGAAACTAAGCTTTTTAGGACCCACGATTATACGTAAAATCACAAATGAAACGTGAGAAAAGGAAGATAAAAAACACTGTTAATAACGGAGCGAATAGAGAACAACCACACGATGCGCATGAGATGAGAGGGCTGATCTAGGCGACGCTCGATTGGCGTCCCTTCAATGTGCTGCCGTCTACCGGCGTAAACAAGAAACTACAATCAACGCTTTGAGAAAATTCTACGCGTATGATCTACGTCGTGTGTTGGAGCACGACTTCGGTTGTCGAGACGCAAATTTGATCGAATTTTACTTCGGATGTTGGAAAATTCGTATGTAAAGACAATCGTATGTAGAGGTTCCATTGTATATATATATATATATATATATATATATATATATATATATATATATATATATATATATATATATATATATATATATATATATATATGTATATATATATATATATATATATATATATATATATATATATATATATATATATATATATATACATATATATATATATATATATATATATATATATATATATATATATATATATATATATATATATATATATATATATATATATATATATATATATATATATATATGTATATATATATGTATATACACACACATATATATATATATATATATATATATATATATATATATATATATATATATATATATATATATATATATATATATATATATGTATATATATATATATATATATATATATATATATATATATATATATATATATATATATATATATATATGTATATATATATATACATATATATATATATATATATATATATATATATATATATATATATATATATATATATATACATATATATATATATATATATATATATATATATATATATATATATATATATATATATATATATATATATTCTTTCGAAGCTGGTCGACATGAGAGCAGATTATTCTATTCAAGTATTGCCTTTGTGTATTTAAGAGAGGAAAGCCAACTTGTAAGGTGAGTTCCACTCATGTAGGATTAAGTATATGTATGTAAATTGCATAAGGCTGTTGTCATTCATTTAGTTATATTTTCATTCAGTTTCGTATATGTAAATTTATGTCATTTTAAAGAATTAGATTCTCATTCCACGTAGTTTTGTTACAAAGTTTTATGAAATTTTGTTAAAAGGTATATAAGACACACAGAAGGTATAATTGCTAAGGATTTCCTAATATTTCTACGAGGTTGAAAAATCCATGGATATTCTAGACTAAAGTTTAATCATTTTTTTTAATAATGTAAGAAAAAGTGGGCGGAGTTAGCGGAGTGTGTTGCCTTGCCAAGCGACAATAGTACCCCTTCTTCAAACTGCCATGTTGGCAACCCGATGTCATGAGAAGCCAGCTGGACCTTCCCCCACGCTTCCAGAATGTTGAATTGGAAGATTCTGGAATGAACTATGATGATACATATAGGGCCTAGCAATGCATAGGAGGGAGAGTGATCCAGCCAAACCTTCCGAAAGAGCCAACATCCGACAGTGCTCTCACCAGCATCTATCCAGCCACTAGGTATTTCCTCTCCGACGTGAATAGTATTTTCTCTCAGACGTAAATAGTGTTTAGTGTTTGTTGAAACGTTTGGTAATTCAAATTTTGAAAGAATTGAAGTGTATTTGTGAATACAATGTATATTGTAAATTTTTTTAATTTTTTTGTGACTGGCCTTGTAAGATTTGGTTCAAAAGTGAAGAGCATTTAATTTTGCTTAACTGTTTAGTAACCTTGTATGAGCCCTAAGGATGTAAGAGTAACGGCCATGTATATTTAAGTGTAATCATTGTTTATTTACTATAGTGTTGAAGTGTCAACTTTTTTCATTAAATGTTAAAATTAAACATTTTCATAAATCAATTTCTAGTGAAGCAAGTGATTGTGCAATTTTTTAAAGTGTCATTTTGTGTTAGTCTAAGGTCTAGTTCAGATTTAAATTTCCCGTGATTTATATTTTCGGTATTATTTTTGAGTTGCTATTATTATAGAATATACTTATTTTTGTAAAGTGTGTATTATTTCGATCACCAATACTTTGCTTTTATCCCCTGACTAAGAACAGAAGTAAGAGGTTGATTTAAGAATAGTTCCCGTTAAAAGTAAAGTAATCACCCAGTTTTTGTTTTAGTGTAATGTAAAGAGACCTTTAGAAATTCAGTGTTCATATATATTATCATTTTGGAGTTGCGTATCACTGTCAGAGCTCGGAGGTATTCTCTTGTGCATCAGATTATGTAATATAAAGCAGGCTAGTTTGGGAACTTGGGAATTTACGCAATTTTCGTAGTCGCAATATATATTTTTCGGTGCTCAGACCCTGGGATCGAGCGAGTCTGTTTAAATGTTGGTGATAGCAGGGCCGTGTTTTTTTTATTAAAGTTTTCATCAGTTTAGTGTTAGGATTCTGTGTATTGATAAGATATATTTTTTGGAGAGGTATAATTTTTTGTAAAGTACAAGATGACGCAGTTGAATGTTCAGGAGTTTTTGGAAAACCAAATTGTTCAGGAATTGTCAGAAGCTAATGTAACTAAAGCTCAGTGGGTCGCTATTTTAATGGCATGTGGTGGCCATGCAACTGGTAGAATGATTAAAGCCCAAATAAAATGCCTATCCTTAGAAGCGTTGATAAACTCAGGAAAATTGACAGAAGAAGATATTGCAGCAGCTAGCGACCTTTTGGAGAAGGCTGAAGCAGAATTTGTAGAGAAGCAAGTATTAGCTGACCCACAAACTGAAGGATTGAAAGCAGAAATGAATGTAGAGGATGAGATTAGACGAATTGTAGCAATAGGGAATTTGATTAAGTTGAAGATGATGGCAGAACGGGAGGAACTAGGAGAAAGAGAGAGAGAAGAGGCAAGAGAAATTACAAGATATACGAGAGAAGATGCAAGACAAATTGCAACACATGTAAGGGAAATTGAAGCAAGAGAAAATGCAAGATGGGAAGAAAAAGAGATAGAAGAGGCAAGAGAAATTGCAAGACGAGTAGAAAGAGAGAGAGAGAAGAAGCAAGAGAACTTGCAAGACATGCAAGGGAATTGGAACTGTTGAATGCTGGTGAAAGGTTGTCATGAACTCAGACAGGTAAGACCCTTACTGCGCACGATCCCATGTTTGATGTGGCGAGAGCAAAGAGATTAATCCCAAAATTCTCAGAAGAAGCTCCCGACAAGTTCTTCGATCATTTTGAAACGGTCACGTTGGCAATTGAATGACCAGAAGATAAATGGCCTGTGTTATTGTAGTGTCCTTATTAGAAAGAGACGAAGTGCGTATCTTGCCTTTTCTCAGGGCCAGAGGAAGGAGTATCAAGATATTAAGATGAGCGTGCTGCAAGTGTATCAGATGACCCCTGAATATTATAATGAAAGATTCCTAAATTTATGGAAGGACGAGAAAATAACTTTCCTGGATTATGCTTATAAGGTACGCCAATGTTTTAAGAGATGGATAGAGGCTGCCAAAGTGAGAAATATGGCTGATAAATTTTAGAAATACTGATAGTGCTGAAACAATATTTATGAGGAATTCCTGAACATATTCGAATGTACTTGAGAGAGATGAAGAAACTTGATAAAGCCGCTTCGCTGAGTGAAGATTATAATATTGTCAGTCATAGACTGTCCTCAGGTATGAAATTTCAACTGTCCTTCCTACCAAGTGTCAAATATTTTTCCGAATTATGGAAACCAGTTCAGTAATAACTATTGGAACAAATTCAGTAGTTACAGCGGAAGTACTTCTGGTACTATTCCAAAGCAGAATGTGCAGAATGTGGCAGCACCACAACAACAGTCGTCAAATCGTCATCCTTCAGGTGACGGGAAAAACTTTCAGAAGATCCATATCGTCTGTTATAAGTGTGGCAAGAAAGGCCATATCACTAAGAAATGTTTGTCAACCCATCCGAAAGCAGTCGCCCAAATGGTTAAAGATAATTCAACTTCACAGAATGTGAAGAAGAAAAATCAAACACCAAAGGTCGATGAGAAAAATAAACCAGCTAACGTTTACACGATGAACAGGACAACCCCAAACAACGTGGATGTCTTTAAGCCGTATATTTATGGAGGTATGTTAGCCGTTCTGGATGGGAGCAAGAAGATCACACCGTCAAGCTATTGCACGACATGAGAGGTAATCATAGTGTAGTGATGTGAGGTGTACACCTGATGGTAGAAGAGTCTCTCACAGGAGCTTCTGTCATTTTGAAGGGAATAGGAGGTGAGGAAGCTACTCCCACTTGCCGTGTGAAACTATCATGCGAGTTGGTGACAGATTATTTTGATTTTACGGTAAAGGATTCATCGGCTGTCGAAGGAGTAGAAGTCCTACTTGGAAATGAGGCTGGCAGAGCACCGTTTGTGCCTTGTCCCATTGTAACGGAGAAACCACTGAGGTATAGTCCTAGGACTGAACTCGAAAAGGACTACCCCTATCAGTTTCCTAGTTGTGTGACGACTAGGAGTATGACGAAAAAAAGTGGCTGCAAAAAAAGATAGAGAAACTAAAGGAATGATGAACGTGGAAGATTTTTTTACGGAAGAAGAGGTTCCCATGATAGTACACAAGAGGAGAGCTCCCAAGAGAGCCCGAAAGAGGAGGAATGACAGACGAATGAACAGGAAGACAAAGAAGAAATGGACTTGAAAGAGAGAAAACTTGGCATTAGAAGAAGGACAAGTGAATAGGAAAAGGCTGATAGGATTGCAGCGGAAGAATGCGACGTTAGGGAAATAATTGTACCATGTGGCGGATGAGACAGAGATGCATCAGTCTCCCACCTGTTATTACCTCAAGGATAGATTGCTTATGAGGAAGCATAGACCTGCAGATATCCCTGGGAATGAAGAATAGGGTATATACCGTCAGATATTGATTTCCGCACCGCTGAGAAAACAGGTGATCACTGTAGCCCATAAGACGGAACACATGGGAATAAGAAATACACCGGAGAAAATTATGAGACTAATTTTGTCATGCATATCACGTTTGTCAGATAGCTGGAAAGCCTAATGACTACATCAAGAAGGCTCCCTTACACCCGATTGACATACGAGGAGAACCCTTCAGTAAGGTGATGATTGACATTGTTGGACCATTACCAAGAACGAAGAAAGGCCATGAATATATGTTAAGTTTAATGTGTCCAGTGACAAGATACCCAGAAGCCATACCTGTCTGAAACATCAGTGCCAAAAAAATCGCTGAGAAGTTACTAAACTTTCTTACCAAGTTTGGTATTCCGGAAATCATTCAGAGTGACCGAAGAACAAATTTCATGTCAAATTTGTTTCAGGACGTGATGAAACTATTGGATGTAAGACAACAACTATCTACTGCCTATCACCCGGAGACCCAAGATGCATTACAGAGGTTTCATCAAACCCTAAAGAGTATTTTAACAAAGTACTACAACGAAACAGGCAATGAATGGGACATTGGAATACATTTAATGTTATTTGAGGAATGCAATGCTTATCAAGAACGCATGGGATGTAGCCTGAATGAAATGGTGTTTGGACAAGTAGTAAGAGTACTGATTAAAATGCTGGCAGAAAAATGGAAAGATCGAGAGGAAACGGATGAAGAATATGTCAAGAATTTAAGGAAAAGGATCAGCGAGATAAGAAAAATTTCCCTTGAAAACCTGAAAACGAGCCAAGGAAAAATTAGGAAAAGGTTTGATATGAAAAGTAAGAACAGACAGTTTGTTTGCGGTAGGACAACAGGTGTTGGTTTTCTTACCGATAAGGAGATTCCCTCTCACCAACAAGTTCCAAGGACCATTCCGGATTGTGGAGAAGATTAGTGACTGAACTTATGTTATCGAAAACCACAGAAGGAAATGCCAAAGGAAGGTACATGTTAACTTACTGAAATCGTACTTGAACGAAAAAGAGACTAAAGCTTCACAGGTGTGTATGGTGTAAGCCATTTCATTCACTGAAGACGACTACAGATATGAGGTAGGGACTGTAAGCAAAGTGAAAAATTCGTCCAACATTACGAACTTGGATGAGAAATTAACTCATTTGAACAAGGAGTAGGAAGAGGAATTAAGCTGATTGATTAAAAGTTTCCCTGAAATTGTCTCAGACGTCACGAAACGAACCAACTTGATGAGGTATGAGATACACGTCAAGACCATGGAAAGACTGTTTAAACATGCGCTTACTGACTGTTGCTGTAACACCGAGAAGTCATGAGAAAAGAACTGGACTATTTGTTACAAAACAGATTAGCTGAACAAAGCTCTAGCTCCTACAGTTCTCCATGCTTGCTCGTGAAAAACCCGACGGATCTTTCAGGATGTTTACGGACTATTGAAAGTTGAATTCGATCAGTGTGGTCAACAATTATCCATTGCCACTCATAGACCAACTAATCGACAACGTTGGACAGGCGAGGTTCGTCTTTAAGATCGATTTGTTAAAAGGCTTTTATCAAATTCCTTTGGACGACAACTCAAAATTATTATCATGCCATTTGGTCTAATGAACGCACCCGCTACCTTTCAACGAGTGATGAATAATCTTCTAGGATCGATTGAAGAAGTAGGCGTATATCTCGCCGATATTGTAATATATTCATCGACCTAGGAATAACATCTCCGAATCCTGGAGAAGGTGTTTCAAAAGATGCCCGGAGCACGTCTGATGATTAACCTCGAAAGGAGCAAATTTGGAAAGGCAACTGTTCGGTACTTAAGATTTGACAAATCCCCCTAGTAACCGCTAACGTCGAAAGAATAAGAAAAACTTCACCCACCATAACGAGAAGGCAATTATAATGATTTTTAGGGATGGCAGGATTCTGTAGATGGTTTTGACCGAATTTTTCTGCTGCAGTCGCTCCCTTGAAAGATTTGACTAGTCCCAAGAAAAAGTTGGTATGGACCAGCGAATGCCAGGAATCCTTCGACAGGATAAAGGTCATATTAACTTCGAAACCGATGCTGCAAGCTCCAGATTTCAATAGGAAATTCCTTATTAAAGTGGATGCGTTGGATAATGGGATTGGAGATGTCCTATTGCAAGAAGGCAAAGAAGAAATTCTTCACCCCGTCTGTTTTATGTAAATGAAGCTGAAGAAGCATCAATGGGCTTACACAACATTTGAAAAGGAACTGCTAGCGCTAATCACAGTGATAAGGATGTTTGAAGTTTATGTAGAGTACAGAATGAAGAAATTACGGTTTACTCAGATCACAATCCTTTAACTTTTGTTGATAAAATGAAGAATGATAATCAAAGTTTAACTAGATGGTCGTTATGTTTGCAACCATACTGTATTAATGTACAACATATATCTGGTTAAGAGAACATGGTTACAGATTATTTATCTTAGGCTGAATCGATGGATGCAGGCTCGGAATAAATAATCTTTTGGGGGAAGTTATCTTACGAAGCTGGTCTACATGAGAGTTGATTATTTTCTTCACGTATTGCATTTGTGCATTTAAGAGATGTATAACCAGCTCATAAGATGAGTTCCACTCATGTAAGATTAAGCATATGTATGTAAATTACAGAAGACTATCGTCATTCCTTTAGTTGTATTTTCATTTGGTTATGTATGTGTAAATTTACATCATTTTAAAGAATTAGATTTTCATTTCACTTAGTTTTGTTACAAAGTCTTATGTATTTTTATTAAAAGGTATGTATGACACACACGAGTTATAATTGCTAAGGATTTCATCATTTTTTCATGTGGTTGGAAAATGCATGAAAATTCTAGACTAAAGCTTACTCCTTTTTAATGTTGTGAAAGGAGGTGGGCAGAGTTAGCTGAGTGTGTTGCCTCGCCAAGTGATGATGTACCCCATTTTTAAACGGCCAAGTTGGCAACCTGACGTCTTGAGAAGCGTCCCAGACCTGGCCCCACGCTTTCAGAAGGCTGAACTGGAAGATTCTAGAATAAATTAAGATGATATATATAGGGCCTAGCAATGCATAGGAGGAGAGAGATCTAGACTAACCTTACGAAAGAGCCAAGGTCCGGCAGTGCTCACACCAGCATATATCCAGCCACTACGCATATCATCTCGAACGTAAACAGTGTTTTCCTCTCAAACGTGAATAGTGTTTGGTGTTTGTTAAAATGTTTGGTAATTTTTAATTTTGAAAGAAGTGAAGTGTATTCGTAAATACAATGTATATTGTAAAATCTATCAATTTTTTTCTTTGTGACTGGCCCTGTGAGATTTGGTTA
>NC_090766.1:30151539-30186539 GCF_036898095.1 Palaemon carinicauda
TGATGTTCAGACACTGCGCCATTGATAATGCTTTGCATCACTACTGTGTAAGATTTAACCATCTTTACTCGGTACGGACCCAAATACGCTGGCTCTAGATTGTGTTTCCTAGGTTGTAATTGTTTCAAATACACACGATCGCCCAAAAATACTTTTACGGGTGCGGTTTTGAACCAACCATCATACTTTGAGCTGTGCTTTTCATTAGCTCTTTTCAGAACCTTTCAGTGGTGTTCATTACTCTCCATAAGAGATTTAGTAAATAGACACGGTATTGCTCAGTTGAACAATTTGGCAACTGTTAATAATTAATCAGGACCGTATACGGTAACACAGGATCCTGTCCATTCACTAAAAAGAAAGGCGTGTCCCTGAGCGAGGCTTTATAAGCAATGTTTAAAGCTAGCTCAGCCGTAGGAAGCATGGCGTGCCAATGAAGGGGGTCATCAGCCACTAAGTAACGTAAAACTCGCACCACTTCCCTATTCTGCGATTCCACTAAGCCATTAGCTGAAGGCCTCATTGCGTTACTGAAAAGTGTTCAGTTTTCATCAAGTCCATGACTGATTTCACCACCTTATTTATAAACTCGAGACCATTATCACTTATCAAAATTTTCGGGCAACCAAACCTAGTAATGAAAGAGCACAGCGCCTGGGCTAATGAATTTGCTGATTTATCCAACATTGCATAAGTATGAGTCTAATGAGTAAATGCATCTACAAATACACATATATACTTATGTTGTGTTATACCAGTAGGAAATGGCCCTACCACATCCATATGCACCCTATAAAATTTAATAGGAATCACAGGCCACTTTCTGGCTTCGGGTACAGTGTTTTTATGTTCACTGAAACAGTTACAAACATGGCAACATTTTATATAATTTTCTATAGATTTTTTCATTCCTAATCAAAAGAAGGATTCCCGTGCTCTCCTTAACGTTCTATCAATCCCTAAATGCCCTGCATACAGACTTGCATGAAACAATGTGGATGGCTCAATTAATTAAAGAGGTAGGAAGAACTACCGGTGCACAAAATTCCCCTCCCCTTTTCTCGTAATCACAATATAAGATATCATTCCCTATAAAAAGATTCTAATGGGGCACATTCAGAAATGATGGATAACTCTCTGATTCCCCTTTAATCACTGCTCGCAACCTTTCCTTCTGTTCTTCTTTTATCTGTCCCTCTCGGACTTCCTTTATGTCCCAACCTACCAAGTCAATCACACCTGCATCATCAGGCCACTCATTCTGGACACCCCTGGTTGTGTCCTCGGCCACCCACATGTATTCACGCCCCTCTCTCTCTCTCTCTCTCTCTCTCTCTCTCTCTCTCTCTCTCTCTCTCTCTCTCTCTCTCTCTCTCTCTCTCGTAGATCTCATTTTCTGGTTGTTCCTCGTGTGAATTCCCATCCGGTTTTCTATTTTACTGATGGCCTTCAATATTTTGGCTCCGTTCTTCGCTCCTCTTTTGGGTCCTAGTTGTTACTACTATTACTGCACCTCTATAGAGGGCATCAGCTACATTGTTAGCTTTACCTTCTATGTGGTCAAATCCCTTTATGTTAAACTCTAACAATTTTTCAATCGCTCTCGCTTCTCTAGACGTCAAGTTACCTTTGTATAATAAATCACGTAAGGAGCGATGATCACTTTGCAACTCAATCCGCTGACCTAATAAAGAGAACTGATGCCTCTCTAGAACCCAAAGAATAGCCAATGCCTCTCGATTGAATGTGCAATCATTCATTTCTGCCCCTTTTAATACCCTGGAAGCAAAGCAAATGGGTTGCCCTCTACCTTCATCATCTCGTTGAGAAATTACATCACCAATAGCTATGCTACTCGCATCTATTATCACTAAAACGGGCGATCAAATCTAGGATATGCGAGTAATTCATTGCTAGTTAAGGCAACTTTAAAATGATTAAAGGCCCTTTCTTCTTCCACTCTCCAATTTACTACTTTTTGTTTCTTTAAAGCATCTAAGGTTCTCGCTTTCTGTTCAAAATCTCTTATGAATTTATGATAATACCCAGCGAACCCAAGGAACCCAGCTACTTCCTTAAGGGTACGTGGCCTGCGGAAATCTCTAATAGCTTTTTTGGGCTCAGGCCATGTTGTCCTGATGGAAGGTTCCTATAAGTAGCTTCCTAAGGGATATTTGACTACAGTGATATTCCCATATAATTTAACTTTAGGTCTCCAGAATACTAACTCCTGGTGCGAATATCCTTAAAATTTCTCCTAAGGATATCGCATAAATCAGGGGATGTATATCTTGATACGACACATAGCAATCTTCACCCCGAATAGCGTTTTCGCTTCGAGCGGGAAAGTGGCAAAATTTGAAGGGGAGCCGATATCAAGGTTACCCTTCCTCCCTTACTACTACGAGTATCCAGATGGCGCAGCACGTCACCGCCATGCTTATTCCTATAAGTGTAGCGGTATCGCTCGGTGATTTTCCCTGTTAACTCTCTTGTTACACTTTGGTTTTTTGTGGATATCATGCAATCTCCAGCCTCTTCTGCCTCTGGAAAGTTGAGTATTTGATCTTTACATTGTATAAATTTTAGCTCCTGCCTCACAGTGAAATTAGGTTAAATTAAGTGATGGAGCTTTGCCTTAACCGGAGGCGCCATGGGCGCTGTCGTTCATAGCGCATGAGTTATTTAGTTAGCCTGAACGACTTTCCCAGTGTTAATAGCATGAATATTACGAAGCTATTCAGTCTTCATTGCTAGGAAGTTATCTATATTATGCCGATTGTATTCTTGATAGTTTCGGCGATTTAGGTAACCGAACCTTGCTCGTGCTAGGCTTCCTAGCCTATGCGTTTTAGTTTACTTTCATGCATGATATAATAGACATTCCTAGTGTAATACCAATTAAAAATGAAGCTATTTAGGCAATTCATACGTGTAAGATATTTTGATTGCATATATATTCATTTTCCTCTGCGATCGAAAGAGTTTCGGCAATTAAGGTAGTCGAATCTCACCCGCCGCTAGGCTACTAGCCTAGTGGCTTTAGTATACTTTCATACATGTTCGTGGTTTACCCTCGTGTATCGTTTTATCAATTTAGGCAGAGATTGATATCTAGAATTATCATATAAACTGATACTCGTCTCCAGTGGAGATTTAAGGGTAAAACCTCCTTCCCTCTGAGTGCAGCCTTAGGCTACAACTCTAGCTTAGTCATGCCATCGAGTAGACACTCCGGCTTGACTGGGCTAGTGTTTTCTGTCTCTTCCCTTGGCCGGCAGATAGCAGGCTTTGGGTTTCGGTCAGTACCTCAGAGTATATAGTCTTTTGCCGGCAGGGTGAATAGTCATTCCCCTGCCGGACTAAGCTGCCGGCATAGGAGGCTAGACCTCTCTAGGCCGCACTTGAAGTGGTTGTATGATGCCGCCACCTTCTCGCTGCGGTCTAGAAGACTTTTCCTGTGCTCGCAGACCCTAGGCTGAAGAATAAACATTCTTTTGCCGCCTAGGATGGCGCCAGCACTGGAACTCTCTTTCTCCTATGTTGAGAGGAGGCGGCAAGACTGCCGCCGTCCCCTTAACTATATTGGCAGACCCTAGGTTGGAGTATAGATATTCTCCTGCCGCCTAGGACGGCGCCGATATTGAAACAGAATTTCTTCGGGGTGTGGTAGGACTGGCAACCCTGCCGGCTCCTTCCACACCTCATATAGGACCCTCTTCCCTACCCCCTCTGTCCTTTAGTGATGGCCTAGCCATCGCAACCCTTTGGCCGTCGTACTACAATCTTACCGCTTGCCGGCGGGTTGTGGGGCTGGCCGGGGCTCCTACATGCAGCTGCTTAGTCGCTCACCCTTCCCTTACGGACGCAAAGCTCCGGGGAAAGCTGTGCCGGCTGGGCCAGCTGCCGGTGGGAGACCTCTATACTGTAGAGTGTTCTTCAGTCCTCTCTTGGACTGCCATCCACATACCAATGACCAGCAGTGACTGGCAATGGTTTGTGTTTGGATGGAAGCTTGAATGATACATTCTCCCCTTCCATTTGAACCCTCACTCTGGAGGAAGGCAGTAAGACTGAGTACTTACATCCTTATTTATTGTTAATACACATTTAATAAGGTACCCTTCACTCCTTACTCTCTTTCTCTCTCTATCGGCTAGTGCCACCGGGTACTAACCTAGCCGGCAGATGCCGGCCGGGTCGATGCTGCCGGGCACTACCCCAGCCGGCAAGACGCCGGCTGGACTGGTGCGCCGGCACTACCCTAGCCTGGACTGTGCCGCCAGGTGCTAGCCTAGCCGGCAACATGCCGGCTAAAACTACAATATATGATTATACAGTAGCCAGTATATTTGCAGTATAGATCATACTGCAGACAGAAAACTATAGTATAAATTATACAGTAGTAATTTTCCAACATACCATGTGTATTCGTGCACAGTCTATTGTTGAGACCAATTATATATGGAGAGAAAAGATTTCTTTCAACATACTGATAGATGATCAGTTACTATTTACCCACATTATTAAAACCTTTGGGAAGTCAGTGTTAAGTTACACTTATCTATCCTTACAGGTTAGAATTCTTCCACTGGGTTTCCTGAATAGGAAAACTCTAGGTTTTGATCATGAAGGAGGTCGCAGCAATTGGCTGAACAGGAAACACAAGTATGTGTCTTTCCTAATTCCTTTCTAGCTTGTCTATCCTAAGCTATATGCAAAAATATATGCAAAAATATTAATAATAATATTTTATATAGTTTGTCAGGTGAGATGAACTATCGCATACTCATTTATTTTTCCTCTCTTTACAAGAGGATTATCCCAAGTGCCTTAGAGTCTTTTGCAACGTGAGGAGCAAGGACTTCTGTGGCCATGAAGAGTGCAGAGCTCATTCTCTCTGCTCCATCTCTAAGGGACCTCTGAAGTACTGGGACCCCTAGTACTGCAACGTGTGCCAGGCCTTGGTTACTGAAGCTTTTGATGACCCCAAGACAGCAGAGTCAAGGGATGCAGCACGAAAGAATGCCACGGGACCTTACCTTCCGAATGAACGGATGCGCGCTTGTTTGTTCCCTAAGACGGGGACGGATGCTGTCATACGCCAGCCTCAACCTGAGATCCCTTGCGTCCAGATTTCCGTAGATACGGATGTCTCTGACGCGATGAAGGACATCCACCTAGATGAGAGGATGTCGGAGGTGTCTGAGGACACTGAGAAAGACCTTCTAGCGGAACGTCTAGAAGAGGAGTCTACCCTGGCTCCCGAGACTGGAGAGGATGACGTCGAATCGGAGTCCGTTTCGTCGGTTCCAGCCCCAAAACCATTACCCTCTACGTCTTCTGCTCCTCCATCATATGACATGAGTAAAGCATTGGCCAGTCTCATGGCTATGATGGAGAATCTTTGTAAGCAGAACAAAGAAAGGGACGCTGAATTGAAAAGAAGGATGGACCATCTCGCCGCATCACGTGGGTCTCAGAGAAGACTCAACGTGAAAGATCTTCCCACTTGCTCTGATGTGAACCCCTGGAGGCATGCAGAATACATGCCGATTACCAACGGGAAGATATTCATATTAGAAAAGCTGGGGGCTGTCCTTATAGAGGAAGTCGACTTCTGGCCCAGCTTTAAGTCTTACCCAGACTGCTTCGTCCGCTTGAAGGCGGAACCTACGTCCAAGGAGGAGACAGAACCAAAGGAAGTCATAGTTCTTGACCATGAAAAAGCTCAGGCTCTGTTGTCAAGTAGCCTGAAAGGCAAGGGCTTCACTAACTCAAAAGTGCCACCCCTTAGCAAGAAACACCCCTCCTTTCTTGCTCCAGCCAACCTAGCCTTTCCCTTTACTGCAAAAGGTTTTAAGGCAGTTATGAAGGCAATAGAGGCAGGCAAACCTTGCCCTACACTCGAAGAGTGTAGACTCTTATCCCTAGCCCTGCCTGCGGAAGATAAGGACTGGAAGGAAATCCCCCTTACCTTCTCAGTTGGGAAGTTGGAGGCAGATATTGCTGGACGCCAGTTCAGCGAAAACCTCCCTAAGCTGTCTGACTTTCTCTTGCGTAGGGAGCAAGAGACAAAGGAAAGACTTGCCGCATCCCTGTTCCTCCAAATTTGCTTGGAGGCAATGGCAAGCAATAGTAGAACCCCAGACGTGAATATGGTTATGGCCAAATCACATTTGGCTACGCTGGTCAAGGACCTAAATGGCTTCGTTATGGCCAGACGCGCTTGTAGGGAGTTCGTGTTTGCTTCAGCTGTAGTAAAACACGAACCAGGAGGCTGATAGCCTCCAATATCCAGGGAAAAGACCTCTTCCCGATCGAAGTGGTCAAAGAAGTAGTTGACAAGGCCGCCATGGAAAATAGAAATCTTCTCCAGAATTGGGGCATGTCAGCGAAGAGGAAGTCTTCCCCGAATGAGGGACCCCAACCTAAGAGGAAGACGAAAAGACCCAGGTTGCCCTCTCGCCCTGTCAGACAACAGCAGCAACAGCAGCAACAACTCCCCGCAGTTCCCATGACCGCGGTGCTCCAGAAGGTGGCACAACCCCAACCAACTTACCAGATGGTACCTCAGCAGCTGGTGGCCCAGTCACCAGCGTTTAACATTGCGTATGAGAGGCAGACCACTACCTTTCGTCCTAAAGGTAGAGGGTCGAAAAGGGGCTCCTCTAGATACCCTCCAAGAGGAAGAGTGGGTAAGGGAGGATGCGGTCAAGGAGGCAAGTCCTCCGGACACCAGAAGCAATGAGATGCTTCCGGTAGGAGGAAGACTCCAACAATTTCAGGATCGCTGGACCTTCGATCCTTGGGCCCACAGCCTAATCAAGAACGGACTAGGATGGAACTGGAGGATAGCTCCACCATCATTTCCTCAATTCTTCCAACACTCCACCCCCGTCCTGGAAGAATACACCTGAGAACTCTTGAGCAAACGGGTGATAAGGAGGGCAAAGTCCATCAAATTCTAAGGAAGGCTGTTTTGTATTCCCAAGAAGGACTCAGACAAACTCAGAGTCATTCTGGACTTGTCGCCACTCAGCAAGTTCATAGAAAACAACAAGTTCAGGATGTTAACCCTTCAACACATAAGGACCCTGCTGCCAAAAGGGGTGTACACAATCTCGATAGACCTGGCAGATGCCTATTGGCATATTCCAATCAACCGCCCCCTCTCCTCCTACCTAGGATTCAGGCTACAGAAGAAGAAATACGTCTTCAGAGCCATGCCCTTTTGACTAAATATAGCCCAAAGGATTTTTACAAAGCTTGCAGATGCAGTCGTTCAACTACTAGGCCTAGAAGGTGTCCAGGTAGTAGCCTACCTGGATGACTGGCTGGTGTGGGCAGCATCCGGGACAGAGTGCATGCAAGCATCCAAGAAAGTGATCCAATTCCTGGAACATCTGGGATTCAAGATCAATGTCAAGAAGTCACGATTATCTCCAGCTCAAGAGTATCAATGGCTAGGAATACATTGGACCTTAAAGTCACACCGTTCTCCATTCCCCCAAGGAAGAGGGGAGAGATAGCGGGATCTGTCAAGAGACTACTGAAATCCGACAGGATATCAAGACGCCAACAGGAGAGAGTACTGGGTTCTCTTCAGTTTGCATCAGTGACCGACCCAGTGCTAAGAGCAGAGCTAAAAGATGCATCAGAAGTCTGGAGAAGATACGCATCAAACGCTCGAAGAGATCTAAGGAGACCGATTCCAAGAACCTGAAGAGGTCTGTGCCCTTGCAAACACCTCTACCTTCAGTCATCATCCATACAGACGCATTAAAGGAAGGATGGGGAGGTCACTCCCACCAACGGAAAGTCCAAGGGACTTGGTCCTCTCTATTAAAGACCTTCCACATCAACATTTTGGAAGCCATGGCAGTCTTTCTCACGCTGAAGAAACTATCCCGTCGCAATTCAGTCCACATAAGACTGATCCTGGACAGCAAGGTGATAGTGAGTTGTTTGAATCATCAAGGCTCGAGATCACCCCAAATCAACCAAGTGATGTTGGCCAACTTCCGCCTAGCGGAAAAGAAGAGATGGCAATTATCAGCAGTTCACCTTCAAGGGTTCCGCAATGTGACGGCGGACGCTCTATACAGGCTCACGCCGATAGAGTCAGAATGGTCCCCAGACGCAAGATCATTCTCCATCTTACGTCAAGTCCCAGAACTGCAGATCGACCTCTCCGCGACGAGCAACAACAAGAAACTACCTCGTTATGTGACCCCATACGAGGACCCTCTAGCGGAAGCGGTGGACGCCATGTCCCTCGACTGGAACAGATGGAACTAGATTTACCTGTTCCCTCCAACCAATCTCTTAATGAAGGTCCTCAACAAGCTGAGATCCTTTCCGGGAACGGCAGCTCTAGTGGCTCCCAAGTGGCAAAAGAGAAATTGGTTCCGTCTAGTACTGGAACTGAAGCTGAGGCTGGTCCCTCTGCCGGACCCAGTACTGACTCAACAAGTACAGAAGTCGACTGTCTTCGCTTCATCACAGAAAACCAAAACCTTCATCTCATGATTTTCTCTCCTTAGCAGTAAAGAAAAGGTTTGGGATCTCGAGAGACAGTATAGACTTCTTAGAAGAATATAAGTCTAAGTCTACTAGAAGACAATATGAGTCATCTTGGAAGAAGTGGGTTGCTTTCATCAAGGCAAAAGGACCAAAAGAAATCTCAACGGACTTCTGTTTATCCTTCTTTATCCACCTTCATAAACACGGTTTAGCAGCCAATACGATAATCAGCCTTGACTAGACCTCTGCTATACGCCTTCCAAGTAGACTTGTCAAACGAAATCTTTAACAAGATCCCTAAGGCTTGTGCTAAACTTAGGCCTGCAGCCCCTCCGAAGCCCAATTCATGGTCCTTGGATAAGGTCCTACACTTTGCTTCAACAGTGAACAATGAGGATTGCTCTCTGAAAGACTTAACCCAAAAAGTTATATTCTTGTTTGCTCTAGCCTCGGGGGCCAGAGTTAGTGAAATAGTGGCCCTATCCAGAGATGAGGGCCATATTCAGTTCACAGAAGTGGGAGAACTGAATCGTTTTCCTGACCCAACGTTTCTCGCCAAGAATGAGCTACCTACCAAAAGGTGGGGTCCCTGGAGAATCTGCCCTCTGAAGGAAGATGTCTCGCTGTGCCCAGTAGAGTGTCTGAAGGTCTATCTTCGTAGAACTTCAGACTTCAGGGGAGGACAGCTCTTTAAAGGAGAAACCTCGGGGTCAAACCTATCCCTAAAACAACTAAGGGCGAAGATCACTTATTTTATTCGCAGAGCGGATCCTGACAGTACCCGCAGGTCGTGATCAGAGAAAAATTGCTACGTCATTGAATTTCTTCCAATACATGGACTTTGAGCGTCTTCGCTCATACACTGGATGGAAGTCATCCAGAGTGTTTTTCAAACATTACGCGAAGCAAGTGCAAGAACTTAAACGCTTTGTGGTGGCGGCAGGTAGTGTACTAAAACCTGTCGTCTAGTGCTGCGAGGAACAGTGAATTGATTGGGATTATCAAAGTAAGGGTGAAGGTGTTGACACCTCACAGTGCAATACTTCAAAATAAGTGTCACCAAGGTGACGCTATGGACTGTTCTACTTATTTAAGGTGAAGAAACATAGAGATAACACTTGTGCCGTGTGTTCTTACACAGTGTGAAGAGACAATCAATATCACAGAAATGCATGATAGAAAATTTAATAAATTTTCAGTTTTCAGTGGCTCTAACACATTTTCCCTTTCAGATGAAACAAACATTTTCTGGACTTTGATTGTAGAACATGTTTCTCATTGCATTTATTAACATTATGTTAACATTATGTTATTTATGTTGATTTTGCTGGTTATTTATTACCAATAAATACTTGATGTGTATTTGCGTCTTATTTCGCCCCAAAATTGATTTTCAATAAAAATATGTCAGAGTATTATTTTCCTTTAATAAACTGCATATGTTTATACGAACAAGATATATAGCTAATACCTTTGTTCTTATACGAGTACAAACTTTATCTGGTAACGCATACAGCTAGACCTGTATGCTCTTGATGCTATGTTTGTTCATATGTTATATGCAAACCTTGAGACTTCTTTCCTATGTCAAGTATGACTCTTCCCTGCAGGGGGCAGGAAGCACTAACATGGTTTATGATTAGCAGTGATGACGTATAACGGTAACGTCATATGTCTCTATGGTCTGGATGACCAAGGAATAACTGTCCTGAAGTTAAAGCAATTTTGGAAAATCCACAGATACAGTACTTTCTAAATAATTCTCTGGTAACCTTCCATCAGGACAACATGGCCTGAGCCCAAAAAACGGATTTTGAGCGAAGCGAAAAATTTATGTTTGGGTGAGATAGCTATGTCGTCCTGATGGATCCGCCCTCCTTTTCTATAGAAAAGGCCTTGGCAGGATCCCTCCCGAAACTACTATATCTGTAGTACCTTGCTCAACGCTACAAGGAATAAGCATGGAGGTGACGTACAGCGCCATCTAGATACTCGTAGTAGTAAGGGAGGAAGGGTAACCTTGATATCGGCTCCCCTTCAAATTTTCCCACTTTCCCCCTCGAAGCGAAAAATGCTATTCGGGGTGAAGATTGCTATGTGTCGTATCAAGATATATGTCCCTTGATTTATGCGATATCCCTAGGAGAAATTTTAAGGATAATCGTGCCAGGAGTTAGAATTCTGGAGACCTAAAGGTAAATTCTCTGGGAATATCACTGTAGTCAAATATCCCTTAGGAAGCTACTTATAGGAACTTTCCATCAGGATGACATGACTATCTCACCCAAAAATAGATTTTTCACTTCGCTCAAAATCAGTTTTATTTTACTGGGATACGGTTGGATACCTTCCTGGATTATTATGTGACCTAAATATTCGACCTGTTTACAGAAATATTTGTACTTTGACAAATTTATTTTCGTACCATTATGTCACAATGCCTCTAAAACTTTTTGAATATTATTATCATGTTCTTCGGCTGTTTTCCCTGTAATTATGATATCGTCTAAATAAACAAGAACATTATGGCTAATTAAGGGAGACAAAACCGCCATCATTACTCTGGAAAAAGGACTTGGAGCATTTTTAACACTGAAAGGATGAAAATTAAACTGAAATAGTTGATTGTTAGCTATAAATGTCGTTTTACATTTACTGTCTTCCTGAATGGGTATTTGATAGTGACCAGATTTTAAATTAATAGTTGCAAAATATTTACTATCCTGTACCTTCAAAAAGTATTCTTCAATCGAGGGCAATAGAAATGCATTATCCTTAGTGACTGCATTCAACTTCCTACAATCAACACATTCTTACCAAGCCATCCAAGCTACAATTGGAGAAGCCCAGGGAGATTTGCTCTCCTCGATAATCCCTTGCTCCCTTAATTTACTAATTTCCCTTTCTATCTCTCCCTGGAAATGAATGGGTACCTTATAAGGCCTTGGCTTGATCGGCTCCGCCTGCCCAGTCTAAATGCTAAAGGGAAATCGATCAATCCTCCAAGGTGGCTCGTTTGCAATTGCAATTACATCGGAATAATTATCAACAATGTTACTAACTACAAGTTGATATTCTGGCAGACATAGTTTTCTCGCTTGAATAATCAAGTTCTGAGTGCGTTCGTCTGTGTGGGCTGGAGTTATGGCTTCGAAGATCCCATTATTAACCCTTCTGCATAACTCCAATTCACACACAGAATCACTTCCTAACACAACTCTTTTATTTGACAAATTAATTATCGTTATATCAGCTCTGTTCTCTTTTATTTCTGACAAACACTCTAATATTACGTGTACCCATCTGTCATGGGGTTTAACTACGACCTTGGTTCCCTCCGGAAGAGGCTGACACGGGGTCACTGATATGGTCGTAAGTGTCTGGGGAGGCAATACTTCTCTTTTAGGTACAGCTGTCACCTTACTTGAATGTCTTTCCATTCCCGCAAAAGCGCTCACTCTCTCATGACTTTCTTTCGGCAAAATGAACCTTCCTGCTTTTACTGTTATTCTATCTTTTTCCCGGAAAATGTATATTTGATTACTCATAATAAAATCTAACCCCAGTATAGCCTCGATTCCTAGAATTCCCAAGGTGGGGCTGACAAAAAAATCATGTGTAAACTTCACAGGTCCCACCTTTAAGTTGACAATCGTCATATGCCTTGCCTGCAGTTTATTTCCTCCTGTCGTGTCGAGGATGATAGATGCCGCTGACTAGTGGGTCTGAGGAGATTCCTTTTTCAATAAGCGAAACACTGGCTCCTGTGGCGATCAGCGCTCGAATAGACTTATCTGCTAGGTTAATCCTGACTGCTAACATTCCTAGCCGCCCATTAGGATATGTGTGGCATGTCCCAATGACCTTGCTTGCAATATTGCTGCCCCCTGCTCCTGTCCCTAATGCTGGAGGGTGGGGTTAGGGGTACCAAGGGAAGTCCTAGTGCCTGCTCCATCAAGTCAATCGTAATCACTCTCACCGGCGCCTCGGCTGCTGCTTCTGCTGTCATGCAGGGGTCATCGATCTCCCTCAGCTCCCCCTTCTTCTGTTTCCTTTTCCTCGGATGTTGGGCGGGGGGAGAGGGGGCGGTTGTGCATGTGCCACAGCCCGCCCCCCCCCCCCCTCCGTTTTTTGCTGAGCACTCTTGAGATAGTTGGCCGTAGGCCTAACAAGTGTAAAAGCGGAGGGATCCTTGGGTGGGGCACTATACTCATTGGTGCCCCTCTCCCCCACACTGCCAACTTCTAAAGACTCTTCTCACCTGCTGACTACGTTCTCTACTCTCCCGCTTTGGTGGTTATTGAGTGCCTCTCATGGCTGCCACCTTCTGCGAATTGGGTAAGTTATTCTCAGTCATTTTTTCTTCTGGCAAACTGTCTAGAATGTTTTGTACCGCCATCACTATGTCTGCTAACGAGCGATTATCATCAAACAAATAACCACATAAATACAGGTTTACTAACCTGCGAATAAGTTTACGGGCAATTGCTTTTTTTATCACCTTTTAGGAGACTGGCACTCCATGTAGCAAACAAATCACAATCTCAAAAAATGCGAGCTGCAAAATTAAGAACAGATTCGCCTTTCGGAATTTTGGGTTTGTAATTTTCTTTCATGTCCCCTTTTCTCACATTGGGTAAGGCGTATTCCTCAATTAAACATCCTTTTATTTCAGTATAACTTCTTAAACTGTCTCGTGGCCAACACATTACCTCCATTGCCGGATCATCTTTCAGCAACCTAATTACTTGAATTGCTTTTTTTGGGCTCAAGCCATGTCGTCCTGATGGAAGGTTCCTAATAGTAGCTTCCAAGGGATATATGAACTACAGTGATATTCCCAGAGAATTTACCTTTAGGTCTCCAGAATTCTAACTCCTGGCGTGAATATCCTTAACATTCTCTTAAGGATATCGCATAAATCAGGGGACATATATCTTGATATGGCACATAGCGATCTTCACCCCGAATAGCGTTTTCGCTTCGAAGGGGAAGAGTGGCAATTTTGGAAGGGGAGCCATTATCAAGGTTACCCTATTTCCCATACTACTATTGAGTATCAAGATGGCATCATATTCAAGATGGTGGTCATTCCTAATTTTGTAGCAAATTCGAACGGTGGTGTTCTCTGTTGATCTAACTTTTTCGATCGATTTTGCGAGGATTATTATGCAATCTCCAGCTTCTTTCGCCTCTGGAAAGTTGAGTATTGATTCTTTACAATGTATATATTCTA
Organism: Palaemon carinicauda; assembly: GCF_036898095.1. NCBI lineage: Eukaryota > Metazoa > Arthropoda > Malacostraca > Decapoda > Palaemonidae > Palaemon > Palaemon carinicauda. Next base: position 30,165,302 of record NC_090766.1, read on the forward strand.
GATCCTGTTTCACAGTGAAATTAGAGTAATTTATTGTGCTTAGGAGATAGGCCTGTTACCGGAGGCGCCATGGGCACTGTCGTTCGTTAGGCATGTGTTATTTAGTTAGTAGAACGACTTTCCCCGTTGAAATAGCATTAATTAATTATGAAAGCTATTTAGGCATAATTATACTTGTAAAGATATTTATGGTATGCATAATTTTCCTCTTTCTATATCGATCGTATACATTAGAGTTTCGGTGATTTTGGTAACCAAGATCTCGTCTTTCCTAGGTAACCTAAGCTAGGCGATGTAGTATACTTTCAGACATTTAACCGTTTACCCTCGTGTATCATTTTATCAATTCAGGCGGAGATAGATATCTCCTAGAATTATTATATAAACCTATACTCGTCTCCAGTGGAGATTTAAGTGTAATCCCTCCTTCCCTCTAAGTGTAGCCTTAGGCTACAACCCTAGTTAGTCTTGCCTTCGAGTAGACACTCAGGCTTGACTGGACTAGTGTTTTCTGTCTCTTCCCTTGGCCGGCAGATAGCAGGCTTTGGGTTTCGGTCAGAAACTCAGAGTACAGTATATGGTCTTTGCCGCCAGCTGGCCAGCAGGGCTACTTAAAGTAGTTGTATGATTCCGCCACCTTCTCCCTGCGGTCTAGAAAACTGGTCCTGTGCTAGCAGACCCTAGGCTGAAGAATAGACATTCTTCTGCTGCCTAGGATAGCGCCGGCACTGGAACTCTGTTTCTCCCTTGTTGAGAGGAGGCGGCACTGCCGCCGTCCTTTAACTGTATTGGCACCCCCTAGGCTGGAGAATAGATATTCTCCTGCCGCCTAGGATGGCGCCGATACTGAAAGAGAGTTTCTTAGGGGTGTGGTAGGACCAGCAACCCTGTCGGCTCCTTCCACACCTCATACAGGACCTTTTTCCCTCCACTGTCCTTTAGAGATGGCCTAGCCATCGCAACTCTTCGCCGGCGGGTTGTGGGGCCGCCCGGGCTCCTACATAACAGCTGTTTACTGGCTGCAGGTGACTATGCCGGCTGCCGGCGGCCATGATAGCTGCCGGCGGCCATGCCGGCGGCCTGCGGACAGGACAGCTGCCGGTGGCCATGACAGCTGCCGGCGGCCATGACGGCTACCGGCGGCTATGCCGGCTGCCGGCGGCTATGCCCGCTGCCGGCGGCCATGATGGCTGTTGGAGGGAAGTCTCTTCTGTCACCAAGGTTGTTCAGTCCTCCATTGGACTACCGGCCACAAATCCTATTTCCGGGGTACTAACCAGGCCGGCGGCATGGAGAGTAATGGGTAATCCCTCTCTTCCTCTGAGTGCCACCGCAGGCGGCAACCTTGTCTGGTTTTGCCATAGAGTAGTTACTCCAGCTTGCCTAGGCTAGGGTTTTTCTGTCTCCCACCTTGCCGGCGAGTGTCCGGCTTTGGTTTTCGACAGAATCTCAGAGTATTCAGTCTTTTGCCGGCGGCAGGCCGGCAGGGTGAGTAGTTACTCCCCTGACGGCTTATAGCCGCCGGCATAGGAGGCTACCCCTCCCTAAACCGCACCTGGGGTGGTGATATGTTGCCGCCACCTTCTCCCTGCGGTTTAGAAGACTAGTCCTATGCTGACAGACCCTGGGCTGAAAAATAGATATCCTTCTACAGCCTAGGATGGCGCCGGCACTGAAACGATGTTTCTCTTTTGTTGAGAGGGGGGGGGGGGGGAAACTTGCCTGCCCCTCCTAACACTATTTCGGCAGACCCTAGGTTGAAGAATAGAAATTCTTCTGCCACCTAGGACAGCGCCGATACTGAAACAGAGTTTCTCCCTTGTATAGTGGGGGCGGCAACATTGCCGCCGCCTTTTACACTTGATATAGGGCCCTTTTCCCTGCCCCTCTCTGTCCTTTTACTGTGGCCGTCGTCCTTTAATCTCACCGCTTGCCGGCGGGTTGCGGGGCCGGCCGGGCTCCTACTTAACAGCTGTTTCCCGGCTCCTGGCGGCCATGACAGTTGCCAGGGAGGGAGTCCCTTCTATCACCAAGGTTCTTCAGTCCTCCCTTGGACTGCTGGCCACAAGTCCTGCTGCCGGGGATGCCGCCGGCCGCTCCTGCGCCGTCTGTACCAGTGCTGCCGGGTACTAGCCTACCACCCATATGCTGGACTATGCAAGTCCTGTTGACGGCGCCGGCAGGTACTGACTCAGCCGGCGGCGTGCCGACTGTACCAGTGTGGCCGGGTACTAGCCTGCCGGCCATGTGCCGCCCAGACTATGCCGGCCATGTGCCGCCCGGACTATGCCGACGACGGTACTTGTGGTTGGATGGAAGCCTGAATGATGCATCCTCCCCTTCCATTTGAACCTTCTTTCTGGTGAAGGCAGTAAATTATATATTTACATCCTTATTTAGTGTATACATACACAGTAATAAGGCAGTCCTTCACTCCATGCTTTCTCTCTCTCTATCAGCTAGTATGCGGGCCGGACTGTGCCATCAGGGACTAGCTATGCCGGCTATATGCTGGCTGAATTACAGTATATGTTTATACAGTAGTCAGTATATTTGCAGTATAGTATATACTGCAGATAGAAAACTATTGTATATATTATAGCAGTAGTTATTTTCCAACATATCTTGGGTATCCTTGCCCAGGTGTTTGATGAGACCAATCCTATATTGAAAAAATAGAATTTCTTCAATACTCTGATTAGAAATCAGTTTAAGTTTTACCTTACAATATTAAAGAATTTAGAAGGGCCAGTGGTAGTACACTTTCTATCCTTAAAGGTTAGAACCCATATCTTTGAGCTTCCCTGATCAGGAAACTCTATGGTTTTAATATTGGAAGGGAAGGTCACAGCAAATGGGCTGGGTAGGATACACAAATCTGTGTCTTTTCTATTTCCTAGTCCAGTCGGCGTCATGCCGGCTGAACCGTGCCGCCAGATGCGAGCCATACCAGCAGCACACTGGCTGAACTACAGTATATAATTATACAGTAGCCAGTATTTTGCAATATTGTATATACTGCAAACAGAAAACTATAGTATTATTATACAGTAGTTAATTTCTAACATATCTTGGGTAACCTTGTGCAGGCTTCTGCTGAGACAGAACCTATATTGAAAGAATAGAATTCCTTCAATATTCTGATTGGAAATCAGTTATCCTTACCCCACAGTATTGAATAATTAGAAGAGGCAGTGGCAGTGTACAATTTTTCTATCCCTGAGGGTTAGAACCCTTTCGTTCGAGTTGTCTTGATAAAGGAAACTCTTTATATTTAATACTGGGAGAGGTTACAGCAATTGCTTGCAAGGGATACACAAGTATGTGTCTCTCACTATTCCTTTCTAGCATACTATCCTAAGCTATAATAATTAAAAAATGACTATTACATATTGCTTATCAGGTGAGATAAACAATTGTATACTCATTCTGCTTTCCTTTCTTTACAGGAGGAACCCCAGATGAAATGTGTTGCAGTCTTCTGCAATCTTAAGAGTAAGTACTTTTACGGTCATAATGCATGCAGAATTCATGACCCTGCAATATTATTTCCGAATCCCTGCAATATTGGGACCCCCGAGTTTGTAATATCTGTCGGACATTGGGGTCCGAAGGTTCTGATAATCCTAAGTCAATGGAGTCTAGGGATGCAGCACGTAAGAAACTACGCAAATGGTAAGAGGGTTCCAGAAGATCTCTCCAGGACCATACCTACCTAACGATAGGATGCGTAGCTTACTGTTCCCGAAAGCAAGTAGTGAAATAGTGGTGCCCAGGCACGATTCGCACCTCCCTGCGTCCAGATAGCCATCGGGACGGAGGGCAGGAAGGTACCCCTGGAAGAAGATGGCGATGTAATGTCGGAATTGCTTCCGTCTGTGCCGGCCCTGGAGCTGTTAACCTCGATGTCTTCCCCTTCTACCCCTCTATTAGACAAAATGGGCCAGTTACTGGCCCATCTTACGGGTCTAATGGAAAACTTTCACAAACAAGGCGAAACAAAGGAAGCGAAACTCAAGATAGAGCTCCGTGAAGCTCCACTCGTAGCCTCCCGAGGGTCATACAAGAGACTCAGAAACCAAGACCTCCCGACATGCTCCAAAACCAATCCCTGGAGGTCCGCGGAGCTTATGCCGATTTTAGACAGAAAAATCTACATTTCGGAGAAGATAGGAGCGGTTCCTTTAGACGAAATTCAGTTTTGGTCAAGCTTTAACGCTTTCCCTGATTGCTTCATTCGACTGAAGCATGAAACAACATCAGAAAAAGAAACGGAAACGAAGGAAGTCGTGGTTCTTGACCATGATAATGCACAGGCTATCTTGTCAAGTAGCCTGAGAAAAGCGGGTTACTCGGTGTCGAAAGTGTTCACACTAAGTATGAGACACCCTACCTTTCTTGCTCCTGCTTCAATAGCATTCCCCTTTACGTAGACGGTATTTAAATCTGTTGCAAAGGCAGTGGAGGTAGGCAAACCATGTCCTGCACTTGGGGAGTGCAAGCCTCTGTCACTAGCCTTACCCATGCAGGAGAAGGATTGGAAGGAAGTCCACTTAACCTTTTCAGTAGGGAAACTAGACGCGGACATCGCGGGACGACAGTTTAGCGAAAATCTCCCTAAACTTTCTGAGTTTCTTTTGTGCAAGGAACAAGAGACAAAGGAGAGACTTGCGGCCTCCTTATCCCTACAAAACTGCATAGAGATGTGTTCAGCCCATCAAAGTACCCCAGACATTCTCATGGTCTTGGCCAAAATGCATATGGCCACCTTAGTAAAAGACCTATATGCCTTTATGAAGGCTAGGAGAGCCTGTAGGGAGTTCGTGTTCGCTGCCGCAACAGTGAAACATGAACCCAGGAAGCTGATATCTTTTAACATCTGGGGTAAAGACCTCTTTCCAAACGAGGTAGTCAACGAGGTAATAGAGAAAGCCACCACGGAGAATAGGAATCTTCTCCAGAATTGGGGCATCTCTTCAAAGAGGATGTCTTCCTCGGATATGGGTCCCCAACCTAAAAGGAAGACGAAAAAGTCTAGACTTTTTCCTCGGTCTGTTCAACAACATCCCACAGTTTCTATGACCGTGGTGCCCAAGGCAGGCGGTCGAGGAGGTAAACCTTCTGATCAGTCGAAGCAAAGAGACGCTTCTGGTAGGAGGGAGGTTCCAGCAGGATAGTTGGACCTTCGATCCTTGGGCCCAAGGCCTAATCAAGATTGAACTAGGATGGAAACTAGACATGCTTCCACAATCATTTCCTCAACTCTTCCAACACTCCAACCCCGTATTAGAAGAGTATACCCCATATCTCTAGAGCATACAGGTGATTTAGTAAAGCAAAGTCCATCGAATTCCAGGGAAGGCTGTTTTGTGTTCCCCAGAAGGACTCAAGAAAACTCAGAGTCATTCTGGACTTGTCGCCACTCAACAAGTTCAAAAGAAACAGAAAGTTCAGGATGTTAATCCTTCTACGCATAAGGACCCTATTACAAAAAGGGGCGTTCACAGTTTTGATAGACCTGACAGGTGCCTATTGGCAGCTTCTAGTCAGTCGCCCCTTCTCCTCCTACCTAGGATTCAAGTTACAGAAGATAAAGTATGGTCTAAGAACCATACTCTTCGGACTAAACAAAGTCCCAAGTGTCTTCACAAAATTGGAAGACGCAGTTGTGTAATAACCATACCTAGAAACTATTCAGGTAACAAAGTACCTGAACGACTGGCTGGTGTGGGCAGCACCCGAAGCGGCTGGTCTGCAAGCATCCAAAGAAGTAACCCAGTTCCTGGAACATCTGGGATGCAAAATCAACTTCAAGAAGTCTCGATTCTCTTCAGCTCAAAGGTTTCGATGGCTGGAAAACCATTGGAACCTGAGGTCACATTGTCTCTCCTTTCCCTTAGGGAAGAAGAAGGAGATCCCAGGGTCGGTCAAGAGACTACTGTAATCTGACAGGATTTCAAGATGCTAACAGGAAAGAGTACTGAACTCTCTTCAGTTCGCAGCAGTGACAGACCCAGTGCTAAGAGCACAGCTGAAAGATGCGTCAAGAGTCTGGAGAAGATACGCATCAAACGCTCGAAGAGATCTAAAATGACCGATATCGGTCTTACGTTGATCGCTTCTCAACGCATGGTCGAAGGCCAAAAGCCTATTGAGTACCGTGCCCTTGCAACTACCTCGATTATCGAAGATCATCTGCATGGATGCCTCGACGGAAGAATGGGGAGCTCACTCCCATCAGAGGAAAGCCCAAGGGACTGGTCATCTCTACTCAAGGCCCTTCTCATTTACTTTTTGGTAGCCATGGCAGTCCTGTTGATGTTGAGGAAACTCTCTCCACATAGATCAGGCCTCCTCAGGCTGATCTGGGTCAGCGAAGGGATAGTGAGATGTCTGATCCGACAAGGCTCGAGATCGTCCCATATAATCTAGATCATGTTAGCCATCCCTTACCTAAAGAGATGGCTCCTATCAGCAGTTCACGTACAAATGATCCGCAATGTGACAGCGGATGCTCTACTCAGTTTCAAGCCGATAGAGTCAGAATGGTCCACAGACGCAGACCCATTCTCTTCCAGATTGGAACAAGTCCCGGAACTGCGGATCGACCTCTTCGTGACGAGCGTCATCAAGAAACTACCTCGATATATAGCCCCATACGAGGACCCTCTAGAGGAGATAATGGACACCATGTCTCTAGTGTTGAATGGATGGACCCAGAAATTCCTGTTCCTTCCATCCAATCTCCTGCTGAAGGTCCTCAACATGCTGAGATCCTTCCAAGGAATGGCAGCTCTAGTGGCTCCCAAGTAGTCCAAGAGCAACTGGTTCCATCTAATGAGGGAACTGAGACTGAGGCTGGCCCTTGTACTGAACCCAGCACTATCTCAGAGGGTTCAGAAGTTAATTGTCTTCGATTCATCATAGAGAGCCCAAACCCTTCATTTCATGATTTTCTCGCCCTAACGGTTAAGAAAAGATTTGAGATATCAGAAGGCAATATTGACTTCCTAGAAGAATACAAGTCTAAGTCAACTAGAAGACAATATGAATCGTCTTGGAAAAAGTGGGTTGCTTTTGTTAAAGCAAAAGAACCGAAAGAAATTTCAATAAGCTTCTGGTTGTCCTTCCTTATCCACTTTCATAATCAAGGTCTGGCAGCTAACACGATAACTACGTGTAAATCAGCCTTGACTAGACCTCTTCTATATGCCTTTCAAGGGGATCTGACGAATGAAATCTTTAATAAGATCCCGAAGGCATGCGGTAGGCTTACGCCTGCAGCTCCTCCGAAGCCCATCTCATGGTCTTTGGACAAGGTCCTACATTATGCCTCATCTGTAAACAATGAAGATTGTTCTCTCAAGGATCTAACACAGAAGGTTATTTTCCTGTTCGCTATAGCTTCAGTGGCTAGAGTTAGGAAAATAGTAGCCCTATCAAGAAATGAGGGCCACATTCACTTCACAGAAGTGGGAGAACTGAATCTCTTTCCTGATCCAGCCTTTCTCGCCAAGAACGAGCTACCTACTAAAAGATGGGGTCCCTGGAGAATCTGCCCTCTGAAGGAAGATATTTCTCTATGTCCAGTAGAGTGTCTAAAGGTCTATCTTCGTAGAACTTCGGACTTCAGGGGAGGACAGCTCTTCAAAGGAGAAACCTCAGGATCAAACTTATCCCTAAAACATCTGAGTGCGAAGCTCACCTACTTCATTCGCAGAACAGATCCTGACAGTACACCCGCAGGTCATGATCCGAGGAAAATTGCTTCATCACTGAGCATTTTTCAGTATATGGACTTTGTGCGTCTTCGCTCATATACTGGATGGAAATCATCCAGAGTGTTCTACAAACACTACGCTAAGCAAGTCCATGAACTGAAGCATTATGTGGTGGCAGCAGGTAGTGTGTTAAAACCTGTCGTCTAGTGCTGCGATGAACAGTTAATTGATTGGGACTATCAATTAGGGTGAAAAGGTGTTGACACTTCCAGTGTGATACCTTTTAAGTGAGTGTCACCATGGTGACACTAAGTCTGTTCAAAATCTCAGGTGTGGAATTATACAGATAACTCTTGTGCCGTGTGTACGTAGTACACAGTGTTGATAGTATACATTTACAGGAATTATAAAGGAAAAATTTATCAAAATTTTTCAGTTTTAGAGTGGCACTCATCATTTCTTCTCTTTCAGGGAAGGACAGATAATTTCTGTATGCGTTGCACGTATAATTCCTTTAACATGTTACATTCATTTCACTTGTTATTCCATTTAGTCATTTATATTTAATAAATGTCTATTAGAATGTAATTGCGTCCTTTCTCGCCCTGTAATTTGCACATTAAAGATGCCAGAGTTCTTTTACTTACTTATCTAAGTAAACCTCATATCATTGTATGTTTACAAAAATGGATATAGTTGACACTGATATTGTTCTGACAATATATACAAACCGTGAGACTGTTTGTATATCTGGTGGATACTTATGTTTGTTCATACAATATATGCTAACCTTGAGGCCCCTTTTCTACTGTCTAGTATGACTCTTCCCTGTAGGGGGTAGGAAGCACTAACATTGTCTATGATTAGTAGTAATGATTGATTGATTGACTGAAAGTTTTCTGGCATCCTGACATAGTAGTAATGACGGATAACGGTAACGTCATTTGTCTCAATGGTCCAGATGACTATAGAAAATTGTCCCAAGGTTAAGGCACCGATGAAAATCCACAGAAACAGTACTTTCTAGTAATTTTCTGGTAAACTTCCATCAGGACGACACAGCTTGAGCCCAAAAAACGGATTTTGAGCAAAGCGAAAAATCTATTTTTGGGTGAGATAGCCATGTCGTCCTGATGGACCCACCCTCCTTTTCTATAGAAAAGGCCTTCGCAGAATCCCTCCCGAAACTACTATAACTGTAGCACCATGCTCAATGCTACATGGAATGACCGCCATCTTGATACTCAATAGTAGTATGGGAAATAGGGTAACCTTGATAATGGCTCCCCTTCCAAAATTGCCACTCTTCCCCCTCGAAGCGAAAACGCTATTCCGGGTGAAAATCGCTGTGTCGTATCAAGATATACGTCCCCTGATTTATGCGATATCCTTAAGAGAATGTTAAGGATATTCGCGCTAGGAGTTAGAATTCTGGAGACCTAAAGGTAAATTCTCTGGAAATATCACTGTAGTTCATATATCCCATGGAAGCTACTATTAGGAACCTTCCATCAAAATCTATTTTTGGGTGAGATAGCCATGTCGTCCTGATGGAAGGTTCCTTTAAGTAGCTTCCTAGGGTATATATGACTACAGTGATATTCCCAGAGAATTTAACTAAAGGTCTCCAGAATTCTAACTCCTGGCGCGAATATCCTTAAAGTTTCCCTTAAGGATATCGCATACTGTAATATCAGGGGACGTATTCTTGACACGCCACATAGCAATCTGCAACCCGCATAGCGTTTACGCTTCGAGGGGGAAAAGTGGCAAAATAAAAGAGGAGCCGTTAATAAGGTTCCCTTTCCTCCGGTACTGTTTGATTGCTCAGATGGCGCCACCATCGCCGCCATCTTTATTCCTTGTAGCGTTGAGCCGGTGCTACAGATACAGTATTATTGGGAGGGATCCTGCCAAGGCCTTTCAAAGAAAGGAGGGCGGGTCCATCAGGACGACATGGCTACCTCACCCAAAAATAGATTTTTCGCTTCGTTCAAAATCCGTTTTTTGGGCTCAGGCCATGTCGTCCTGATGGAAGTTTACCAGAGCATTAATGTATCCGTGGATTTTTCAATTGTGCCTTAACCTCAAGACAATATTTCCTTGGTCACTTAGACCTTAGAAACCTATGACGTTACCGTTATCCGTCATTGCTTCTAATCATGAACTATGTTTGTGCTTCCTGCCCCCTAAAGGGAAGAGTCATCCTAGACTCGGGAAAAAGTCTCAAGGTTTGCATATCTCATATGCCAACCTAGCAACCAAAGGGGGCATACAGGTCTCACTGTATGCCTTTAGCCGAAGTTTGTATTTTCAAAGGGAACAAAGGTTCACATAAGCCACCATAGCATCTAAGGTATATCAGCTCAGCTGTATCCCACAACAGATAAGTTTATATCCATGTCGAAACAAGGTAAGCATGGTCAGAAAAGGTTTGTATACATTTAGGAACAAAGTTACTACACTTATTTAATGTTATTATGCAGAATAATAAGGAATAAAAAAGTAATGCTCATACATAACTTTATTTATATATGTTTGGGGCGAAATAAGATGCAAAAAACAATTAGACATTTATTGTCAATCAATACATAGTAATTCAGCATACATTTCATAATAACATAGAAAATGCAAGCGAATAAGCTTTGTAAACATAGAAAAAACAAACTAGATCAGAAATACTTGTTTTATTCTGAAAACAAAAGTTCATGTCACTCAATTGAAAATTCAATAATTTTCTAATACTTTTCTGAGAAAGTCTGTCTATTTACACTTGTGTAAAAAACACACGGCACTAGTGTTAAGTCTATGCTTCTTCACCCTTAGACACTGGAACAGTCCATAATGTCACCTTGATGACATTTCACTCAGCATGTTGCACTGTAATGTGCCAACATGTACACCCTATAGAATTATTGTCCCAATTAATTCACTGTTCCTCACAGCACTATGCGACAGGTTTTAGTACACTACCTGCCGCCACCATGTATCTCTTTAATTCTTGCACTTGCTTCGCGTAGTGCTTGAAAAACACTCTGGATGACTTCCATCCAGTATACGAGCGAAGAGGCTCGAAATCCATGAGCTGGAAAAAATTTAACGACGAAGCAATTTTCCTAGGATCATGACCTGCGGGTGTACTGTCAGCCGCAAGGCTGGTAGTACCGCGACGGTACGGAATGTTTTTCCGTACTCCGTACCTAGCTAAAATACCGTACCATAATTTCGTACCGTACTATCAATAATTTTTCCGTACCGTACAGTACGGAAAAAATACTGTACCGTAATTCCGTACCTTTACCGTACTAATATGGCTGCTGCTGCTAAGGATTTTTGTAGTAATATTTAATACTGTTCCTTTGTTTTTAATACGAGACCAAGAGTATTCGCTTATGGATTCATAAAACATGTTTTGCCATGAAACTATACCGTATATTTAGTACATGAAATATAGTGAATGAAATATTATTCAAAATATTTCCCAGTATTATGACTCTTTGGATAATAATAATAATACTGCGGAAACCATCACTTCCTCTTTTAAGGATTTCATTATGAAAAAAATATACAATAATCTAACCATTAATGAAACTTAAAAGCATTGCCTGATGTTACCGTGTAATAAAATAAAATGAATTTTTTTTTCTCGACATTGATAAACTAAAGTTACGATGTAAGAAAATAGACTATATATATATATATATATATATATATATATATATATATATATATATATATATATATATATATATATATATATATATATATATATATATATATATATATAAAGATAGAGAGAGAGGAAGGTCTGTAGACTGCAATATATATATATATATATATATATATATATATATATATATATATATATATATATATATATATATATATATATATATATATATATATATATATATATATATGTATATATATATATATATATATATATATATATATATATATATATATATATATATATATATATATATATATATATATATATATTATATCTATATATGAGTGTGTATATATATATTTATATTTATATATATATATATATATATATATATATATATATATATATATATATATATATATATATATATATATATATATATATATATATATATATATATATATATATATATATATATATATATATATATATATATATATATATATATATGGATAAATATCAACACAACATCGTGTTCAAATAGAAATAAATTTCTACCTCATACTTGGGATCGAACGCTAGCCCCTTCTAATGAAAGGCCAGGTCGAAACCAACCATGCTACGAGAGCCCATAAAAGAAATCCGAACCTGACGCTAATCTAGCTGTCCGAGGATTTACCTGGCGAGACATCAGTCTCTTACCAGCGAGTTTTACCGATTTCCCCGGGCCACCACGTGACACAATTGGTAGTAATTCATTCAAATTACCCCTAATGAGTCAATATGGATAAATATCAACACAACATCGTGTTCAAATAGAAATAAATTTCTACCTCATACTTGGGATCGAACGCTAGCCCCTTCTAATGAAAGGCCAGGTCGAAACCAACCATGCCACGAGAGCCCATAAAAGAAATCCGAACCTGACGCTAATCTAGCTGTCCGAGGATTTACCTGGCGAGACATCAGTCTCTTACCAGCGAGTTTTACCGATTTCCCCGGGCCACCACGTGACACAATTGGTAGTAATTCATTCAAATTACCCCTAATGAGTCAATATGGATAATTATCAACACAACATCGTGTTCAAATAGAAATAAATTTCTACCTCATACTTGGGATCGAACGCTAGCCCCTTCTAATGAAAGGCCAGGTCGAAACCAACCATGCCACGAGAGCCCATAAAAGAAATCCGAACCTGACGCTAATCTAGCTGTCCGAGGATTTACCTGGCGAGACATCAGTCTCTTACCAGCGAGTTTTACCGATTTCCCCGGGCCACCACGTGACACAATTGGTAGTAATTCATTCAAATTACCCCTAATGAGTCAATATGGATAAATATCAACACAACATCGTGTTCAAATAGAAATAAATTTCTACCTCATACTTGGGATCGAACGCTAGCCCCTTCTAATGAAAGGCCAGGTCGAAACGAACCATGCCACGAGAGCCCATAAAAGAAATCCGAACCTGACGCTAATCTAGCTGTCCGAGGATTTACCTGGCGAGACATCAGTCTCTTACCAGCGAGTTTTACCGATTTCCCCGGGCCACCACGTGACACAATTGGTAGTAATTCATTCAAATTACCCCTAATGAGTCAATATGGATAAATATCAACACAACATCGTGTTCAAATAGAAATAAATTTCTACCTCATACTTGGGATCGAACGCTAGCCCCTTCTAATGAAAGGCCAGGTCGAAACCAACCATGCCACGAGAGCCCATAAAAGAAATCCGAACCTGACGCTAATCTAGCTGTCCGAGGATTTACCTGGCGAGACATCAGTCTCTTACCAGCGAGTTTTACCGATTTCCCCGGGCCACCACGTGACACAATTGGTAGTAATTCATTCAAATTACCCCTAATGAGTCAATATGGATAAATATCAACACAACATTGTGTTCAAATAGAAATAAATTTCTACCTCATACTTGGGATCGAACGCTAGCCCCTTCTAATGAAAGGCCAGGTCGAACACGATGTTGTGTTGATATTTATCCATATTGACTCATTAGGGGTAATTTGAATGAATTACTACCAATTGTGTCACGTGATGGCCCGGGGAAATCGGTAAAACTCTCTGGTAAGAGACTGATGTCTCGCCAGGTAAATCCTCGGACAGCTAGATTAGCGTCAGGTTCGGATTTCTTTTATGGGCTCTCGTGGCATGGTTGGTTTCGACCTGGCCTTTCATTAGAAGGGGCTAGCGTTTGATCCCAAGTATGAGGTAGAAATTTATTTATATATATATGTATATATATGACCCGATTTAGGTCGTATTAAGGGGGGTTCAACTTCACGTCTTGGGGAAACAAAGATAGAGACAATCCATTTGATGGCTAACACTATTATGAGAGAGGGTACAGGATCATGCACAAATGATAGTCGAATTGTTAATTTTCCACAGCTGCTATATTCTATTTAAGCTACAAGGGCGGCCCTTAGTTATCATTACGTTACTTAACTAAGAAAAAGTCTTCAGAGAAATGGTACTTGTTGGCACTCATACTGGCACCCGTGACCTCGGACGTAGGTCTAACCACTCAAGCCTCCCAACTCTAACTGACAAAAAACTATGGGCAGTTCAAGCGCCCACCTTGGCCTTTCTGTGCCCTGATCGATGATTGGCTGTTTTGACCCGAAAGTCTTATAAGAACCAATAGAGAGAGATTTTGGGGACGCTAACTTTTAACGAACATTTTTGAGTGCCAAGCCAAGCCAAGCCACATTTTAACCGTCTTTCCTTTAACAAGAAGACAGATCTGTTGACATTCACTTATTCCACACAGTAACAACCTGACTGTGCTTAGCTCATCACTCCCTTCCCAAATTTTTACGTCCCGTAAAATTCACACTTATCAGATTTTTTTCTCAAAACAATTTTTATTTCTCTCTCTTTTTTTCACTGAACACAATCTTTCTTTTTCCACTAGATGTTGCCTCTGAGTACCATCCTCTTCGGGAGCATGCAAACATTAAAATTAAATACCTAAACCAAATCAAAGGGCCTGTTGGCGTGTTACATTTACAAGTTACACAAAGATGAATATCACGCCCACAATGGATCATACAGAAACACAAAATCAGGTTTAAATACATCGTCATCGAAATTTGGAGCACAAAATCAGAAAAATAATAATGTTTCAAATGTAATAAAATTCCATAAGGACCAACAAATCATCACATACACAAATTAAAGAAAATGATAAAAATCAAGAGAAATCAAAATGAATAACTTCCAATCCCAGCACTCTTTGATACATTTACCATTATAAGGAAACCATTTCTAACCATCCGTGACACTGCAATAAAGAGCAAACTCAAACAGTGAATAATAATAAAAAGAAAAACATACTTATCAATAACCGAGCAATATTAATTCTCCTGAAAAAAAAACAAAAACATAAGTAATGATGTTCAATTTTCAACCCATGATTAATAATTACCTGTAATAGCACTGAAAACCTCCACAGAGAAATGATATTCTTTAAATATAGTATAACAAAAAAATGGAAAACATGCATAAAAGCATTGGGAATAGCAAAATAAGTATCATCAGAGGGTAATGAAATTCGAATTAATTTCACATAAACATAAATGCAACAAAAAATGTCTCAGTTATCTGTCACCACACCGAAATATATATACATATATATTTTTTTTTTAACCAGCACAACAAAAAATAGAAAACATATATAAAACCATTGGTAATAGCAAAATTGGTACCAACACAAAATAATGAAATTTGAATTATTTCCAACATAACATAAATGCAACAGAAATTTCTCAGTATGATAAATGATATACTCGTGACATGCTTAGAACAAAACCAAAAAAAAAACGTAACAAAATTTAATTCATCTTTTCACAAAACACTCGGAATGAACATACGTAAAAGAAACCTGAGTTTTATGACTTCTATCATCTCGTGGTAGACATTATCTCAAGACCCACGTTTTC
This sequence comes from Palaemon carinicauda, assembly GCF_036898095.1. Lineage (NCBI taxonomy): Eukaryota > Metazoa > Arthropoda > Malacostraca > Decapoda > Palaemonidae > Palaemon > Palaemon carinicauda. Next base: position 30,180,665 of record NC_090766.1, read on the forward strand.
TCGTACTCTCTCGTGCTTGGAGGACGGCACGGACAGACGCTTGTGCCTCCTCTTCACCTTCCTCTCCCAGGTAGCCAGGTAGCCCGGGGTAAGGTGGCACCGGCTTATTCAGATACCACACCAAGTTGTCCTCCCGGACCGGGCGCATGTGAGAAAGGTGATACTCGCCTTTGGTCCCGGTCCGGATGTGTTGGATGACCGCCGTATCGGCTTTAATTTCTTTTACACGATACGGTCCAACATATGCGACTTCCAGTTTATGCTTCCTTGGTTGCAACCTTCTTAGATAGATTCTGTCCCCTATCTGTATATCAGACGTGCGCGTTCGGAAACGCTGATCGTATTTCGTCTGATACTTCTCATTGGCCCTCATCAAGTACTTTTGGGTTATCTGAAACACTCTCCGAGCCAAATTACACATCATCACCCGATATTGTTCTGTGTTGTATAATGGCAGGGTGTGGGGGTCCATGATAACGGTATACGGCAACACAGGGTCCTGCGCATATAGTATAAAAAACGGTGTATCCCTAATAGAGCTATTATATGCCGTATTTAGGGCGAACTCCGCCCACGGCAACATTTCCACCCACTGGTTTGGATTGTCCCCCACAAGATACCTTAAAATATTTGTCCCCTCTCGGTTAAGGGACTCGACGAGCCCATTTGCTGATGGCCGATAAGAGGCGATCGTGAAATGATTTATGTTCATGATCTGGGTTACCCCCTTACACACTTCATTCACAAACTCTCGACCATTGTTACTTATCAATGTACGTGGACATCCGTACCTCACTATGAAGGAGCACAACGCCTTCGCAACCGACACTGCGGTTTTGTCCACCATTGCATACGTGTGTGTGAAGCGTGTGAATGCATCTACAAACACACACACGTACTTAAACTGCCCGTCACCGGGGGGAAATGGACCCAAAACGTCCATATGCACTCTATTAAACTTAACAGGCACTATTGACCATGTTCTGGCCTTCGGGATCACATGGTTGTGGTTCCGCATAGTGTTACACACATGGCACTTATTAATAAACCTAACAATGTCTTTTTTCATCCCTATCCAAAAAAATGACTCTCTGGCCCTTCTCAAGGCTCTCTCTATACCTACATGTCCTGCGTAAGGACTTACATGAATTACATGGATGGCTTTCTCTATCAAAGAGGAAGGGAGAACAACACGAGATCGGATATCTCCCGGTCTCTTTTCATACTTATAAAATAGGATATCGTCTTCGATGAAGAACTCATCTCGTCGCATGCGCAAGAAATCCGGGAGTTTGCTACTCGCATCTCTCACGCACCTCTTGACCTGTTCGATCCAAGGTTCAGATTTTTGTCCAGCAACGAGCTCACCCACACTCCAGCCACACAAATCGATCACACACTCATTCACGGGGCATTCTCTCTGAGTTCCCCCCGTGGAACTCCCAACATCCACCTTCTCCGGACAGCTCTCGTCCTCTCTCTCTCTCACACTTAGAGTTGCCAAGTTCTTCCCGTTTTCTATGCGCTCCTCCCACAGGTGTATTTGACCCCGAACTCTCCTGTTGTTTTCCCTTCCGCCTTGCTGACCTAGTTGTTACAGCCGCTATGGCGGTCCTGGAGAGAGCGTCTGCTACTTTATTTGACTTCCCCGAAATATGCTCGAAATTTGCAATATCAAACTCTAACAACCGCTCAATCCACCGAGCTTGCCGAGTATTTAATTCCCCTTTTTTAAACAAGTCTCGCAACGGCCGATGATCTGTATTTATTTTAATTTTATGCCCAAGCAAGAAGTAGCGGTGTCTCTCCAGCATCCATAGAATTGCCAATGCCTCTCTATCGAAGGTACTGTACCTAACCTCTGGTCCCTTTAAAGCCCGTGAAGCGAAACAAATAGGCCTCTCATTCCCTTCATCATCAACCTGAGAAATGACTCCGCCGATCGCGATCTGACTCGCGTCGGTCGTTACTAAAAATGGCTGATCGAACCTTGGATAAGCCAGAAGTTCGTCGCTCGTGAGTGCATTCTTTAATGTCTGAAAAGCAGTTTTTTCTCTTTCTCCCCACTGAAATTCAGGCCGCTTCCTCAATGAATCTAGCGGTCGTGCTATGTGACCGAAGTTCTGTATAAACTTACGGTAATAGCCAGCGAGCCCGAGAAAACTGGTTACTTCCTTAGCGTTTCTTGGCTCTGGGAATTCCCTGATTGCAGCTACTTTATCGGCACAAGGCCTTAGGCCTTCGGGCGTTACTATGTGCCCCAAAAATTCTACCTCTTGTTGAAAAAATTTACATTTGTCTAAATTAATCTTCATCCCCTGACGTCTCAAAGCTTCTAACACTTGTATAAGATTTTTTTCATGCTCGTCTGCCGTAGCCCCAATTACAATTATATCATCCAAATAGACAAAAACACTATGTCCTAGCAATGAAGCTAATACAGACATCATCACACGAGAAAAATGGGCAGGAGCATTCTTTAATCCGAAAGGGAGATAATTATACTCAAGCAACTGATCATTTGCTATAAAGGCCGTTTTTTCTTTACTCTCTTCAGCTAAGGGAATTTGGTGATATCCGGACTTTAAATCTAAAGTAGAAAAAAACCTGCTTTCCCTGACTTTAAGTAACAGTTCCTCGATAGAGGGCAAAGGGTATGCATTATCCTTGGTAACAGCATTTATCCTCCTATAATCTACGCATAATCGAAAAGAACCATCCTTCTTACGAACCATTACAATTGGAGAAGCCCAGGGGGACTCGCTTTCTCGAATCGTACCTTGCTCTTTTAATTTATTTATTTCTCTTTCAATTGCCTCTACATGACAGACGGGAGTCCTATAAGGTTTAGAACGAATTGGGGGGTGGCTGCCAGTCTCGATGTTAAATGGAAACTTAGTAATTCTCCCTGGGGTTTCATCTCCAACTGCAATTACGTCCTCAAAATTCTCTACAATATCTCCTACTCTCTTATAATAATTAATTGGTGTCGCTCCAATAGCTGTTTGACGGAGTTTTCTCAGCCTTTCCCCACCGGGACCTTGACCATGGAAAGACAAGGTCGCCAGTGTCCGTTCGGCTGTCACAAATGAACATAACTCAAGGTCACAGACCGACTCAGTGCCTAAGTGGAACCACTGGGTACTTACATTCATAAAGGGAATTTCGACCTTTCCTTCGGTAACGGTGGAGACCCCTGGATACATGAAATCCTGCCACTTTTGAAGTGGTTTCACGTATACGAGATCACCTTCGCGCATTTCCGGTGCGGGTGCCACTGATAGGGAGTAGAGAGAGGAGGGGGGGATTGATTCACCTGCCTCCGGCCCGGCAGGAACCGCCCCTGCTGTCCCCTTAGCAGTGAGGGCGACCCTGACTCGCGGCCGAGTTTCCCCCATAACGGGTATCTCTGTCTCTTCTCCTGGTCCCACTTTCCACCTCACTTCCAGCCCCTCCCCATCGGGGCCCCGTATTGTCATTTGTTTCTCCTTGATGAAATCAATTCCCAGGATAATGGGAATATCCCCCATATTTAATGTCGGAATGACATAGAAGGCATGGGTCACTTCTCGACCTTGAAGGATGAATCTCTGTCTAACGATACGTCGGGTCATCAGTTTGTGACCCCCTGCTGTGTACAACACCAGGTACTCCTTCGATGTTTGTATGGCATCCGTCGCCAAATGTTCTTCCATAAGGGAGACACTGGCCCCGAAATCAAGCAGAGCGCGTTGGATACCCGATCCCAGCTCTACTCTAAGAACGGGGACCGCATTCCTGCTTGCATGTGTGGGAGCGGCGGTGGGAGGCGGCTGCTCTACCTCCCGAACCCGCTCTGGCACTCCTGGGGAAGTCGCGCTCGCTGACCCGGGGGAATCCCTTACTGCTGGCTGGGGTACTGACTGTCCTCCCCCGACGTCACACTGGGGGGTGACGTTTGACTCCTTGGCTCTTATGTCTTCGGTACTGGCGGTTCGGACAGACGGCCCGCGGGTCCGTTGGTGCCCCTCCCGCGTTGTCTTCCCCTTCCTCTGGTTGGTGCAGGGGGAACGTGATCCCTTGAGCCGACGCCGTTTTTTGAAGAGCTGTTCAGTAGGTGGTCTGTGGCATGGCATCCAAAACACCGCCGCTGCTCGACGGTGGGGCATACAGCTCGGAGGTGCCCCCTTCCCCCACAGTTCCAACAACTGCCATTCACTGCATCCCCACTTCTCGGACCCCTGCCTCTTCGAGGTCCACTGCTACGGGTACCCCGCCCCTGGGAGGCTGTCAAAGCCGGCTGGGTGTCGGGCTGCCTCAACGTCTGGGTTGCAGCTATCGTGGATGTCGGCCACTGGTTCGCCCCTTCCCCCGCTCGTCGTTCCCTGTATACGCGCAGCGCTGCCTGTACGGTAGGAAGGACATCGTACAAGGACTGCCCGGGAATTTGTAGGGCGGCCGTGACTGACAAGGGGAGCGCTTCCATCAGTTTCTGTTTGCAGTATCTTTCTCGCCATCCTGGGTCCTTACAGCTTTCCGGAGCGAAACTATTTAAATCTCTAGACATCCGTGCGACGAAACACGAAAGGGATTCTCCTGCCCGCAAGGTTGGCTGGTACTTCTGCCATAGGGTCGTCTTCTCAGTTTCAGTGAGATCAAACCGTTTCAGGAGTTCGTTTTTGAAGGACTCCCAGTCCGTTGGCCGACCCCTCCATCCTAGTAACTTGTCGGCTGCTGCCCCGGTTATCTTCTGGGTGGCCAGTATAATCCGATGTCTATCGGACCATCCTGCAGTAGCCTCCTCTACCACCCCCAAGAAGGCTTCAATCGAAAAGTATCCCTCAGCGGGTTGGGAATCATTGAACTCGACAATCGGAATCGTTGGTACCAGAAGATCACGCGCTCGCACTGGTTCTATTAAAGGTCCCGCGTCAATTTCCGACCGAGTTGAGGTTGTAATGTCACTTCTATTGTTCTGATCTTTCTGCATGTATCTACGTATTTCCGCCATTTCGCGCATGAGTGTTTGTATGTATATTGGTGCGCCTGTTCCCAAATTCTCTTCCCCGAGTACCAATTCTACAATAGCTGCGGCATTCCTTTCGCCTCCCTCTCTGTCTTCGTCACCTCCACTCGACGTCAAACTTCTCGTGTTAACCATTGTCACTAGTCTCTTTTGTTTCCACTTTTTCAAAAATCTCACGTCGGCTAAAATCACTTAGCACAGACGTTTATCGTTAATTACCCCACAACACCTGACACCATTTAATATGACCCGATTTAGGTCGTATTAAGGGGGGTTCAACTTCACGTCTTGGGGAAACAAAAATAGAGACAATCCATTTGATGGCTAACACTATTATGAGAGAGGGTACAGGATCATGCACAAATGATAGTCGAATTGTTAATTTTCCACAGCTGCTATATTCTATTTAAGCTACAAGGGCGGCCCTTAATTATCATTACATTACTTAACTAAGAAAGTCTTCAGAGAAATGGTACTTGTTGGCACTCATACTGGCACCCGTGACCTCGGACGTAGGTCTAACCACTCAAGCCTCCCAACTCTAACTGACAAAAAACTATGGGCAGTTCAAGCGCCCACCTTGGCCTTTCTGTGCCCTGATCGATGATTGGCTGTTTTGACCCGAAAGTCTTATAAGAACCAATAGAGAGAGATTTTGGGGACGCTAACTTTTAACGAACATTTTTGAGTGCCAAGCCAAGCCAAGCCAAGCCACATTTTAACCGTCTTTCCTTTAACAAGAAGACAGATCTGTTGACATTCACTTATTCCACACAGTAACAATCTGACTGTGCTTAGCTCATATATATATATGAATATATATATATATATATATATATATATATATATATATATATATATATATATATA
>NC_090766.1:30191539-30251539 GCF_036898095.1 Palaemon carinicauda
AGATTTCATTAGAAAAGTCTACTTGAAACGCGTAGAGCAAGGGTCTAGTCAAGGCAGATTTACATGTAGTTATCATGTTGGCTGCTGAATCTTGTTCATGAAGATGAATAAAGAAAGATAAACAGAAATCTGATGAGATTTCTTTTGGTTTTCTTGCCTTGACAAAAGCAATCCACTTCTTCCAAGACGACTCAAATTGCCTTCTGGTAGATTTAGACTTATATTCCTCTAAGAAGTCTATACTTTCTTTCGAGATCCCAAACCTTTTCCTAACCACTAAGGAGAGAAAATCATGAGATGAAGGTCTTGGGTTTTCCGTAATGAAGCGAAGACAGTCGACTTCTGTACTTGTTGAGTCAGAACTGGGTTCGGCAGAGGAATCAGCCTCGGGTGCAATTCCAATACTAGAGGGAACCAGTTGCTCCGTGGCCACTTGGGAGCCACTAGGGCTGCTGTTCCTTGAAAAGATCTCAGCTTGTTAAGGACCTTCATCAGCAGGTTGGTTGGAGGGAACAGATAAATCCTGGTCCATCTGTTCCAGTCGAGGGTCCTCGTATGGAGCCACATACCGAGGAAGTTTCTTGTTGCCGCTCATCGTGAAGAGGGACTTGATTTAAGATGAAGGAGAATGATCTTGCGTCTAGGGACCATTCTGACTCTATCGGCGTTAGTCTGGATAGAGCGTCCGCCGTCACATTGCAGAAACCTTGAAGGTGAACTGCTGATAATTGCCATCTCTTCTTTTCCGCTAAGCGGAAGATGGCCAACATTACTTGGTTGAGTTGAGGTGATCTCGAGCCTTGACGATTCAGGCATCTCATTATCATCTCGCTGTCCAGAATCAGTCTTATGTGGACTGAAGGGCGAGGGGACAATTTCTTCAGTGTGAGGAAGACTGCCATGTCCTCCAAATTGTTGATGTGGAAGGTCTTGAATAGAGAGGACCAAGTTCCCTGAACTTTCCGTTGATGAGAGTGACCTCCCCATCCTTCCAATGATGCGTCCTTGTGGATGATGACTGAGGGTGGAGGCGGTTACAGAGGCACTGACCTCTTCAGGTTCTTGGCCTCCGACCATGGATTGAGAAGTGCTCGTAGTCAGATCAGCATTGGTCTTATTAGATCTCTTTGAGCATTTGATGCGTATCTTCTCCAGACTTCTGATGCATCTTTTAGCTGCGCTCTTAGCACTGGGTCGGTTACTGATGCAAACTGAAGGGAGCCCAGCACTCTCTCCTGTTGGCGTCTTGATATCCTGTCGGATTTTAGTAGTATCTTGACAGATCTCACTATCTCTCTCCTCTTCTTTAATGGAATGGAGAGGTGATGTGACTGTAAGTTCCAGTGTATACCTAGCCATTGAAACTTCTGAGCTGGAGATAGTCGAGACTTTTCGGTGCTGATCTTGAATCCCAGATGTTCTAGGAACTGGATCACTTTCTTGGATGCTTGCATGCATTTCGTCTCGGATGCTGCCCACACCAGCCAATCGTCCAGGTAGGTCATCACCTGGACACGTTCTAGGCGTAGCTGTTGAACGACTGCATCTGCAAGCTTCCCGGAGATCCTTGGGGCTATGTTTAGTCCAAAGGGCATGGCTCTGAAAGCATACTTTCTTTTTTGTAGCCTGAATCCTAGGTAGGAGGAGAGTTGGCGATTGATTGGAATGTGCCAATAGGTATCTGCCATGTCTATGGAGACTGTGTATGCCCTTTTGGGCAATAGGGTCCTTATGTGTTGAAGGATCAGCATCCTGAACTTGTTGTTTTCTATGAACTTGTTGAGTGACGACAAATCCAGAATGACTGAGTTTGTCTGAGTCCTTCTTGGGAACACAAAATAGCCTTCCTTGGAATTTGATGTACTTTGCCCCCCTTATCACCCGTTTGCTCAAGAGTTCCCGGGTATATTCTTCCAGAACGGGGGTGGAGTGTTGGAAGAAATGAGGAAATGATGGTGGAGCTGTCTTCCAGCTCCAACCTAATCCATTCTTGATTAGGCTGTGGGCCCAGGGATCGAAGGTCCAGCGATCCCGGAATAGTCAGAGTTTTCCTCCTACCGGAAGCATCTCATTGCTTCTGGTGTCCGGAGGGCTTGCCTCCTTGATCGCGTCCTCCCCTACCCCTTCTTCCTCTCGAGGGATGTCTAGAGGAACCTCTTCTTGACCCTCTACCTTTAGGGCGAAAGGTAGTGGTCTGCCTCTCATAGGCGGGAGTGAAGGCTGGTGACTGATTCACCACCTGCTGGGGTACCATCTGGTAGGTGGGTTGGGGCTGTGCTACCATCTGGGGCACCGCGGTCATGGGAAGTTGCTGTTGTTGTCTTCCGGGGCGAGAAGGCAACCTAGGCCTCTCTGTCTTCCATTTCGGTTGGGGACCCTCATCCGAGGAAGATTTCCTTTTAGCCGACATACCCCACTTCTGGAGAAGATTCCTGTTCTCTGTGGTGGCCTTGTTGACTATCTCCTTGACCACTTCATTCGGGAAGAGGTCCTTCCCCCAGATATTGGAAGATATCAACTTTCTGGGTTCGGGTCTTACCGCAGCCGAGACAAACACGAACTCCCTGCAAGCCCTTCTAGCCCTAACAAAGCCGTAAAGTCTTTAATCAGGGTTGCCAAATGTGTTTTGGCCACGACCATGAACATATCTGGGGACCTATGTTCACTGGCCATTGCCTTCAAAGTAATCTGGAGGGACAGAGAGGCAGCAAACCTTTCCTTCGTCTCCTGCTCCCTACGCAGGAGAAAATCAGACAACTTGGGAGGTTTTTGCTGAACTGACGTCCAGCGATATCCGCCTCCAACTTCCCGACTGAGAAGGTAAGCTGAATATCCTTCCAGTCCTTGTGATCTGTAAGCAGGGCTAGGGAAAGGGGCCTACACTCCTCCAGTGTAGGACAAGGTTTCCCAGCTTCCACTGCCTTGATCACCGCCTTGAACCCCTTCTCCGCAAAGGGAAAGGCCATTGTCGCTGGAGCAAGAAAGGAAGGGTGTTTCTTACTCAGGGCTGGCACCTTTGAATTAGTGAAGCCCCTGTCCTTCAGACTGCTGGCCAACAAAGCTTGAGCCTTTGTATGGTCAAGCACTATGACCTCCTTCGGCTCTGTCTCCTCTTTGGATACAGATTCCGGCTTTAGACGAACGAAGCAATCAGGATAGAAATCAAAGCTGGGCCAAAACTCGATGTCCTCGATAAGGACAGCTCCCAGCTTTTCTGAGATGAAGATCTTCCCATTCGTGATGGGCATGTACTCAGCATGCCTCCATGGGTTTACCTCGGAGCACGAGGGAAGATCCTTGACATTGAGTCTCTTTTGAGACCCACGGGACACTGCAAGCTGATGAATCTCCTTCCTCAATGCAGCTTCCCTTTCTTCACTCCTCTTTTGGAATGTCTCCATCATGGCCATGATGGCAGACAGGGTCTTATCTGATGTATCAGGTGGAGGAGCGGAGGACATAGAGGGCACTGGTTCTGGGGCTTGAACCGACGAAACAGACACCGTTTCGACTTCATCCTCTTCTGTCTCTGGAGTCAACGTTGACTCCTCTTCCTGACCTTCAGCAAGAAGGTCCTTTCCGGTGTCTTCTGACACCTCTGACATCCTCTCGTCGTCTAGATGGATGTCCTTCATCGCATCCGAGACATCCGTATCTACGGAAATCTGGACACAAGGGATCTCAGGGTGAGGCTGTGGAATAACAGCATCCGCAGATGCTTTGGGGAATAGATAGGCCGTCATACGCTCGTTCGGGAGGTAAGGCCCCGTGGCATTTTTCTGGAAGCCACGAACCCATCTACGTAGCTTACTCCGAGCCGCATCCCTTGACTCCGTTGTCTTGGGGTCTTCAAAGGCCTCACTAACCAAGTCTTTGCAAACATTACATACCTGGGGGTCCCAATATTTGAGAGGTCCCTTGGTGATGGAACGATGGGAGTGCGTCCTACAATCCTCGGGGCCGCAGAAGTCCTTGCTGCGGACGTTGCAGAAGATGCAGCACTTCACATGGTCGTCCTGTAAAGAGAGGAAAATAAAATGAGCATAAGGTAGTTCATCTTACTAGATAAACTAATAAATATTATTAATAATATTTTCCATTTTATTTTATTGCATATAGCTTAGGATAGATAAGCTAGAAATGAATTAGGAAAGACACATACGTGTGTTTCCTGCCCAGCCAATGGCTGTGACCTCCCTCAAAATTAAGCCTAGGGTTATCCTCCTCAGGAGGCCCATTGGAAGAATCTAGCCTTTAAGGATAGATGCGAGTAACTTAACACCAGCTTCCAAAACCTTAATAATGAGGGTCATTAGTAACTGATCAGTATATGGAAAGAGAATTCCTTTCCTTATCTTATGTGGTCTTAACAATAGACTGCGCCTGGACACTCAGAGTATGTTGGAAATTTAACTACTGTATACTTTTATACCATAGTTTTCTGTTTGCAGTATGATCTATACTGCAAATCTACTGGCTACTGTATAGACATATACTGTAGTTGTAGCCGGCATGTTGCCGGCAATGCTAGCACCTAGGGCACAGTTCAACTGGCAAAACATCGACTGGAATGGTAGCCGGCGGCCCACCGGATTGCTGGCGGTTTGCCGGTCGCCGGTGGGTCACCAGCTGTCGGCACACTAGCCCAGTCAGCATTCTAAGTGACAGAGTGGTGGCCTTTAGTCAGAACTCGGCCGGCTCTTGCCGGCTAAGTCAGTTGTGTCAGCGGATCATTGGCTGTCGGCACACAAATCTAGCCAGCATCTTGCCGGCTAGGGTAGTGGCCGGCAGCCACCAGTTAGCTTAGTACCTGGCGGCACTAGCCGATAGAGAGAGAGAAAGCAAGGAGTGAAATATGTTGTAAGAGCACTGTCTCACTTCCTTCCTCCGGAATGAGGGTTCAAATGGAAGGGGAGAATATTCGATATTCAGGCTTCCACCCATCCACCTACATTGTCGGTCACTGCCGGACACAGGCTGTGAATAGCAGTCTAAGAGAGGACTGAAGAACACTCTATAGCAAAGGGATCTTCTGCCGGCAGCTGGTCCCGCCGACACATCTCTCCCGGAGCCTGTGTCCGAAGGGAAATCTGAGCGACAAGGTTATACAAGCAGAAGCCCGAGCTGGCCCTACAACCTGCCGGCAAGCGGTGAGATTACAGGACGACGGCCAAAAGGTTGTGATAGCTAGGCCATCACTAAAGGACAGAGGAGGGAGGGAAAAGGGTCCTGTATAGGGTGTGAGAGGAGCCGGCAGGTTGCCGGTCCTACCACACCCTAAGGAAGCTCTGTTTCAGTATCGGCGCCATCCTAGGCAGTGGAAATCTACTCTCCAGCGTATGGTCTGCAAATACAGTAAAGAGGCCGGCAGCCATGTAGCCGCCACCCTTAAACAGAGAGAGAAACAGAGTTCCAGTGCCGGCGCCATCCTAGGCAGCAGAAGAATAACCATTCTTCAGCCTAGGGTCTGCCAGCACAGGACTAGTTTGCTAGACCGCAGGGAGAAGGGGGTAATCATATGACCCCTTCAAGTGCAATCTAGGGAGGCTTAGCCTCCTATGCCGACAACATAAACCGACAGGGGAATCTCATTCCCCCTACCGATCAGCTGTCGGCATATGACTATGTACTCTGAGGTTCTTACCCAAACTCAAAGCTTACCATCTGCAGCTAAGGGAAGGGGCAGAAAAACCCTTGCCTAGTCTTGCCTGAATGACAACTTGAGGCAGACCAACTAGTATTGTAGCCGAAGGCTACGCTCAGAGGGAAAGAGGGATTACCCTATCCACGAGGGTTACCGGGAAATATGTATGAAAGTATACTAAAGCCACTAGGCTATTAGCCTAGTGACAGAGAGATCGACTACCTAAATCATCGAAGCTCTCTCGTATACTATCTCAGAAGAGGAAATATTTATATGCGATCGATATATCTTACATGTATAAATTGCCTAATATCTTCATTTGACTTTAATAACACCAGGAATGCTTATTATATCATGCATGAAAGTAAACTAAAATGCCTAGGCTAGGAAGCCTAGCGTAAACAAGATAAGCTACCTAAATCGCCGAAGCTAATGCGAATACAATCGGCATAATATAATTAATTCCTAGCAATGAAGACTAAATAGCTAATTTCATTTATGCTATCAAACCGGGAAAGTCGTTCTGGCTAACTAAATAATTCATGCGTTACGAACGACAGCGCCGAAGACGCCTCCAGTTCAGGCAATAGCTCTGCCAAAAATTAACTTAATTTTGACTTAATATCTTACTTTACGGCAAGAGATAAATTTATACAACGTAAAGATCAAATACTCAACTTTCCAGAGGCTGAAGAAGCTGGAGATTGTATGATAAATACGAAATACTGAGAGAGCTACTGGGAAAATCACCGAGCGAGTTCGCCATAGAAAAAGGAATGAATATGGCGGCGATGGTGGCGCCATCTGAGCACTCAAACATTAACGGAGGAAGGGAACCTTATTAACGGCTCCTCTTTTATTTTACCACTTTTCCCCCTCGAAGCGTAAACGCTATGCGGGGTGCATATTGCCATGTGGCGTGTCAAGACTACGTCCCCTGATATTACAGTATGCGATATCCTTAAGGGAAACTTTAAGGATATTCGCGCCAGGAGTTAGAATTCTGGAGACCTTAAGTTAAATTCTCTGGGAATATCACTGTAGTCAAATATACCTTAGGAAGCTACTTAAAGGAACCTTCCATCAGGACGACATGGCCTGAGCCCAAAAAGGCCTAACACTTGCCTGGAGTTCTGGCAATTTTCGAACTACTACGTTTTGCATATCTTCACTCGACAGTGCATTGGTACTTTCACATGTGTGCGTTTGAACTTCATTCATGTACGTCGGATATACTGTAGTTGCACGTGTATAGATATCAAATGTTATGATGTATATTATTTATATTACGTACAGTTTATGAACATTAATTTAGATTTGCCTTATTATTATCATTTTGTAGAAGAATATTTATTTCCATTTATCTTTTCCCACTTTCTCCTTATGCATCGTGGCAACGATGTAATTATATGTGTCAACACTGCTTTTCTTTCTGCCATGTGCATACAATAATCAGTCGTTGTTCAGTGGTCACTGTGGGGACAAGCATGGACCTGCTTCCCCCTGCTTTCACATTTATGTCCGTATATCTTCATTATAAAAGATTTTAAAGAACCTACTAGTTCAATTTGTCACCCCCTATTCCATCTATCACATGGATGTATATGGCAGTATCACACACATGGTGCAGTGAGTAACCGGAGGTTACGGATTCCAAGAAGACGGCGGCCATTGCTGTTTACTTCTCGTCTTGCACATTGGATCCCTTACAGTGATTCAAGAATTTAACTACAGTGTCTCTTAAGAGTGATACAGTGTTTGCACAGTGCAGGGTTAGAGTGTCAGTGTCTTACAGTGCTGTGTTGTATTATGTTAATGTCCTTGCCAACATTTTTTTATGACATTTGAACTCTAGCGCCATTTTTCTCAACAGTCCCACCACCCGTCCTTCTTTCATGCATCGATGGTGACTGAGGCCCGAAGTGCTCGACCAGAGGCACGCTCACCCCACCTGCCTCCCCTCTGGTCGAAACACACGCTCGCTCATCTCACCCAACTGCCACTTAGATCACAAGCACACTGACAAACATTGTAATTTTTAACTATCCAAAGTGCTTTCTTTCGCTCACATACAGCAATTTGGATATTTTTTTGGCTCTCTACAGATTTCAAGCTCTCTTACGACACCAAACTCAATATGGCTCAGCAAGAGGAACAGCTAATTGATTTAATGGATCAGACAGAGAATCAGACAGAGGATCAGGCAGAGGATCAAACGGAGGGTCTGATGAGAGATGAAGTACTTGTGCACCTCCCCACTGCTGATGAAGATACCAGCATCACTCTCTCTCCTCCCCTGACTCCCAATAGGTCAAGAGACTACAATAATGATATACTTCATCTCATCCATTTTCTGCAGACTTTCAGCATGCAAGAACAAGACCGGCAAAGACAAGAGGAGCAGACCTTCAGTCTATAGATAGAGCAATCAAAACAGGAAGACACCCAGTGATTCATGTTTCTTTTCTCCTTGCTATCAGGACTGATTGCGGCATCGCAACCCCAGCAACCTAACCCCATAATTGCAGCTCCTGTTACACCTGTTCCCCCAACCCATGGCTTCTCAGTGCATACACCTACAACTTCTAGCAAGCATACGGTCCATCCCCCACCTCTCTTGCAACAAGATGCAACGTATTAAGCATTTCGTCAATGGAGACTCCGTTTTGAGGATTATGCAGCATTAGTTGGACTTGTTAGATTACATAAAACTTCCCAGCTGATTCACCTGAGAACTTGCATCTCCCTGAACGTCCAGCGCCTCCTTATACATACACTGGGCATCCCTTCCAACACATCACTTTCCCCCTACAGAGGTGTTGGATACACTGCAGAAGCACTTTCGCAGCCTTAGAAATGAAGCCTTACGACGCAGGGAATTGTTGTCCTGCAAACAGGTTGTCGGAGCATTGTTTGCAAACTACTACGCACGCCTCAAGGATCTCACTGATGAAGTAGACTTATGCACTGGCAACCCCACCTCTTGCACTGAACGGGAATTGCAGATGGTAATTTTGATGGGAGTGAGAGATGAAGAATTAATACAATGCCTTATCCCCCTCCAACCCTCATCTACCCTCGTAGAGTTAGTGACATGCTGCCGCTCCTACAAATCTACACATGCAACTGCATCAGCCATTACATCTTCCCCTAGCCAAGTCAACGCAGTATCTACATACAAGAAGAACCAGCGTCTACAGAAGAGGACTTTTCATTGATCCCCTGACCAACATTCTCACCAGTTTCATATCAGTGACTCTTGTCAATATTGCTCTCGCAAACATGATTCCGGACAATGCCCAGCCACTGATGCATCGTGCAATAACTGCGGGTGCACAAGTCACTGGCCCCGCACTCAGAAATGCTCTGCTAAGGAAGATCAGTGCAATACCTGCAAGAAACAGGGAGGGACATTTTGAGATGTGCATGTCTACCAAGAAAAGTCAGACTGGGTATACAGCTTCACCTTCTACTACTAAGTCAAATACTAGCTGCCGTTTTGTGGGTGATAACTCGGGTAGCGAGTCCCCCACACCAGTCACTGTCTCTCTCTCATTTGGCGATATATCATCACTTCTCCAGGTAATCCCTGATACAGGAGCAGACATCACAGTGATTGGCCCCATACATTTAGATGTACTCCGCATACCTCAGACAAGCCTTGAACCTCCACCCATGACAGACGTCGTGACAGTAGATGGATGCCCCATGACACCGGCTGTAGGATACGTCCAGGCAACACTTCGTCTTGGAAAAAAGTCTTCCTCAACAACCATACATGTTCATGAGGATATCCAGACTCCCCTCCTCTCTCGTGAACATTGCCGAGCCCTTGCCATAGTGTCACCGGACTTCCCGAAGCCCATCCTCAAGGTAACACATGTCAACAGATGCGTTCAGTTTCCTGCCTCCGCCATGATGTCACCTACAGCTAATAAGGGCTATTTTCTTCGACACTTCAGCGACATCTTCATATAAAAGAAAGATCTACAAACCCAGCCACTAAAGAAAATGGCAGGCCCTCCAATGAGGATTCACCTGAAACCTGGCGCTACACCCTTCGCTGTACATACGCCCAGGCCCATTCCGTTTGCTCTAAGAGATCAATTGAAAGAAGAACTTGACTCCTTGGTGCAACAAGAAATCATCAGACCAGCAGGCGACGAACCCTCTGAATGGTGCCATCCCATGGTCTTGATACCCAAGGACAAAGGTGTGCGCATCACTGTGGATCACACCACTCTAAATTCTCTGGTAGCCCACACAACACACCCATCATCAACGCTCCATGATGTCGTCTGCACCATCTCTCCTACTGCGAAGTACTTCACCACAGCAGATGCCCTGCATGGCTATTGGCAAATGGAGTTAGCAGAAGAGGACCGCCACCTGACTACATTTATAACTCCGTACGTAAGATTCCAGCACTGTCGTGGCCCAATGGGATTCTTAGCAACAGGTGATACATACTGCCTCTGTGGAGATATGGCACTACAAGGTGTTCCAAACTGTGTGAAGGTTGTAGACGACATCCTCTTTTCCGACGAGGATCTCCCTTCCCACCTACAACAAGTGCACCAGATGCTGACCAGATGCCGTCAATATGGCATCACCCTCAACAAGGACAAGTTCACTGTAGCCGCCCCTAAAGTTAACTTTTGCGGTTATGTCTTATCATCCGATGGTATTGCAGCAGACCCTGACAAGGTATCAGCTATACGTGACTTTCCTACACCATCCAATATCACAGATGTCAGGTCGTTTATGGGTCTTGTCAATCAACTTGCTGACTTCACTCCAGACAGCGCATCAGCAGCACAGCCCCTACGCCATCTTATGAGCCCCAAACGCTCACTCGTCTGGATGCCCAACTATGAGCGAGCATTTAAGAAAGTCAAGCCAGCTCTGACTTCACCGCCTGTCCTAGAACCCTTCAATCCTGCCTTGCCTGTAGTTCTACAAACAGATGCCTCATGCCTATACGGTCTCGGCTATGCCCTACTTCAACATAGTGGCCGAGGTCAGGTGCGTCTTGTCCAGTGTGGCTCTCGTTTCCTTACAGATACGTCATTACGCCACCATAGAGCTGGAACTACTAGCAGTCACTTGAACTATAGCTAAGTGCCGCCTATACTTGTCTGGACTTCAGCATTTCACCTTAATGACTGATCATCGTCCCTTTGGATGCTATTAAGAATCCACGCCTTCAATACCTCAAGATGAAAGTGGCCCCCGCTATCTTCACTGCAGTATGGCGCACAGGGAAACAACTTTGCATACCAGATGCCCTGTCTCGCTCCCCAACCAGTCGCCCCACACCTGAAGATGAAGAAGAATGCACCGCCACTTCTACTGACGACCAGGCAACAGGACCCATCATCGAAGAGGATAAGTCTCTACAAGAAATCCACACAGCCGCATCTCAGGATCAAGATTACTGTCGTCTCGTTCACTACGTATCCAACGGCTTTCCCTACAAACGCTACGATCTCCATGCTTCCACCCTTCCATATTGGAAGTTGTGGGATAACCTTTACGCGGATGGAGAGTTGTTATTGTATGGACCCCGGATCGTCATCCCTGCAGCCCTCCGTCGACACACCTTGGATCAACTCCACGTCAGCCACCAAGGGACTGAAGCTACTCGACGTCGTGCAATGTAGACAGTATTCTGGCCAGGCATCAATGCAGATATCAAGAGTAGAGTAGAAAGCTGTGAGGCCTGCCAACTGCTTCTCCCTAGTCAGCAACAGGAGCCTTACATGATGTGACAACCACCCATCCCGGCCCTTTGAAAGTGTGTCAGCTGACTTCTTCCTCGTGGCAGGAAAATCCTTCCTTGTTATTCCTGATAGACTTTCAGGCTGGCCTGTGGTTGTTCCCTGTGGACGTGACACAACTGCAGCCAGAGTTACAAGAATGTTCTGTGTTTTCTTCTGAGAGGTTGGCGTTCCACACCGCTTACGAACTGATGGAGGACCCCCATTTTCCAGCCACGACTTCAAGCAATTTGCCGACCGCTGGAGTTCATCACATCATCACTTCTTCACATTACCCTCAGTCTAATGGACACGCAGAAGCTGCCGTGAAAGCTGTTAAACACCTTATCCTCAAGACTGCCCCATCTGGGAACATAGATTGTGAAGCCTTTGATAAAGGACTGCTGGAGCTTCGGAATACACCGAAACCTGCTGAGCACTCCCCTGCGCAGATTCTCTATGGCATTGCTTCCCAAACCGACCAGGCCGTGACCCTTTACAACTCTCATGCCCACCCTCTACCCAAGCTCACCATCGGCCAACGAGTCAAGATACAGGACGTAACGACGCTTCGGTGGGACAAGGTTGGTATCGTGATGGGCCGCGGAATGTCAAGAAAGTATGAAGTACGCCTTCCAAGTGGTCGTGTATGGTTTCGAAACCAAAGACATTTATGCCCAGTGGCTAATATAAGTGATGACACCTCTCCCCAAGACCCTGTGTCCCCTTGCTCTGGCCAGGAAAGAGAGCCATTATCCGAACCCTACAATGTCTCTCATCATTCACCTCGACTAGCTCCAAAATATTAATGTTATGCTCAAGACACTGCTACGAGCGTAAAGGGGGAAGGAGATGTATAGATATCTAATGTTATGCTGTATATTATTTATATTACGCACAGTTTATGAACATTGATTTACACTTGCTTTATTATTATTATTTTGTAGAAGAATGATATTTATTTCCATTTATCTTTTCCCATTACACGTACTGTAAGACCACTTTTTCCTTATGCATCGTGGCAACAATGTAATTATGTGTCAACACCGCTTTACTTTCTGCCATGTGCATTTAATAATCAGTCGTTGTTCAGTGGTCATTGTGGTGACAAGCATGGACCTGCTTCCCCCTGCTGTCACATTTATGTCTGTATATCTTCATTATACAAGATTTTAAAGAACCTACTAGTTTAATTTGGCACCCCCCATTCCATCTATTGCATGGATGAATGTGGCAGTATCGCACACAGCGTGCTGCTCCTCTTCTCATCCAACTAAGAATTTGTTCATTAACTCGGCAAGGTTATCTAACCTATTTTCCAAGTCCTGCGTTCGTTGTTCTCGTCTATATTTTTCATTGCCATCATTATAACCGGTAAATGTCTAGGAGAAGGCCGCACCCGTTTTTCAAGTATTAACGACGAAAAACGGCAAAAAACAACCAGATTATTGTTGCACATCGCATAGAAACATGAGGAAATGAATAAAAAATAAACTAAGACTTAACTCTTACACATAAAATGTAAGCATAAACCTACTACTACAATTATGGGGGACCCCAGTGGGAAGCGGGGTTTTTGGGTGGGGGAGGAGGAGAAAAGTGATTTTTCGGGGCACTACCGAACCTAATACAACCACCTACCCTACCCTGGGGGCCCTGTACCCCTACCTAGGCCTACCGGGGGGGGGCCTCCACCCCCCCTGCGACCCCCCCTTAAGGCCACAGTGATTTTCAGGGCACCACCGAACCTAAGACACCCACCTAACCTAGCCTATGGGGCCCTGTACCTCTACCTAGGCCTACCGGGGGGGGGGGCCGCGACCCCCCCTTCGTTATACTATCACCATTATAATATACTCTATAAATCAATGAAGCTTACCTTAAACTGTTGGTTGGTAAAGATGTGCTGCTGCTTTGAGGAAAACGTGAAGCCGTTGCGATGGTTCCCTGACATGCAACTTGAAGTAGGAAGTGGCAAGGTACCCGACAAAGTGTTTTTTCCTCCTACCATATTTCGGCACTAAATTCTTCACGTCCCGCCACTTCCTCTCCACAGTATTGGTATGAGCCTATGTCTGGAGATCAACAAAGTGAAGGGTGTGGTTAACCGTCAAATGCTTAAAACCTTCCTCTGCCAGACAGTTATAAGCTCGCCAACAGTCCGAAATTATGGTTGTGCCTGGCTCGATCCTCTCCTTGATCAGCGAGAGCAGGGTGTCACGATCCCGGGTTTCCACGGGGACCAGAAAAAACTCTCGTGATTCTCGGCAAATACCACCAAATACCCACTGGCCGTCTATTACTCGGCCAACATTATATTTCCGTTTGCCGAATTTTGACTCGTCAATTTCTACTGTACAATTGTGGCCGCCAATTTTCTTGCTGCACCGAGATACCCAATTAATTACAACTTCCCTGCAAAATGAAGACCAATCGCAGACAGTACCTTTATTTAATTTCAATTCAGAAATGGCCACTTTGTAGCCAAACCAGTTTTGAACCCACAAAACTATAAATTTTAAATAAGTGTCAATGTCCAGTTTTCCTTTGGAAAACCAGGTACCCACAAACACTGACACTTTATATGAACAACGCTTACGTCTACGTCCTTTCGTAATGTAAGACTTATCACACCTAAAACTATGTTTCTTGTAATCAATCCTACACACTTCCTGACAATGCGGACACTTTTTATTTTGCATAATTAAATTGTGTCTCTGGCACAAATCCACAAGTTTTTCGATTTTCCCCGAATAGGCTAAAACAAATTCACCGTAACTTAAGAAACAGTCGGCACAAGAAACGGGAATTTCTATTTCTTGTGCAATATCAGATGACGTGCTTCCTACGGCCTCCATGTCTAGGAACGAAATAAAATGGCTGGGTAAGAAAATGTATTGTCGCACTGTGATGGGTAAGAAAATGTATTGTCGCACTGTGATTGGCCAAACGTGAAGACGCCATTGGGAAAGAAAATGTATTGTCGCACTGTGATCGGCCAAACGTGAAGACGTCATAGTGCACTAGTTTGTCTGCGGATT
Source organism: Palaemon carinicauda (assembly GCF_036898095.1). Classification (NCBI taxonomy): domain Eukaryota; kingdom Metazoa; phylum Arthropoda; class Malacostraca; order Decapoda; family Palaemonidae; genus Palaemon; species Palaemon carinicauda. The sequence goes on from NC_090766.1 coordinate 30,205,984, forward strand.
ATAGTGGTTACAGGGCTCATTTGAGCAAAAATAAGACAGTCAACAATAACAACAGACTTAAAAAAATCTGGGAGGAAGACAAGAGTAGCGTGAGTTTGATCGTCGATATTTCGACTATTATTGATTTTCACTAAATTATCTCACTGGTATACCATTATATACATACATTCCTACATATTCTAGTAAAAATAAATTGAATATCAGTGTTATCTTCATGCGGCCCTCTCCTAGACATTAACCTTATAACCAACTGCTCATTCGTTTTCATCTCCCGCAACAGCAGTGTCTGCTATGTTAGTTCTCGCGTATCTAGGCATGATGAACTTTTATTTACCGGCTTAAAGAACAACTTCGTTTACAGCACATACAAAGAGATGTATTTCTACACCTGAAACCAATTATGTCCCATGTCAACGGAAAATGACACATCGGAACATGGGTTTTTTCACATTATTACAAAAAAGTTGTGAATACACTATACACAGCCCGATACTCTCAGAAGAGTACCCACTTGCTTGTACGTTTGATCAAGTGGTACTGCTTAACCCTTGGCAAGTAAAATGCAATGTCTCTCTTTCAATATGCTGAATTGTTAGCTTTTGTGGAATTCTCCACTGTGATAGAATATACTGTCACCAATAGGCTTTCAACACATTACCTTATAAGACTTTGTACACGTCACTTATAACAGAGTTCAGTGATCGCGCACTACAATTTATGACAGTCATAGTACTCATAAAAAGGTTATTAATCACACCGTATAAAACACATATTTTGCATACAAGCATTAGGACATATATTAAGTATGTATATATATATATATATATATATATATATATATATATATATATATATATATATATATATATATATATATATATATATATATATATATATATATATATATATATATATCTATATATACATATATACATATGCATATATATACATATATGCATATGCATATATATATATATATATATATATATATATATATATATATATATATATATATATATATATATATATATATATGCATATATATACATACATATATATACATATATACTGTATATGTAATAAATGAAATAGTTTGTTATTACATGTTTAAAACCCATGACGTAATATGTCATTGTGGTTGAAGATGCTAGCGTGAAATTTGCTGTAGTCATACAAAATCATAAACAGGATGTACTTTGCAGCCTCGGCAATGTAACATTTTTCTGAAACGTCAACACCAATGCATAGTGTGTGAAAGATTGTGTCGTCACCGGATGTAGGTGTCTTCCGAGAGAGAATGTAAAAGTTTCCATATTGTGTTTGAATGCTATGACAACCAAGCATACCATATCTGTGATATCGATAATTTAAGCAGTTCATATCTATACTTCACCTGAATTGGTCATCCGACCAAACCAGCTCCACTCCTATGATGGAGATGTTTAACTCTGTTGTTTTTAGAGAATAAATACATTTTAAAGTTACTAAGATGAACTTCATTATCAAGACTTAACATCTTAAACAACACATACTCAATGTGTGCTTATAAAAGTAGCACACTAATAAATGGTGGCAGCGGTTAAACTCTACGATTCAGAGAAAGATCCTCAAGTAATTATAATAATAAACTCTAAGAATTAGAGGAAGATCTTCAAGACATCAAAATAAAGCTGTAAAAACCAGAGAAAGATCTTCAAGATATCAACATTAATGAATCTACAATTTTGACTAAGTAACATAGTCCATCGAAATCTATAACATTTAATGAATGTTATACATACAAACTGATGAACTGGATCTTCAATCAACATCCTAGGAAACCCAAGGACTGACGTTCAACGCTTACAAAACATATCCAGGAAGCACTACATTCAACGGAAACTCAAACGATGCATCGCTAACATACTTCAAGAGAGAGAGAGGATGTGACGACATCACACAGAACCATATATAAGCTAAGTACAATTTTTTGAATTCATTCCAGTTTGGGCAGTGAAGTGTAGTTATCATGAGTCGTTAGTCGATTATTACTGGGGTGAGTGGTTTGCTAATCTTTTATTTTCCTTTCATTAAAGGAAACTGTGTTCAACTCCGAATTCTCATCTAGAATTTTTTCTCTCTTTGTGCTAATTCCTTTTTCTTTCAGAAATTTACAGGAAATATCTTTGTGTTCGGTTTTCTTTCAGAAATTCTCGGGAAATGTCTTGGGATTAGTAACATTGTTTGGGGAATTTTATTATACATATGCGTTTACGCAGTGGACGTCTGAATTCATATAGATATTTTGATAGAATTTCAAGGGGTCGAAGAGATAGGAAAAGAAATACAGCAGTCATGACGCCCCCTGTGAGCCCCACCCCTGGACCTAGTGGCGTAGGCCAGACTAATCCTCCCCCAATTGTGACGCTTGTAAATGCCAGGTCAGCAATCCTTCCTTTTCAGGGTCGAGTCAATGGGTTCTTGCCTCAAAATGTGGAGTCATGGATTTCATCCGTCGATGCCCATTTAAATGCCAAACAAATCGTAGACCCTTTTGTACAATTACAAGAAGCTAAAAGTTTTATAGATTTTTCTAAGGGGGATGCGAGTGCGTATTTAAGAGGTGTTTCATTTCAAGAAGCAGTTACCTGGGATGATTTCAAAGTTAGGTTACGCGCGGTCTATGGGGGTGAAGAAGCCTTGGATGTAGTATTAACGTTAAGAAATACACTTAATCAAGCCACTATGAATCGGCTTAATGTTATTGAGAGACCAGCTCTCATAGCTGATAGGCTTAATGAATATCAGGACATTTTAGGTAATTCCACTTGGGTTACTAGAGATAACATCTCCGTGAAAGATTTTTTACGATTAATGTATTTAACTTGCATGACACTTATGTTGCTCTAAGCTTTAGTGCGGTGTTTTGATAAAAAGTTAACGCCTATAAGTACGGAATTGGATGTATATAAACAGATCAAAAAACACATGTCTAAGTGTCCAGATCTCGATCCCGTGTTAACTCAAGTTTTTGCAAAGAATGAAACAAAGCCACAAACAGTGAACGTAGTTAATAATAGTCTAGTAGCGGGAATGACGTATTATAATTGCAAACGTCAAGGTCACTTAAGCGCGGACTGCAGAACGAAATTCTGCTCGATTCATAATAGTTAGACACATTCATACAATCAGTGTTACTCGCGTAAGACACAACAGAATCCCAGAAATACACAGTCAATTCCACAGTCAGTCCCATATGGAAATAAAAAGAAAAATCCTCATTTTAACAATAAGAAGAAACAACCAAATGTCAATGCAGTTCAGAGTCCAAAGCAAACAAACACTTCTTCAAATATCGCTGAGCCTGGGTCGTCAAACCAGACCTCGCAAGGTCAGACTAATTTTCAGAATGTGCAGAGCAAAGCAAATACCACATAGTTAACTCCAGAGGGGAAGAGAGTGATGTTGGGTCAAGGTCGTTCATGTCAACATCAATGGTATTGAATAATCAATTTAATGTTTTATCAGACAATTGTGAGGCAATAGATTTTCCTATGAAACACACGGCCGAATTAAGTAAAACAGTGCATGCTCCCGTAGATTTGCAATGAATTCATACGATAATAAGCCAAAATGAGTTACGACCAACATTATATGCTGTAAATTTAGAACACAAATCCTTTACGTTATTTTTTGACTCTGGTAGTCCACGTAATATCATGGATTTGAAGACACATCATTTGTTGTTTTCGAACTTTCCGATTGAAAAATCCGGAGTTAGATTCTCAGGTATAGGAAATGATGAATTAAATGTCATAGGCAAAACTCATGTTCAATTCAAAGTCGGTAAACGCACGTTTGCCGATATATTTGTTGTTGTACAAAACATTGATATGTATCCAGCTGTAATTATAGGATACCCATCTATGGGAAATCAAAACATTATCTTAGCCCCTGCCAAGCACGGCGTGTATATCAAAGGGAAATTCTATAAGTCTTCTAATACCTTAAAATCAGTTTTGGATAAAAAGGAGACGATAAATGTAACCGTAATGTACGTTGAAGAACCAATAACTTGTCTCACTAATAAAGAAATAATATACGCAACCAAGCAGAATTTTCGTTCACCCGTAATATCATCTTGCACGCAATCTATCGAGCCAAACGTACCTTCGAATTTAATAGTGCAAATAAAGAAAACATTACCGGGATCTGAAATATTAATCCTTTCCGACATTTTGAAAACTAACGGATTGTCTGTCACACAAGCTATTTATACAGTAGGTTCACATCAACAATGTAATATTGAAGTCTGTAATCATTTAAATAACACTTTAGTAATTCACAAAAATCAACATATCTTGGATGTAGAAGTTTATAAACATCGTATTCTTACCGTTGCTGAAGTCAATCACTCACAATCAGTTGCGGATGAATCCCTTTTGCGATCTATTAAAAATAAAATCAAGAAAGACATTCAAGACGAAGAAATTCAGCAGAAAATTTTTGGACTTTTAACTAAATATCATGATGTTTTTTCCACTACGGATGGATCCTTAGGAAAAACAGATGTAATCGAGCATCAAATAAGGTTAAAAGACAAGCAGAAAATTATCTATGTACCCTCGTACAGACTCCCTATGAAATTCCAGAATGATATAAATGATGAAGTAGGTAAAATGCTAGAAGATGGAGTCATTAGGAAATCAAACAGCCCTTATAATTTTCCTTTAATAGTTGTACCGAAAAAAGATCGAACATGGCGTATCTGCGTCGACTTCCGTCGTTTAAACGAGGAGACGATCCCTGGTCGATTCCCAGTGCCATGTACTGACGATATTTTGTCTTTGTTAGGTCAGAATAAATATTTTACCAGTTTGGACTTACTTAAAGGCTTTCACCAGATATCATTAGCAGAAGATAGTATCCCATACACAGCCTTCAGCACAGCCAGGGGACATTATGAATTTTTACGGATGCCTTTTGGTTTACGTTGTGCTCCTAAAACATTTACAAGAATGATTAACATAGTGTTTGGAGACTTGTTAGGGGATATATTGCATGCCTATATGGATGATCTTGTAATCTTTTCCAACACCTTAGAAGAACATCTACGTAAGTTAGAATTAGTACTACAGAGATTAAGATAACATAACTTAATGGTAAAGATTAGTAAGTGTGAATTTTTCAAAACAGAATTAGTATATTTGGGTTTCATGGTGTCAAGCCAAGGTCTTAAAGTAGTCCATGATAAGGTGTCGGCTATACGTAATTTTCCCATACCTACTAATGTCAAGGGAATACAGCAATTTCTGGGTTGTAGTGTATATTACAGGCGTTTTATACGCAACTATTCAATAATAGCCGCTCCTTTAACTGATCTTACGAAGAAGGACGTAGATTTCATATGGTCTGAGCAACATCAACAGGCGTTTAATACCTTGAAAGATGAACTGTGTAATTCTCCTATCTTAAAATTTCCTGACTACGGTAAGGAATTCTTCATTGCAACAGACGCCTCAGACTTAGGAGTAGGAGGGGTATTGCTTCAGCAATATGATAAACAATTTTTCCCGATAGCTTTCTATTCTCGAAAACTGAGAACTTCCGAAAGTAAGTATGCAGTAATAGACAAGGAAGGGCTAGCTATTGTTAATTCACTAGTGCATTTTAAGTTCATAATTTACGGTTATCCCGTTAAGGTTCTTACTGACCATAAACCACTAACCGAGTTCTTTAAAGGCTTCAACCACAGCCCTAAACGAACTCGGTGGCATTTGATCATTCAAGATTTTGGCGCAAGAATCGGGTATTTACCTGGAAAAGCAAATATCATTGCGGATGCATTATCACGCAACCCCGTGTCATCTTGTACGGAGCCTTTAGCTGAATTAATAGATATATCAACATCCATGCCTATTGTTAAAACGATATCTGAACAAGAAGATTTAGGCTGGAGTGCTGAATTATTACAGACTGAGCAAAGAAAAGATCAGAAAATAGAAACAATTATAAATGCTTTGAAAGGCAATCATAAGGAAAAGGGATATATAAAGTATAAGCAGCAGAATTATATAATCAAAGATAATATTCTGTGTAGGACTGTGACAAGGAAAACCCGCAATACACCACATGTAACTAACGACCAGGTAGTAGTACCAATCTCACTTATTTCCACTGTCCTGAATTGGTTGCATTCAAATCCATTACATGGACACCCGGGGTTCTCATTAATGTCACAGAAAGCCAAATCATTGTTTTATTGGCATACGATGCTTACAGATATAAAAAGACACATAGCTAATTGTCGCACATGTCAGGAAAACAAAGGGCATACGAAAACACCTGTCAGCTTAGGGGCTTATCCCGTGCCCAATCAACCCTTTGAAAGAATACATTTAGATTTGTTAACAGGATTTTACGAGTCAGACAGAGGAAATAAGCACCTCTTAGTAATTATAGATGCTTTAACTCGATATACAGAACTAATAGCGCTTAAAACTAAAACTGCGATTGAATGCGCTAGGAAGTTTTACGAGTGTTACATTTGTAAACATGGAATTCCACACATGATAATCTCAGACTCGGGTGGTGAATTTAATAATCACTTTCTTACCTCATTGTGTGAATTCCTTAGCATAAAGAAAATAAATACCATGATATATCACCCAGAGTCAAATGGGCTAGTGGAAAGAGCAAATAGAAAAATTTTAAATATATTAAGAGTAACACTAGGGGGATCAGACCCCAACTGGGATATTGCAATACCGGCGGCACTGAGTACTCTGAATCATTCATATCATATATCAATTAAAATGTCACCGCATGAAGCATTGTATGGTACCCCAGTTAGAACGCCTTTCCATGTATTAACGCCTACAACTAATCTATCAAATCCTTTAAAAGAATGTATAAATGCAAGCATAAGTCGATATGATATCCTTCGAAAGAATTTAGAAGAATCACAAATCATAATGAAAAGGAATCATGATAAAATAGCGAAGCCAACTAAAACATATACCGTGGGTGATAACGTGTATATACAAATCAATGTGCGTAAAGGACTCAATTATAAACTAACACCTAAGTTTGAAGGCCCATTTAACATTTTGGAAACTTTAACGGCCAATAGGTTTAGAGTTCAAAACGTATCCCAACCCACGGATGAGAGAATAGTACCATTGGCTCACATAAAAAATTAAAAAAAAAAAAGAAAAAAAAAGAGAGAGAGGGAAAGAAGTGAGGGGAAAATTTTTTTATTTTATGTGATTAAAAGTTTTCTTCTTAATACAGGAGTAATTACATATATTTTTCTCGTTACAGGTTTCCAAGATGAATTTTTTGTTGTTGGGAGTGATATTGTTCGCTCAGACATTTTTCTCGTGTGGGATGAGCTCTAAAACTAAAAGTATAGATTTTAAATATGGCACTATAGTTGAAAGACAAGAAGACGTTTTTATTACATCGAGCAACGTAGTTGTAGAAGTGAATATGCAATCAATTTTTCTTCCAGAGAATGATGTCACTAGCTTAAGAACCGCCATTTCAAGGTTTTCTGTCTCATTGGATGAGTTGCATAGAAGACATTTTCATTTGACTACAGAGAGTTTGCTTGGATCGACATTAAAAGTTGCAGAGATGCTATCTGATGACTTGAAAAATAAGACTTACGAGACAGGATCTTTGGCTTATGACCTTTTGATGTGGACTGTAGGACACGAACATAAAGAAAGACGAAATCCGTTTATTTATGCTGCATTAAACATCTTTGGGTCTATTGCAAGTTTAGGTTTAGGAATTTCCAATCGTCTTAAGATTAGTAATCAAAATAAGAAAATTGAGTTCTTGACTCATGAAGATGAATTGATTATGTCAGAACTAAGGAATCAGTTAGCTTCGATCAATCAAATTATGGATTTGGTAAATGAACATTCAAATAATATCATTCAGATTATGGAAGTACAGGATTTGTTGGCAACGTTAACGTATTATGATTCAAAGATAGATCACATACATAACAGAATTGCACATTTCATTGAGAAATCCAAGGATTATGTAGAAGCTATCACGTTAGCAGCTAAAGGTGTACTGTCGCCCCATTTGTTGCCTATAAATTACTTAAAGTTAATTCTGGAGAACGGAAGGGATAAACTAGGATATGTTCCTTTGTTAGGCGAACGTAGGTTAGAATTTTATTACAGCCTAATTACAGTAAGTGTTGATAATAACAAGATTAGGATTACAATTCCCTTTGATTCTTCTGATGCCTGGCAATCTTAAAGGATATCACCATTTCCGACTTTCATGACGAATCACTCAAATCCAGTAATATCCAGTTTGACAGGACACGTATTGATTTCCCCAGACAAGGAAACATATACGGTCATTAAAGACTTAAATCAATTAACTCACTGTTCAGACGTAATGGATAGAAAAATATGTACAGCTGACTCATTTGAATTCCATAAAAACTTAATGGATTCATGCGAGTTAGGTATAGTGCTAGACGGTGCTCTCTCCCATACAAGTGAAAATTGTCTGGATAAGCTTTATCCCTTTGACAATAATGAGTTCAATTGCAGACTGAACAATGGCTCGTGGATACGATACGACAAGGACGGCTTCAGTGTATCATGCCCTGACGGATCCACGTCATTCGCCCACATCTTTGTTGCAGCAGATGGTTGTATCGGGACTTCCCCTAATTCCATGGTGACCGGACTAAGGACACTCATCAGAGAACGAGCCTACTTCGCGAACTTCACGTGGACATCTACAATGCCAGCACTACCTCTCCCGTACAATCAACAGGTTGCCAAGCGGTTGATGAAATTGACCGAGATGGACCACCTGTCACCGACTTATAAGGAAATTCTTCACCCCATACTACTAGCAGGATTAGGCATTACGGTGATGATATTTATCGCCGTGAACATCCTTGTTTGGCGTAGGTTACGGTACAGCAGGAAGCTAAAACAGAACGTTTCGCCATGTCCAGACAAAACTCCTTATTTAATTCAGTTTAAAGCCGTTTGAAGTGGCCACCTCATTCGCTAAAGGAGTAAAATGTTTTGGAAAGTGTGTTTGTACGAAAAGCTGTTAGTACGCTAGTAATTTGTAATTGAAGAAATTATCTACATTGCATTGTTAAAAATACATTTAAAAAAACATTTAAAAAATATAATCATTTTTTCTTTCGGCATCTAATAAAATATATAAGCCGGAATGTTAAAAGAAAAGAGAGGAAAACAAAATAAAAATAACAGAATCTATGGGCATCTAATAAAATATATCAGCCCCACTTCTGGAGAAGGTTCCTATTCCCCGTGGTGGCTTTCTCGATTACCTCTTTGACTACCTCATTTGGAAAGAGATCTTTACCCCAGATGTTGGAAGATATCAGCTTCCTGGGTTCATGTTTCACTGTTGCAGCAGCAAACACGAACTCCCTACAGGCTCTCCTATCCTTCATAAATGCATATAGGACTTTGACTAAGGTGGCCATATGCATTTTGGCCAAGACCATGAGCATGTCTGAGGTAATTCGATGGGCTGAACACATCTCTATGCTGTTTTTTAGGGATAAGGAGGCCGCAAGTCTCTCCTTTGTCTCTTGTTCCTTGCACAAAAGAAACTCAGAAAGTTTGGGGAGATTCTCACTAAACTGTCGACCAGCGCTGTCCGCGTCTAGTCGAATGGGGCAATCAGGGAAAGCATTAAAGCTTAGCCAAAACTAGATTTCATCTAAAGAACAGCTCCCATTGTGGCGGGATGTTTAAAAAACAAGCCCCACACCCTGAATCACACCTACAGACAATTGTCTTAACAAAACAAACTTTCCCCTTACGTTATCTATACCAGACTCTTTAACAGATGGTAAAAAAAACTAAACATAACCTTAAAACTATATTTCCTTATATTCTAGAATATTTAACGAAAAACACCAGCAACCACACTTATAACTATAATAATCACTTAATACTAAAGTAAACTGCAGTCAAAATCTCAAAATAACTAACAAAAACTTAAAACTAACAAAAAAAACCAACAAACAAAAACACTTTTAACATATAATATAGGTGTGTGGACACCTTCGTCCACACAAGGGCTAACAGTCATTTCAAGCCAACGCAACAACTCGGTTGCAATGCCACACTATGGCAACACTGACACTCAGTCAATACAAAATGTATTCATTGATTTAAGCCATGAGCGTAATCATAATCATCATCATCATCATCATATTCATCATCAGCATACGTATTAACCAGGTCCAAAAGAAATTCAAAGTCCGGTGATCAATAGGTCTTTCGTTTCAAAGAGCAGTCAAATAGAAATCCTTTATAACAATCCAGGCCATCAACACTATCTTCAGTCAAAACAAAATGTTCTTAAAAGGAATAAGTAATTCCAAGGAGGAATCACGGCCTGAAAATAAAAAAACAAAACACTTACAAACACTCCTAGCTAACTAAACTATCGCACTATAATAAAAGATAAATAATAAATAGTTCCTATTATTCACAATCACGACAAGCAAAGATAAACAAAACTGTACTTACTGTCAAAATAATCAGAACACTTCCACGCTGGTAAGAAAAATAATAGATATAATCCAGCATTCAATCACACAACTGCTTCAGGACGCAGTCAATCAAAAAAAGCATTCGCTCCGAAACATTCACCACTGTCGTAACCTAACTAAAAACATAAACAAACAATCTCATTTATACCAACAGTCTTTCCCACTACAAACAATCATTCGCTAAATACCTCTCTCTCTCTCTCTCTCTCTCTCTCTCTCTCTCTCTCTCTCTCTCTCTCTCTCTCTCTCTTTCTCTCTCTCTCTCTCTCAGGATTTGGCAAAAAACAAAAATTAGAATAAAACAAAACTAAATCCTCCACATTCCTCCCCCCTTACTTTGCCAAATCCTTCTCACACAACACTTACATTATTTTTTTCATAACCCAGTCGCAGTCGGGAACGGGACCTCTACTCCGAGTAACTGGGCCCCCATATACTCTCTCATTCACTTCTTCCTTATCACAATCATTCGCTACATTAACACTATTCCTATCTAAATCCCTATCATCTAATATATCATGTACAATCATATCTACCTCGTTCTCATCTGGCCCTATAATTACACTCATTTCTGTAAACAGTTCATCCATTTCATCAAAAACATTCTCAACTTTAGTAAAAGATTCATTCATGCTACTAATCATTCTCCTATCTCTCACTCTCACATTCGTCATCCTTTCTTTTACATCACCTAAGGAAAAGCCACACACACTATAGGTATCATTCATACTCAGCCATGATTCATCTGTATTAACACATTTATCTTCCATACACACTTGCACATTTACACCCTTGTCATACTTATTTCTATTCTCACTTTTACTTATAAAATTTCCCCTTCTTTCATCTTTACTTAAAGCTCTTGTATTCTTCCTTTTCTTATATTCTACTAACACCAACTGTTTACCTTCCAGACCTAAGTCCTCATACATACTAGGTTCACCCTTGTTCCTTTTCAACCATTTACTCATCCCATTCTCTTGGATATACTCAGGTACATCTTTCCATTTACGCAACTGGTTGTGGTGGGCCCTAATTTTTTCCATAATACCACCCACACACAACTTACCCAAAACATAACTTAATCCACTCTCACCAACTTCTAACACCTCATAGGAACCTTCAAATTTATCACGCACCTTATTTACATTCATTCTACCCTTTTCAACTACTTCTTTCATCACTCTCTCACCAACTTTAAAGCTTTCAAACCTCTTATTTGTTTTCCTCCACACATCTCTATCATCCTCCGACACACCCAACCTCGGTCTTATTATCTTTTCAAAATTTAACACAAACTTACATGGAGACATACCCGTACTCTTATGTACTGTTGCATTGTAAGCCCACAACGCTCTACCAACATACAAATACCAATCATTATCACATGTACTCATCATTTGCAAAATTTCAGTTAATGTTCTTACAGTCCTTTCAGCCAACCCATTCACACTTGGCATATAAGGAGTCGAATACACATGTTCAATACCCCATTCTCTTAACATCTGCTCAAACTCCCATCCAACAAACTCAGGGCCATTATCACTTAACATTCTCACAGGCTTACACACACACATCGGCAACATCACTTGACCAACCATTCTTGCAAAAGTCTCACTCTGTTTATCCTTGATGGGTATTGCATAGGTAAATTTACTCATGTGATCAACCATAACAATCATTCCCACATGTCTTCTCGCAGTCACAGGCAACGAAACACAATCAATCACAAACATCTCAAATGGTTCTTTCATACGTAATCTCAAAACAGGCGGATTAGCATGCACTCTCTGATACTTCCCTTTCTGGCAATCTTCACACGTAGTCGCTACATCCTTACATATCTGACTCAACCCAGGTGTAAACAATCTCTCACGCATGCATTCCCATAATTTATTCTTACCCATATGCCCATATCTGTCATGCCCTAACATACACATACTTACTGCTGCATGCATCGGAAACACAGGAACATATATATCTTCATCCATTCCTTTATGTAGAAAATAAACAATATTCTTACACACAATAAGTCTCTTACTAACTTTCTTATACACCTCTAAATCAGACGGCCATTCTTCTACCTCAATACTATTCAACATACATTCACGTAACCTTTTAATTTCCTCACATTCATCTTGCATTTCTTCCACCTCCTCTTTAGTCAGTAGATCATCCTCACTCCTCGTAATATCAACCATGCCAACAAAATTCGCCATAAATACACTATTATCTTCTATCACAACTACTTCACATCCATTCTTCAAAAGCAAACCACTACCAATATCAACTGATAAATCATGCAATCTTAAAAAGTCAATTCCTATCAAAAAACAACTAGGCATCTCATTCTCTCCCATTACAATAAAATTATGTTCCACCTCCATACTTCCCAGTTTTACTTTCAAACGCACTTCTTCCCAAACTAGCAAACTTCCTTTACCTATCCCATGAATTCTCACACTCGTACATTGCCGTTTCACTTCCCAATTGTACCGCTCTATTTCCTTGATAACAGACATATTCACTAATGACACTTGCGCACCTGTATCAATTAAACTACAGTATTCATTCTCATTTATACCCACATACGTCATCATTCTTCCTTTTACACCATGCATACAAATGTTTACTCTCCTATCAATAGGGTCATCCTTATCACACCCATGGTCATCTTCGCTATCTTCTATGCTCATACTACTCTGATTCAAATCACTCGGACAATCCTCCTTCTTACTCAACAACTTGCAACATCTTTCATTACATTGTAACCTCAATATATACTCCCTTTCAGTCTCTTTATTTGCTCGGTACTGCATCGGACGATTCCACCCAAAATACAAATAAACAGTGACACCATATAACATACTTACTACCAACAATACTTTTGATAACAATTCACCCTCAAGCATACTATCCTCCTCCTTATATACCATTTCTTTCGATACTTCATTCCTAACACTCATTCTAAGCTCATCTATACTAGCAGGTATATCCCTATTCAAACCCTTCAATTTAAACTTATTTAACCCACACAAAATACATTTATACACCATGTCATCCCCTTCAAAACTTTTTACCACCACTAAATCTTCCGGCAACCTTTCAAAATTATTATCATTCTCGCTACTCTCTTCTATCTTACCATGCATTCTTGACATCGCATCTGCTATCACGTTCTTACTCCCAGGTACATATTCTAGCTTAAAGTCAAATTCATTTAAATCCTCTATTGTCCTCGCAACTCTAGCATTCACAGACTCTTTCCTAATCATGTACACTAGGGGCTGATGGTCAGTACGCACAATAAATTTCACACCATACAAAAATACCTTCAACGCTTTCACGCAAAACCTTATCGCAGCCAACTCCCTTTCAATCGTGGAATACTTTCGCTCAGCCTTATTAAATGCTTTACTTACATACGCTATCACTCTCAACTGTTCATCTCCGTTTATTCTTTGCATTTGAACCAAGCAACCACCCATACTAATCCCACTAGCATCCGTATATAACTCTAGCATACTCGCATGCTCACTATAGTCGGGAAAGGCCAAAGTGACGTCTCTCGCAGCCTCTTCTTTCAAGTTTTCAAATGCTTCAATCATACGCTCATCCCATTTCAGTCTCGTACTATTTCTCTTACCTGTCCACTCATTCAAAGGCTTCCCTATTCCCGAACAATCTCTGACAAACTTCCGACCAAATTCAATTAACCCAAGAAAACCTCTCAACTCACGCACCGTATGAGGACGTGGAAACTCTCTCACCTTACTCACAAACTTTTCACTCTTCCTTATACCTGATTCACTCACCACATGCCCAAGAAATTCCACCTCCCCGGCCAACCATGTACACTTTTCAAGCTTAACTTTCACACCAACTTCTATCAACCGTTCTAATACTGTTCCAAACAACTGCATGTGTTCCTCAACAGTCTCACTAGCAATCAAAATATCATCAATAAAAACAGTCACCTTCTGTCTATCAAACCCAGCCAAAACTACATTCATTGCCCTCTGGAAGGTAGCAGGCGCATTAGCAAGGCCAAAACTTAATCTTTTAAACTGATAATGACAATTTCAACTTGAAAATGCCGTAATGGGCCTGCTCCCCTCTGCCAGAGGCATCTGGTAATAGCCTCTAACTAAATCTAACTTTGTAAAAACTTTCATACCATGCATCTTATACACACAGTCAGACACTACATTCATCGGAAAACGTTCTTTAACAGTTACTTCATTCACCTTCCTATAATCTATACACATACGTAAACTTCCATCCGGCTTTCTTACAGGTACAATAGGGCTATTCCAGGCACTCTCACTCCTTTCTATTACACCCATTTGTTCTAACTCCTGGCACTGCTCTTCTATTTCTCTGGCAATAGGCGGAGAAAAATGTCGGGGACGCTGATATATGGGGGTATCATTACTAAGAACTATCTTAAATTCAGGCAGCTTTGATCCCCCACAATCCTCGTCACCGCGACTCAAAACTCTCCGTCTATCCCATAACATCCTATACAATTGTTACCTTTCTCCCTCACTTTTATTCTCATCTACATTAATTCTTTCTTTCAAACTTTCTTAGTCCCAATCGTCATCCTGCTTTATCTTACCCGCCATAACATGTCTCAATTTAACATACCTTTCATCCTCTACATTGACCAACGTATACATACATCCCATGCAATCACCCTCACGTATACCCCGTATTCTCTTCCTCCTTACAGTCGGCAACAAGCTCACATACACCTTCGGCTCCTGCAAATTCAAAATACCATCATACACATGCACACTTGTTTTCACCAATTTACTTGCTTCCGAACCTTCCACTACATATTCACAATTGTCACTATTGGCAATTCCCAGACTATTCGGCCATGCAACTTTTACACTGACAACCTCACTCGCATCTCTTGACAATTTAACACCTTCTTTTGCTTTCCATACCTTCGTACATACACTACCATCTTCATTCAAATAAAATTCCCCACAAAATTTACCCTTAACTTTCATCTCTATCATATTTACACTAGGATGTACAATCATACCGCATTTTTTCAAGAAGTTATAACCTAACAACACGTCGTATTTGTCATTTACTCCCTCAACCACATAAAAATCATTATCTTCCATCATCAGCCCCCAATCATAACATTTTCACGTAACTTTCCTTGCACAGACATACTTAAATTACCGATACCTTTCACTTCACCTTTACACCCCCTAAATTCACACACATCTCTTACCTTATCGTATGCATTCCTAAACATTAAATTGACACCACAACCAGTATCAATCAGACCAACTAGCTCTATTCCATTAAAATTTACTTTTGCACTCATGCAGTCATAAGCTCTTTCGCCCATCACGTCTTCATGTAGTAAACCTTCACGAACATGCATCACATTCACTCC
Organism: Palaemon carinicauda; assembly: GCF_036898095.1. Classification (NCBI taxonomy): domain Eukaryota; kingdom Metazoa; phylum Arthropoda; class Malacostraca; order Decapoda; family Palaemonidae; genus Palaemon; species Palaemon carinicauda. The sequence goes on from NC_090766.1 coordinate 30,221,970, forward strand.
GCACACACTCGAGGACTCACCCAGCTGAACCCTCTTACACTCTAGTTTCCCGAACATCCTGGCTGATTTACTCCCTTCTTCCTACATATTCTAGCTACTTGCCCATCTGCACCACATTCAGTACACTTACCCCGTGGCTCCTTGCACATTCTAGCATAATGACCATCCTTACCACAATTACCGCAAATCACATTTGTACGATTACTCCGACATCCACTCGCTATGTGCCCTGTCATACCACACCGATAACATTTTACCCCTTTCTCTTTCTTGCACTCGCTAATTCTATGCCCTACCTCACCACATCCAAAACAAGCACCTAGACCCCATCTACATTCATTCTTCTTATGACCTTCCTTTCCACACCTATAACACTTTTCATTACGGACACGACTATCTGACATACCTCGATGCGCACTAACACTCCTATCCCTCCAAACCTGATTCCCTTGCCTAAACCCTTCATTTGTCCTTACAGGTATTCCCACATTACTCGCCCTAACACTCCTATCTACTACACTATCAGCTACCCTCATCGGTCCTCTCATAACAGCATCTCTAAAACTAACAAATTCTGGCACACTTTCCTCCATTCCAGTTCTTACACTTACAGATTTACTTTCTTTCATACATCTATCCAACTCGTAATCCTCAACTATCTCTAAAATATCATCCCATGTCAATCTTTCTTTCGTCCACCTCATTTTCTCCTTCCGTTTCAAATTAACAAACTCGGTAACATTCTCGGGTACAGTAGCCAAAAACTTCTTCATTAACTCCTTATTCTCATTTATGCCTTCATCCCCATACTTCTTCCTAGCTAACGTTTCCAACCTACATACGTACATTGATATTGCTTCTCCTGCATTCATCCGTGCTTCATCAAAATCATTCTTTCGCTTATACTTAACACTCCCTTTCATACGTTTTACCTGCTCAATTATTCTCTTTTTCACACTTTCATAATCAACGTCACCTACACTCATTATCACTCCATACATCGTCAACAAATACCCAGTCAAATATTCTCCTAACTCCCTAGCCCAAACTCTTTTACTATCACCATACTTATCCTGACAATACCTCTCATACTCCCTAAAAAAATCATATACATCCCTACTGCTATGCTCATTGAACCTTTCACACCGAGGTACCTCTCTCATAAACACAGTCTTACACACATCACGTTCATTCTCACTGCTATCATCACTGTCTACTCCCTTGTTACCTTCTTCCTCATTTGAATATAATGAATCCACTTCCACACTTAAATTCCTATCCTTAACCATTCCCTTCTTACCCTTTTTCTTACTTACCACTTTCACCCATTCACGATCGTCCTTGCTATCAGCCTGATACTTTTTCTTCTCTTTCTTCACATCACTTTTACCTTTCCTTTCATCTTTCCTCTCACCTTTCTGTTCATCCTTACTATGCCTAATTCCCTTATCTTCAATATCACCATCACTATTACTACTATCACTATCACTTCCTTTCCCATTATCACCTACCTTAACCTTCTCTTCCACTACCAACCCATTACCCGAAGCTGAGGACACTCCTCCGACTGCACCTTCACCCATTATAGTTTTCATCATCCCCATGACTTGCCCCATCATAGCTTCCAATCGGTTCTCCATCCGTTCCTCATTCTCTTTCATCCTCATCTCAAAACATTCTTCCACTTTCTCTACAGTTCCCTTCAACTCCCTAAGCTCCTTCTGCATCGCCTCATTCTCCCAGTTCAACCTCTCACTCTCTACTAGCAACCTCTCTTTCACAACTATCAACATCTGCTCCCATTCTTTATAATGCCGCAATTCCTCCTCCAAAGCCTTTAATTTACCTTCCATTGTCGTTAACCTTAAATCTAAATCGTAAATATAACCTTTGTGAAAGAGTCTGGTTCAATCCCACCTCGACTGTCCCTGTTCGGGCGCCAAAATAATGTGGCGGGATGTTTAAAAAACAAGCCCCACACCCTGAATCACACCTACAGACAATTGTCTCAACAAAACAAACTTTCCCCTTACGTTATCTATACCAGACTCTTTAACAGATGGTAAAAAAAACTAAACATAACCTTAAAACTATATTTCCTTATATTCTAGAATATTTAACGAAAAACACCAGCAACCACACTTATAACTATAATAATCACTTAATACTAAAGTAAACTGCAGTCAGAATCTCAAAATAACTAACAAAAACTTAAAACTAACAAAAAAAAAACCAACAAACAAAAGCACTTTTAACATATAATATAGGTGTGTGGACACCTTCGTCCACACAGTCCTTTCAAGCCAACGCAACAACTCGGTTGCAACGCCACACTATGGCAACACTGACACTCAGTCAATACAAAATGTATTCATTGATTTAAGCCGTGAGCGTAATCATAATCATCATCATCATCATCATATTCATCATCAGCATACGTATTAACCAGGTCCAAAAGAAATTCAAAGTCCGGTGATCAATAGGTCTTTCGTTTCAAAGAGCAGTCAAATAGAAATCCTTTATAACAATCCAGGCCATCAACACTATCTTCAGTCAAAACAAAATGTTCTTAAAAGGAATAAGTAATTCCAAGGAGTAATCACGGCCTGAAAATAAAAAAACAAAACACTTACAAACACTCCTAGCTAACTAAACTATCGCACTATAATAAAAGATAAATAATAAATAGTTCCTATTATTCACAATCACGACAAGCAAAGATAAACAAAACTGTACTTACTGTCAAAATAATCAGAACACTTCCACGCTGGTAAGAAAAATAATAGATATAATCCAGCATTCAATCACACAACGGCTTCAGGACGCAGTCAATCAAAAAAAGCATTCGCTCCGAAACATTCACCACTGTCGTAACCTAACTAAAAACATAAACAAACAATCTCATTTGTACCAAGAGTCTTTCCCACTACAAACAATCATTTGCTAAATACCCCTCTCTCTCTCTCTCTCTCTCTCTCTCTCTCTCTCTCTCTCTCTCTCTCTCTCTCTCTCTCTCTCTCTCTCTCTCTCTCTCTCTCTCTCTCTCTCTCTCAGGATTTGGCAAAAAACAAAAATTAAAATAAAACAAAAATAAATCCTCCACACCATCTTCTCCGAGATGTAGAATTTGCCGTCTAAAATCGGCATAAATTCCGCGTACCTCCAGGGATTGGTTTTGGAGCATGTCAGGAGGTCTTGGTCTCTGGGTCGCTTGAATGACCCTCGGGAGGCGATGAGTGGAGCTTCACGGAGCTCTATCTTGAGTTTCGCTTCCTTTGTTTTGCCTTGTTTGCGAAAGTTTTCCATTAGACCCGTAAGATGGGCCAGTAACTGGCCCATTTTGTTTAATAGAGAGGTAGAAGGTGAAGACGTCGAGGTTAACGTCATCTTCTTCCAGGGGTGCCTTCCTGCCCTCCATCCCAATGACAATCTGGACGCAGGGAGTAGCGAATTGTGCCTGGGGCACCACTATTTCACTACTTGCTTTCGGGAACAGTAAGCTACGCATCCTATCGTTAGGTAGGTATGGTCCTGGAGAGATCTTCTGGAACCCTCTTACCATTTGCGTAGTTTCTTACGTGCCGCATCCCTAGACTCCAATATTGCAGGGATTCGGTAATAATATTGCAGGGGACATGAGACCTGCATGCATTATGACCAAAAAAGTACTTACTCTTAAGATTGCAAAAGACTGCATCACATTTCATCTGGGGTTCCTCCTGTAAAGAAAGGAAAGCAGAATGGGTATACAATTGTTTATATCACCTGATAAGCAATATGTAATAGTCATCTTTTGATTATTATAGCTTAGGATAGTAAGCTAGAAAGGAATAGTGAGAGACACATACTTCTGTATCCCTTGCAAGCAATTGCGGTAACCTCCCCCAGTATTAAATATAAAGACTTTCCTTTATAAAGGCAACTTGAATGAAAAGGGTTCTAATCCCTAGGGATAGAAAAATTGTACACTGCCACTGACCCTCTAATTATTTAATACTGTGGGGTAAGGATAACTGATTTCCAATCAGAGTATTGAAGGAATTCTATTCTTTCAATATAAGTTCGGTCTCAGCAGAAGCCTGCACAAGGGTACCCAAGATATGTTAGACATTAACTACTGTATAATAATACTATAGTTTTCTGTTTGCAGTATATACTATTTTGCAAAATACTGGCTACTGTATAATCATATACTGTAGTTCAGCCAGTGTGCTGCTGGCATGGCTAGCATCTGGCGGCACGGTCCAGCCCCTCTAAATTATCTAATATTGTAAGGTAAAATGAAAACTGATTTCTAATCAGAATATCGAAGAAATTCTATTCTATCAATATAGGATTGGTCTTAGCAAACGCCTGGGCAAGGATACCTAAGATATGTTGGAAAATAATATATACAATAGTTTTCTATCTGCAGTATATACTATACTGCAAATATACTGACTACTGTATAATCATATACTGTAATTCAGCCGGCATATAGCCGGCATAGCTAGTCCCTGACGGCACAGTCCGGCTGGCATACTAGCTGATAGAGAGAGAGAAAGCATGGAGTGAAGGACTGCCTTATTACTGTGTATGTTTACACTAAATAAGGATGTAAATATATAATTTAGTGCCTTCACCAGAAAGAAGGTTCAAATGGAAGGGGAGAATTCATCATTCAGGCTTCCATCCAACCACAAGTACCGTTGGTGGTATAGTCCGGGCAGCATATGGTCGGCAGGCTAGTACCCGGCAGCACTGGTACAGTCGGCATGCCGGCGGCTGAGTCAGTACCTGTCGACCTGTCGGCGCCGGCAACAGGACCTACATACTCCATCCGGCCTATGGCTGGTAGGCTAGTACCCGGCAGTACTGGTACAGTCGGCACCGGCCCGCCCGGCGGCATCCCCGGCAACAGGACTTGTGGCCAGCAGTCCAAGGGAGGACTGAAGAACCTTGGTGATAGAAGGGACTCCCTCCCTGGCAGCCGTCATGGGCGCCGGCAGCCGGCAAACAGCTGTTAAGTAGGAGCCCGGCTCGGCCCGCAACCCGCCGGCAAGCGTTGAGATTGCAGGACGACCGCCATAGTAAAAGGACAGAGAGGGGAAGGGAAAGGTTCCTATATCAAGTGTAAAAGGCGGCGGCAATGTTGCCGCCCCCACTACACTTGGGAGAAACTCTGTTTCAGTATTGGCACTGTCCTAGGTGGCAGAAGAATGTATATTCTTCAACCTAGGGTCTGCCGAAATAGTGTTAGGAGGGGCTGGCAAGTTTGCCCCCCTCCCCCCCTCTCAACAAGAATATCTATTCTTCAGCCCAGGGTCTGTCAGCATAGGACTAGTCTTCTAAACCGCAGGGAGAAGGTGGCGGCAACATATCACCACCCCAGGTGCGGTTTAGGGAGGCTTAGCCTCCTATGCCGGCGGCTATAAGCCGGCAGGGGAGTGACTACTCACCCTGCCAGCCTGCCGCCGGCAAAAGACTGAATACTCTGAGATTCTGTTGAAAACCAAAGCCGGACACTCGCCGGCAAGGTGGGAGACAGAAAAACACTAGCCTAGGCAAGCCGGAGTAACTACTCTATGGCAACACCAGACAAGGTTGAAAAAGAGAGGGATTACCCATGACTCTCCAAGGAGACAAATATCGATTTATATAATTCTAGGAGATATACTATCTCCTTTAGAATCGATAAAACGATACACAAGGGTAAATGGGGAAATGTCTGAAAGTATACTACCTCGCCTAGGTTAGGTAACCTAGGCCAGACGAGATCTCGGTTACCTAAATCACCGAAACTCTAACGTATACAATCGACAAAGGAAGAGGAAAGTTATGCATACAATAAATATCTTTACAAGTATAATTATGCCTAAATAGCTTTCATAATTTATTAAAGCTATTTCAACTGGAAAAGTCGTTCTACTAACTAAATAACACATGCCTAACGAACGACAGTGCCCATGGCGCCTCCGGTAACAGGCCTAGCTCCTAAGCACAATAGATTACTCTAATTTCATCGTGAAACAGGAGCTAAAATAATGTACATTGTAAAGAATCAATACTCAACTTTCCAGAGGCGAAAGACGCTGGAGATTGCATAATCATCCTCTCAGAATCGATCGAAAAGGTTAGATCAACAGGGAACACCACCGTGCAAATTCGCTACAATATTAGGAATGACCGCCATCTTGAATATGGTGCCATCTTGATACTCAATAGTAGTATGGGAAACCTTGATAATGACTCCCCTTCCAAAATTGCCACTCTTCCCCCTCGAGGCGTAAATGCTATTCGGGGTGAATATCACTATGTGTCGTATCAAGCTATACGTCCCCTGAATTATGCGATATCATTAAGAGAATTTTAAGGATATTCGCGCCAGGAGTTGGAATTCTGGAGACCTATAGGTAAATTCTCTGAGAATATCACTGTAGTTCATATATCCCTTGGAAGCTACTATTAGGAACGACATGGCTTGAGCCCAAATATATATATATATATATATATATATATATATATATATATATATATATATATATATATATATATATATATATATATATATGTATATATATACATATATATAGGCCCTATATGTATATATATATATATATATATATATATATATATATATATATATATATATATATATATATATATATATATATATATATATATATATATATATATATATATATATATATATATATATATATATATATATATATATATATATATATATATATCTCATCATCAACTCCTCCTATGCCTCGGTTAGATTTCCCTAGTCATCTAGCTTTTAATTCAATACTTCTCCATTCATCATCTACTTTGCACTTTATAGTCCTTACCCACGTAGGCCTGGGTTCCCTAACTCTTCTACTCCCTTGTGGAGCCCAGCTGAACGTTTTGTGAACTAATCTCTCTTGGGAAGGACGAAGAGCATGCCCAAACCATCTCTATCTACCCCTCATGATCTCATCCACATATGACACTCATATATATATATATATATATATATATATATATATATATATATATATATATATATATATATATATATATATATATATATATATATATATGTGTGTGTGTGTGTGTGTGTGTGTATATATATATATATACATATATATATACATATATATATATGTATATATGCATGTATATTCAATAAACAGTTTTCACATAAATGAAACATTTACAAGATAACAAAGTTACAAAGAAATCAAGGTAAATCTCATTTACAATGTCCAGTGTTTTGATAACAAAGAAAGTAGCCTCATCAAATGACATAAAACATTTACTTTAACAGAAAATCATATATCGTTGAAGAGAGTAAGTGTAGAATAGGCAATACATGAGGTAGTTATACAAAATGTAGACGGTATAACATATATTTGTGCACTTATGAAAAAATCACGAAAGCTGACACGTGATGATTAAATATGTCGGTAGTAGGGTGGCCATGAAACCAGCCACCCCTTACGATATACAACTTCTAAAGAGTTATTGGATCCTTTCACTGCCCAGATAGTACTATATTGGACCCCTCTCTGGTTACAGTTCATTTTTTCTTTGCATACACATACACCGAATAGTCTGGCATATTCTTTACACTTCTCCTCAGCCCTCATGTACCTGACCACACTGCAAATTACCAAACTATTCTTTTTCGGTCAGAGGGTTAACTACTGCACTAATATCGTTCAATGGCAACTTTCCTCTCTGTAAGGATAGAAGAGACTCTTTGGCTATGATAAACAGCGCTTCTAGAAGAGGGACGCTTTAAAATCAAACCATTGTTCTTTAGTCTAGGGTAGTTGCATAGCCTCTGTACCATGGTCTTCCACTTTCTTGGGTTACAGTTCTCCTGCTTGAGGGTACACTCTTGTATTTTTTAAGTTTTCATATTTTATATATGGAAAATCCAATTTAATGCTGTTGCTGTTCTTGAAATATTTCATTTTGATTGTTCATTACTTCTATGTGTTCTTTATTTATTTCCTCACTGAGCTACCATTTTTCTTTCGGAGCCCCTGGGCTTATAGTATCCTGCTTTCCAACTAGGGTTGTAGCTTTGCTTATAATAATAATAATAATAATAATAATAATAATAATAATAATAATAATAATAATAATAATAATAATTATTATTATTATTATTATTATTATTATTATTATTATTATTATTATTATTATTATAATAACAATAACAATAACAATAACAATACAATAACAATAATAATAGGGGAAAGACTTAGATTAAACTTGATTGGAGTCAGTAATTTATTCTTAAAATTGACATTAATAATATGAATTATATACATATATTTATTTACCTATATATATATATATATATATATATATATATATATATATATATATATATATATATATATATATATGATATATATATATATATATATATATATATATATATATATATATATATATATATATATATATATATATATATATATATATATATATATATATTGTTATGAACTTTAAACAACTATTTAAAAGAATTATAAGCGGTAAAAGAAACAGGCTCTTTTCTTTTTATGATAAGTGCCACAAAGGTTAGAATTTAAAGCCAAGGGACAAGATCAAACAGTGAAAACCACATTGAAAACACTCAAAGAGGATAACAAAAATTACTTATCATAACTTGAACATTTATTATAAACAAAGAAATATTACGTTAAACCCACAAAAAAATCTATTAAAAAAAAAACTGATTAAGGTCTACAAAAAAATTCACCTAAAAAACATCCTCATTCATACGATAGAACAAGAGACAGTAATTAGGAGGAGGAAGGAAAACAACCTATTTCAAGAAAGCCCTGAAAATTTTCAAGAGGAAGATAATAAAAGGGGGAAAGAACCTTAATCCTAACTTATGCTATTCAAAAATATCTTCACATACATAAATACTTAAATTCGTTATCACGGATCGATACTGACTCAACATCAATGGTGGTTGCACGAAATGAACTCTTTAGAGGATAGCTCCACCATTCAACACAAACTGGTGTCGATCCACTGCTCTGGAATCACGAGGAGGTCTGCAGCCGGAGTATACACTGACCTGCGTCAGTAATGCCAACAGTAAAAGCTCATTTTATATCCTTACCGGCTATTATAACAAAATCAAGCATTTCCACGACTCCGGAGATTTCAAGACGAAGGCAGGACCAGGATACCCTCCCAGGGGCAGCAGGAATGTCTCGAGGTGTAGAGACGAAAACGGTAGAGTATATCACACTGTCTACAGCACATAGGAAGAGCGCCCAATCAGGGCGCAGGAGGCATCTCAAAAACAAGGCTGCAGCTTCCACAGCAACTTCTGTAATAAGGAGGAGGAACACCATCAATGTCCTCCGCAATACAGTAGAAAAGGGGGCCCTCAAATGCGGCAAGGCCTTCAGAATGTAGATATCACCTTGATATTTAAAATGTCCTTCAGGAATACGGTCAGAGAACCTCCAAGATAAGGAGCCTAATCCATACTCCCCTTCATCCTCAGCCAAAGGTCCCCACCAAAAGTCAGTTAACGAACAGCAAATCACCAAACAACCATCCAGGCGAATAATTACATGGAAAGAAAAAACAACTCATGGGCGAGGTACCTCATATAATAACAACCCTCGGTGGGAGCGAGAAAAACCTTAACCAGTCTTTTCTTATTTTCAGATTGTGGCATAACAAAAATATATTGAACACAACTAAAGGAAATTTACTTTACAGGCCACGAATGAAAATTAAGCAAATTATTACATATATATATATATATATATATATATATATATATATATATATATATATATATATATATATATATATATATATATATATATGAATATATATATATATATATATATATATATATATATATATATATATATATATATATATATATATGTATATATATATATATATATATATATATATATATATATATATATATATATATATATATATATATATATATATATATATATACTGTATATATATATATGTGTGTGTGTGTATGTATGTGTATGGTAGGTAACAATTGTTTTTATCTTAATTTTACAAAATAAAGATTAGTATTAACAGCTATGTTTTCTTTAATTATCTCTCCTTTCTCCATAAACCTTCATAGTCTAGGTTTCATAGATGATGATCAGATGATCATCACTGTTCATATATTATCGTTCCAGTATTGTATCCAATGCATAGCGTTCTTATTACATTCATAAAGGTCTAAATCTTTTACAGATTGACCCCAATTGACACCCTCAAATTAATGTGGTCCATTGTCTAGATAGGATGCCCATAGGAAGCAAGACCCCATTTATAGCTCATGCTCAATTAAGAGTAAACCAATCCTTTCTACAGTAGTTTGTTTTAAGGGGAACAAACTCACATGGGCTCTGGATGGCCTTACCGGGGAGCAGTGGTCTGTTTCTCTCCAGCGTTCTAGATGGTAAGCTGCTGACTCTATGAGCTCACAGCTAGTGTGGGTTACGTAGATTTTTTGGGATTTCACTCTTTGTCTAACTACCTGGTGATCACAGAGCAGGTGTTTTTCATCATTCTCTTGTTTATATTTTTGGGTCTTTGAATGGGTAGTATAGATGTTCGGCGGTGCAAGGCCTGAGAATCTATAGAGTACCGGAAGGGGTGTTGGTCTTAAGGGAACAGTAAATTATGTGACATGGTTCATTGAGTTTAGCATTTTTATGGGAATGACATTACCTTTCCCAGACTAGTGAACAGTATTCGGCAATGGAGTAGTTGAGTGCTAGAGATGTTTGTCTAAGGGTTGAAGGATTTGTTCCCCAATTTGAATTGGCAAGTTTCCAAAGCAGGTTATTTCTGGTATCTACCTGCGTATTTACTTTCCTTGCATGCTTCATAAAAGATAGCGTACAGTCTAATGTAATGCCTAAATAGACAGGGAAGCTATCATTCTTCAGTTTCCTTTTATTCCATGAGATATTTAGCTCCCTTTTTCATGGAAATTTTTAGGATGGAAAGCACATACCTGTGTTTTGTCTGGGTTGGCATTTAGGAAGCATCTGATAATTTTCTCTCAATGGTAGTAAATGAATCTGATTGGATGGCTAGGCACAGATCATCTGCATATACAAATCTACGGATATCTTTAAACAGGGGTTGATCGTTGGTATAGATATGGAAAAGCATGGGGGCTAACACAGACCCCTGGGCCATTTTTTTCTTTTTACCATCTACTTTCCCTACTGTCCATTTCAACAAAGAAGTCTGTTAATCAGCAGTAACTGGATGATATGTAAAATTCTTGAATTGCGAATAACTTTTGCAAATTTCAAAAGAAGAAACCTGTGGATCACGCTGTCATAGGCTAATGTTATGTCAGCAAATACTGCCCTTTGTGATTTTGCCAAGCTCAAAGCCATCCTCGATATACTTAGTGAGGCTAAGTACTTGGGAATAGCAAGATCCTCCTACCCTGAAGCCATCCTGGTCTAATGTCAGTTGTTCTTCGACTGTGGAAGCAATGCAGGCCATCATAATCCGGTCATATAATTTGTGTAAGATGCAAAGGAGACAAATTGGCCCATAGCTCTTAAGTATCAATGGCTCTTCACCAGGTTTTAGTAAGGCCACAACTTTAGCTTTGAGAATTGCCATTCCCCATTATTTACTCCTGATGATTATCTTGTAATATTTACTGTTGTTGGTAATATATTTCAAGTCATACCAATGGTTAAGGAAGCTAGCAGCAGACCCATTGTCTACGTATAACTGATTGGATCTCTCAATCTTTTTATGTGCTGTGATGCAGTAAAGCATGTGTTAGGTTAGGAAATGAAGTGAGCGAGTGGTTTCCAGTGAAAGTGGGGCTGAGGGAGGGATGTGTGATGTCGCCATGGTTGTTCAATTTGTTTGCTGATGGAGTGGTGAGAGAGGTGAATGGTCGAGTGCTTGGTCGAGGGCTTGGTCAAGGATTGAAAGTGATAGACAAGAGTCGTCATGAACGGGAGGTAAATCTGTTGTTTTTTGCGAATGATACTGTACTGGTTGCAGACTCGGAAGGGAAGCTTAGACAATTAGTGACAGAGTTTGGGAGGGAATGTGATAGAAGGAAGTTGAGAGTTAATGTGGGTAAGAGTAATGTTATGAGATGCACGAGAAGGGAGGGTGATGCGAGGTTGAATCCCATATTGAATGGAGAGATACTTGAGGAAGTAGGTCAGTTTAAGTACTTGTGGTCTGTTGTTGCAGCAAATGGTGGAGTGGAAGCAGATGTATGCCAGAGAGTGAATGAAGGATGTAAAGTGCTGGGGGCAGTAAAAGGAGTGGTAAAGAATAGAGGGTTAGGCATGAATATAAAGAGAGGTTTTTATAAGAGAGCTATTGTACTAACTGTGATGTATGGATTGGAGTTGTGGGGAATGAAAGTGACGGAGAGACAGAAATTGAATGTGTTCGAGATGGAGAATCTGCAGAGTATGGCTTGTGTATCTCGATTAGATAGGGTTAGGAACGAAGTAGTGAGGGTGAGAACAGACACACAAAACGATCTAGCAGCTAGAATGGATATGAATGTGTTGAGGTGGTTTGGCCATTTTGAGAGATTGGAAAGAAGGTGATGAATGCAAGAGTTAATGAGAGAAGTGCAAGAGGAAGGCCAAGGTTTGGTTGGATGGATGGAGTGAAGAAAGCTTTGGGTGATAGGAGGATAGATGTGAGAGAGGCAAGAGAGCGTGCTAGAAATAGGAATGAATGGTGAGTGATTGTGACACAGTTCCGGTAGGCCCTGCTGCTTCCTCCAGTCGCCTTGGTGACTGCGGAGGTAGCAGCAATAGGGAATTCGGCGTATGAAACTTCATTTGTGGTGGATAATGGGGTAGGGTGGGCTGTGGCACCCTAGCAGTACCAGCTAAACTCGGCTGAATACCTTGCCAGGCTGGGAGGAGCAGAGGAAGGAAAACCTACTTTACTAAGAGTAGGTTTGAGAGTGTTATTAGGAAGATCATCTACTCGTGGCATAACAATGTTAAGAACCCTACAATAATGATTGAATAACCTCTACTTTTGTAAGTTAAAAATGCTGGCCTGAATAGAAAATAGTATAATAATAAATGTAAAAAAGTACCATTTAGTGCCAGCCCAAAATATCTGATCTCTTACTGCAGAAGAATGCTGCCCCATTCAGCGGATGTCCAGAGACCCTACTTGATATATAAAATTTCTACTACAATGAGGAATGTAGGTGCCATCATTTAGCACACGCAGAAACTATATATTCCTATGGTGGGAGCCAAATTAGATTTTTTTTATAATAGTCAGATGAGGCTGTGTTTGAGGGTGAGATGTACAAACAAGTGTACATATTCTAGCATAGTGTTAATATACAATGTTAGGTAAGTCAGGCATTAGATATAAAGAGACACACAAATACAGTTATTTTAGAAAGACGAAAGAAATTCCTCCATGGTAAGACATAGTTAGTCTACATGCAGCAAAAACAGATGGATGTGAATGATGTGAGTCAGAGTTATCGGGTATGTTGTGAAATGTGTAGACTGGTTGATAAATATTGTTTTCATTTATTTTGGCTTTTAGCAAAGACACTGTAGGGAGTTGAAGCCCATTCTACTAATATGAAAGTACCACTACCAGTGTTTTTAGATTATTTATCCATTAAGGAAAAGCCTAAATATTGAGGAAACAACATTATTTTTATGTCTCGAAGATTAAATCTGGTTTGATTTGTGCTTAAAGTAGATGGTGTGTATGGTGGAATTTTGTAGTGAATATGATTTATTTTTTCGTCATTGTCATGCTATTGCATTGACGTTAAACAGAAATCTTAAATATGTTAAAAAAAAAAACGTTATGGAATTATGAAGAATTCTTTATGTAAAGTTTACAAGTTAGGTAAAATTTACAAGTAGGGCAAATGAATACAGTGAACAATCTACGTGTTTCAGGAGTGCTGTCTCCCTTTCTCAGACTTTAGTGGTGAGTAAAATGATAGCTACGTCCTTATATATGGCAATTGTGGGTTAGGAAGAGACGGCGAATTTACAGTGGCTGTCTCGGGTGTTGTGGGCGGAGTGAATAGTGAGATTGATAGTATGGCAGGTCCTCTTTGGCTAAGCTGCTCGCAGAGAGCGGCTGTACTTCAGTCAGATGGCCTTCCCACTCACTCATGGGAGATGAATCACCATCTTGTCCTCAAGCCGCTAAGCTCTGATTGGTCGGAGCGCTCGCCAAGAGGGAATCAAGACTAGGCAAGCTGTCCAGTTGCTGATCAAAGCTATATCTTTGCTGGTAGTGTCTTGATCGGTAGAGTTGTCTTGGTTGGAGATGTCATGTTTTGTAGGATTACTCCTCAGTGCCGGTTTTTCTCTCTGTATAAGTAGAGCTTCAAGTATTCGAAGTCTTCTGATATCTGGAGCATGGCTGATTATTTTGGTGTTCTTAATTATTTCCTCACTAAGAACACTAAGATAATCGACCATAAAGGATAACGTTTGCCCAATTACTAGCTGTATGCAGTAATCCTGAAAAGAAGATAATAACAGCCATTAAGAAGACCGAGTATAAGATCAAGGCAACTGAGGCAGCCATTATTTTTAGAATACTATTATTATCATCATCATTATCATTATTATTATTATTATTATTATTATTATTATTATTATTATTATTATTATCATAGCAGGAGGCTGAAAGTCAAAGAATTCCAACGGGTAAAAATAGCCCAGGGAGTAAAGTAAATGAGGAAATGAGACAGATAAACCTAAAAGAGAATGAACCAAAGGTATAGTGGCCACAGTAATTGCTATGAATCTTTTTGGGCTCAGGCCATGTCGTCGTGATGGAAGTTCCTTCAAAGGTAGCTTCCTAGGTATATTTGACTACAGTGATATATCCCAGAGAATTTACCAAAGGTATCCAGAATTCTAACTCCTGGAGCGAATATCCCTTAAGATTTTACGAAGGGATATCGTGTAATATCAGAGGACGTATTCTTGAAACGTCACATGGCTATCTACACCCCCAATAGCGCTTTCACTACGAGGGGAAAGAGAGGCAAGAATAGGGTGAGTCGTTCCAGAGACATCGCTCTCGACGAGTCACTACTGCTCTGCAAATAGTGCGCCTGTCCACCACCGCGCGGCGCCACCGTCATTCTTTCGCTTGTAGCTTCAATAAACCGGTGTCTTTCCCCGTTCTCTCACGCTATTTTGGAGTTTTTTGGAGTCTATGATGTCTTCCCCCGCCTCATCAGCCTCTGGAAAGTTAAGTAATATCTTTATCTTGTGTAAATGTAAGCTCTTGCCAGTTTTTCTTTTCGATTGAGATCGTAATTAACGTAACAAGAGCTGTTGCCAGCCGGAGTGCGTCAGTGACCCGGTCGTTCTTCTGTTCATTTAGTTAGCCAGAACGACCTTTTCCCGGCATTTATACGCTTTAATAACTTTAGCTATTTAGATTTTTAGCTAGGGATTCTTATATTATGTCTTTGTTGTCGTGAATTTGGCTATTCTGAACGAGCCTCACGAGTGCTAGGTTTCCTAGCCTACGCACCCTCACACTTCATGCATGATATAACCATCCTGGTAAAGTTGTATTGAAGCACAGGCAAATTTTTTACACTTGTTTGATATTACTTAATTATGCTTTCCTCTTCCAAGATAGTATACAGAGAGTTTCGGTGATCGATTCTCAATGCTCCTAGGCTACTAGCCTAGGGGCTTTAGTATACTTTCATACATGTCCCCATTGCTCTTGTATTGCCTTTTAAGGGGAGACTGACCCCTCCTATACCTTTTAAGTCGATACCAATCTCCTAGGAGATTTAAGAGCAATCCCCTTCCCTCTGATTAGCCTAGGCTATTTTCAGTTTTCTTTGCTGTGAACAGAGTTCTGGCAAAGTTTTACTGAGACGTACCGTTTTCTTTCTCCTAACCACTGAGTCGGTTTTGAGTTTAGGACGGGACATCAGAGTATTAGTCTGTGTTAGGCATCTCCCTGTCTTGGTGAAATGACTTCCCAGGTCAGGTTAAGCTGCCCTTTCAGGAGGCTAGACCTCCTTAGGCCATACTTGGGAGTTTTGTATGAAAATTCTCCCTTCCCTGGCCTAGCAGACAGTCCTGTGCCAGTAGCCCCTAGACCGAAGAAAGGATTTCTTCATTGCCTAGGGTCTCTGGTACGAGATTCTGCTCTCCTGCGAGTCGGGGTCCTACAGACACCCTCTCCCTTGACTAACCCAACCTGGGGAAATGACTTCCCCTATCTGAGGTTACTTTACGAGAACAGAATCCTCTAAATTGGGTAGTGCCTTCGGACATTACCTTAACTATAGGACACCTACCCCTCCCCGCTATCCCTTTCGTGTTGAATGATCCAACACCCTCCTGGCCGTCGTTCTACATTGACCCTAGGGTTCTTGTAGGACTGGCCTGAGGCTCCCCATCGGCCGCCGGCTAGGCCAGCTGCCAGCGGGTGTCCTCATATTCTTTAGAGTGTTCATCGGTCCTCCCTTGGACTGCCTTCCATTATCCCTCATGACTGGGATATGGTTGGGTGGAAGCCCGAATTTAATTCCCCCTTCCACTTGAACCCTCATTCTGGATGGAGGCCGGCAAGGCTGAAGCCTTGCCTTCCTCCATCCTTTCTTTCTCTCGTACTTTCATACTAGGCCAAAGATATTGGACATTCGGGTACCGACTGCCGGCCGCTGAGTAGCCGGCCAGCAGCCGGCCACCCAATCCTGGTCCTCTGCCGCTAACTGCCTTGGTTCCCCTTGATGGAAGGATCCTCGGCTGCCGGCCGGAAGAGCCACCGCCGGCCGGCAGTGACACCGCCGGCAGCCGGCGGAGCCATTGCTGGCCGGCAGAGCCGCCGCCGCCGGCAGAGCCGCCGCCGCCGGCACCCGGCAGGGCTGTTGCCGGCCGGCAGAGCTGTTGCCGGTGGCCTATCACTCAATGTTATGAAGACAATACTTGCCTTCAATAGCCCAGTATAGGCCGGCATGTGCCGGCCTGCCCGGCAGATGCCGGAAGGCCTGACAAGTCTGACAACTTGTTGCCAAACAGTCAGTGCTGTAGCCCAATGTTTTTCCAACCTACAAGGTGCTTCATGGGCAGCCTATTGTGAGACCATCACATATAAGAGAGCAATTCTCTCTTCCATTATTGTCCTTAATCCCCATTATTGAAGCTGGAAGATTGTGTTAAGATACACTAATATCATAGGATATCATCTTCCCCTAAAGATTCTTAAGAATTCTGTTTTCAATATTGGAGGAGGATATAGCAATTGGCTGGACAGGAAACACATGTAGGTGTCTTTCCTACTTATAGCTTACCCTATCCAAGCTAATATAACATATTATGTATGTTGAAATTTGAGAATTTCACTGAATACTAATAGACTTTTCCTTTTTTTACAGGAGGAGCATCCCGAGTGCCGGAATAGTTTTTGCCGGGTCCGCAGTAAGAACTTCTGCGGCCACGACATGTGCAGGGCCCATGCTCGCTGCGCTGTCACCAAGGGGGCTCTCAAGTATTGGGACTCGCAGGTATGTACCGTTTGTACTAACCTAGTAACAGAGGCTTTTGATGACCAAAAGTCAACTGAGTCAAGGGACGCAGCAAGGGAGAAGCTGCGTAAATGGGTTAGGGTTTTTCAGAAGAATACTTCCGGCCCATACCTTCCTAATGAAAGGATGAGGGCATGTCTTTTCCCTAGGGCATCTTCGGATGCGGTCATTCCCCAGGCTCAACCTGAGATTCCCCTTGTTCAGATTCCGGTAGAATCTGAAGTTTCGGATGCCTTGGAGAACATCCAGCTTGAGGACAACATGTCAGTTGTCTCAGAGGAAACGGGGAACAATCTCCTAGTGGAGGAGCTGGATCAGGCGGATGATGTTACACCCGAACCACTACCGGAGAAAGTTGATACGATTTCGGTGTCATCGGCCATAGGGAATAAGCCGGTGCCTTCTACTTCCTCCACTGCACCCCAACTGGATTCGATTACGAGTACTTTGCACTCGTTGCTGTCCATGGTCAAGACATGCAACAGAAATCGACCGAGAAGGAGGCCTCTTTTCGGACCGAAATCCATCAACTGGTTGCGGCACGTTTAGCTCCGAAGAAGCTGAACGTTAAGGATCTCCCTGCCTTCTCTGACGTTAACCCTTGGAGGTACGCAGAGCACATGCCCATGTCGGGCGGGATGATCTTGCTCTCAGATAAACTGGGTACTGTCCCAGTAGAGGATATTGAATTCTGGCCCAGCAAAGGGTCCTACCCGGACTGCTACGTCCGTCTCAGGACGGAACCAGCGTCCAAAGAGGAGACAGTGCCCAAGGAAACGATTGTCCTTGAACTCTTTAAGGCTCAGGCCTTATTGACCACCACCTTAAAAGAGAGGGCCTTTTCTAGCTCTAAGGTACCGGCTCTCAAGAAGAAGCACCCGTCCTTCATTGCTGATCCTAAACGTGCCTTCCCCTTTATGGCTAAAGGGCTCATGGCAGCCTTAAAGGCAATCGAGGCAGGGAAACCGTGCCCTACACTCGAGGAGTGTAGACCCTTCTCCCTAGCCTTTCCATCAAACGATGCGGACTGGAAGGATGTCCACAACACCTTCACAGTCGGGAAGCTGGAGGCAGATATTGCCGGACGACAGTTCGGCGAAGACCTCTCCAAGCTGTCGGACTTTCTCCTGCGTAGAGAGCAGGAGACAAAAGAGCGCTTAGCCGCTTCCTTGTCTCTACAGACTGGCCTGGAGACAATGGCAAGCATCCCAGATAAACCGGACATATACATGGTCTTCGCCAAAGCCCATCTGGCGACGGTGACTAAAGACCTGTACAACTTTATTAAAGCCAGAAGGGCTTGTAGAGAGTTCGTCTTTGCCTCGGCTGCGGTGAAGCACGAACCCAGGATGCTGATAGCTTCCAACATCTGGGGAAAAGACCTCTTCCCAAGTGAAGTGGTCAAAGAGGTCGTGGACAAAGCCGCCACTGAAAACAGGAACCTCCTTTCCAAGTCGGGCTTGTCCACCAAGAGGAAATCTTCAGCTGACGAGGGTCCCCAGCCGAAGAATAAATCAAAGCGACATAGAGTGCCCTCTCGGCCTAAGCAGCTACAGCAGCTTCCCGTGACCACGGTGCCCCAGACGGTGGCACAACCACCCACCACCTTTCAACTGGTGCCCCAAACCCTGGCGACTCAGTCACCAGTGTTCACCCCAGTGTTTGAAAGGCAGTCTACGACCTTTCGGCCGAAGTCTCGAGGATCCTTTCGAGGCTCCTCCAGACGCCCCTCTAGAGGTATGGGCAACAGGGGTGGACGTGGCCAAGGAGGTAAATCCTCCTCCCAGCACTCAAAGTGAGATGCTACCGGTAGGAGGGAGACTCTTCCACTTCCAGGATCGTTGGACCTTTGATCCCTGGGCCCACAGCCTAATCAAGAAAGGACTAGGGTGGGGTTGGAGCTCAACTCTACCAACCTTCCCTCAATTCTTCCAACACTCAACCCCCATATTGGAAGAATATGTTCAGGAACTCTTGAACAAAAGAGTTATACGGAAGGCGAAGTTCGTCAGATTCCAAGGAAGGCTATTTTGTGTTCCGAAGAAGGACTCGGAAAAGCTCAGAGTCATTCTGGATTTGTCACCACTCAACAAGTTCATAGTGAACTACAAGTGAAAAATGCTGACGCTTCAACACATCAGGACCCTGTTGCCCAAACGGGCATACACAGTCTCCATAGACATGACGGATGAGTACTGGCACGTTCCGATCAGCCGTCAAGTTTCCCCCTACCTGGGGTTCAAACTACAAAGAAGACAGTACATCTTCAGAGCCATGCCCTTTGGACTAAACATAGCTCCAAGGGTATTCACCAAGCTTGCGAATGCAGTCATTCATCAACTACGCCTAAAAGGAATCCAGGTGGTAGCCTACCTGGACGACTGGCTGGTGTGGGCAGCATCCGAAGAAGAATGCAGGCAAGCCTCCATGGAAGTGATCCAGTTCCTGGAACACTTAGGATTCAAGATCAATCGGGAAAAATCCTGACTGTCTCCAGCTCAGAAGTTTCAGTGGCTGGGCATCCACTGGAACTTGCAGTCGCATTGCCTTTCCATTCCATCACAGAAACGGAAAGAGATAGCGGGATCTGTCAGAAGCCTTCTTCGATCCGCAAGGATATCAAGAAGGCAACAGGAGAGAGTGTTGGGGTCTCTCCAGTTCACCTCAGTGACATATCCAGTATTGAGAGCACAATTAAAAGATGCATCAGGAGTCTGGAGAAAATACGCATCAAACGCTCGAAGAGATCAACTAAAGACCGACAACAAATCGTCTGCGATCCCTACTCAAGCCATGGTCGGAGGCCAAGAACCTAAAGAACAAGGTTCCCTTACAACCACCTCCACCATCAGTCACCGTTCACACGGATGCCTCAAAAGAAGGGTGGGGGGTCTCTCTCACCATCGGAAAGTCCAAGGAACCTGGTCTCCCCTCTTCAAAACCTTCCACATAAACTTCCTGGAAGCCATGGCAGTTTTTCTTTCCCTAAAGAAACTGAAACTCCGCTGCTCAATCCACATCCGTCTGGTTCTAGACAGAGAAGTCATAATGAGATGCCTAAATCGACAGGGCTCGAGATCGCCTCACATAAATCAAGTGATACTAGCCATCCTCCGCTTAGCGGAAAAGAAGAGATGGCACTTGTCAGCAGTCCACCTTCAAGGGTTCCGCAATGTGACAGCAGACGCTCTATCCAGAACCAAACCGATAGAGTCAGAATGGTCCCTAGACGCAAGATCGTTCTCCTTCATCTTACGCAAAGTCCCGGGACTGCAGATAGACCTCTTCGCAACGAGCGACAACAAGAAGCCACCCTGGTATGTAGCCCCGTATGAGGATCCTCTAGCGGAAGCGATGGATGCAATGTCCATAGATTGGAACAGATGGTCCAAGATCTACCTATTCCCTCCAACCAACCTTCTGCTGAAAGTCCTCGACAAGCTGAGATCCTTTCGGGGGACGGCAGCAATAGTGGCCCACAAGTGGCCCAACAGCGTTTGGCTCCCCCTGGTAACGGAACTACGCCTGAAGCTGATCCCGTTGCCGGACACAGTTCTGACTCAGCAAGTGCAGAAATTGACTGTCTCAGCTTCATCAGTGAAAACCCAGAACCTTCATCTCATGATTTTCTCACCTTAGCGGTCAAGAAACGGTTTGGGATTTCTAGGGACAGTATCAACTTCCTAGAAGAAAACAAGTCAAAGTCAACAAGAAGACAATATGAGTCTTCCTGGAAGAAATGGGTGGCCTTTATCAAGGTGAAGAAACCTAAGGAGATTTCTACGGACTTCTGTTTGTCCTTTTTCATCCATCTTCATGAACAAGGTTTAGCAGCCAATATGATTACTATATGTAAATCCGCCCTGGCCAGACCAATACTTTATGCCTTCCAGGTAGACTTTTCCAACGAAATCTTCAACAAGATTCCTAAAGCCTGCCCAAAACTTCGGCCCGCAGCTCCTCCTAAGCCCATTTCGTGGTCTTTGGACAAAGTTCTTCATTTAGCATCAACCCTGAATAATGAGGATTGCTCGCTGAAAGACTTGACTCAGAAGGTGATATTCTTGTTTGCACTAGCCTCGGGAGCCAGAGTTAGTGAAATAGTGGCCCTCTCGAGGGATGATGGCCACATTCAGTTCACAGACAATGGAGATCTGAACCTCTTTCCGAACCCGACGTTTCTCGCCAAGAACGAGCTACCCACTAAAAGGTGGGGTCCCTGGAGAATTTGCCCTCTGAAGGAAGAAGCATCCCTCTGCCCAGTGGAATGCCTAAAGGTCTATCTTCGTAGAACTTCAGACTTTAAGGGAGGTCAGCTTTTCAGGGGAGAGACTTCCGGTTCAACGTTATCCTTGAAACAGATTAGGGCGAAAATCACCTACTTCATTCGCAGAGAGGATCCAGACAGTACACCCGCAGGTCATGATCTGAGGAAGATTGCCTCGTCTCTGAATTTCTTCCAAACAATGTCGTTTGAAAGTCTTCATGCTTTTACTGGATGGAAGTCCTCGAGGGTCTTCTTCAAGCACTACGCGAAGCAATTACAAGAAATTAAGTTTCATGTGGTGGCGGCGGGCAGTGTGATAAAACCCGCTGCTTGATTACTGCGAAGAACAGTGCACTATTAGGGACTTATAGTGAAGGGTGTACACGATAGACTCGTAAGACATATCGTGTTGAGTTTTGTGTTTAAGTGATAACACTATAGACTGTTCTCCCTACACAGGTGACATTAGGCATAATAAACTGACACAAGTGCCAGGCATTCTTATATGCACAGTGTTTTAGTAACAACAGATTGTAGAACGAAACTGCATGTTTCCCTTGAGTGGCTAATGTTTTCCTTTTCAGGCAAACCCCTTTTTATCCTGTTATTACTGTTTATGCTCGTATGTAGAATTATTCAACATACATTGTAATTATTTACAACCATGATTTCTATTTTGTAATAAACAATAGAACGAATATTTACATCTCCTTCGCCCCAAATATTTATTCAAATAGTTATCTAAATATTTATTTAAATGCATAAGTCAGAGCATCCTTGACTCTTTTGATAATTAAGTCAATACTAGAACTAAGATTCATGGTGTTCCAGGCAAACAGGTAAGACCTTGTTGCACTAGACTGTTCATTTTACTGTTTAAAGTGTTCCTACACATATATAAACCTGTCCGTCTCTTCACGACAGACCCGGGAGCTCCAGTAATCTGCCCAAGCCAATTCCATCCTAGTACAGACTATGCTTTACGTATATGTTGACACTAATATACAAACTGTTTGCTAGATTGTTCCCTGAACTCACAATCCTCGGGGTTTTTCCTCGGGTCTACCCAGACTCTTCCCTGTAAGGGGCAGGAAGCACTGACATATTTTATGATCAGCTGATCGATGTATAATGGTAACATCAAGTGTCTCTAGGTCTAAAGACCGAAGAGGAAAGATTTAGCTCGAGTTGAACGGCACTATTGGAAATCCACAGATACATTAATGCTCTGGTACACTTCCATCACGACGACATGGCCTGAGCCCAAAAAACGGATTTTGAGCGTAGCGAAAAATCTATTTTTGGGTTAGGTAGCCATGTCGTCCTGATGGACCCACCCTCTTTTGGGACAAAAGGATAATGAATCGCTCCCTATAGCACTGTATCTGCAACACCTACAAAGTTACAAAGAATGACGGTGGCGCCGCGCGGTGGCGGACAGGCGCACTATTTGCAGAGCAGTAGTGACTCGTCGAGAGCGATGTCTCTGGAACGACTCACCCTATTCTTGCCTCTCTTTCTCCTCGTAGTGAAAGCTCTATTGGGGGTGTAGATAGCCATGAGAAGTGTCAAGAATACGTCTTCTGATATTACACGATATCCCTTCGTAAAATTTTAAGGGATATTCGCTCCAGGAGTTAGAATTCTGGATACCTTTGGTAAATTCTCTGGGATATATCACTGTAGTCAAATATACCTAGGAAGCTACCTTTGAAGGAACTTCCATCAGGACGACATGGCTACCTCACCCAAAAATAGATTTTTCGCTATGCTCAAAATCCGTTTATTGGTGGATGGACCATGTTGCAAATATTGAGTAATAACACGAAACAGGTAAACCTAAAGAGCCCATCCCTCACCCTGCCACGCTAACTCGAAGCTGTGTGGCAGGAAGATTGATCTTTTTAGACTGAAGTTCCGTAAGTAACAAATATGTGCTAACAATTATATTGATTGTATTGTTTTTCGCATATCTTTTTTTTAAACCCCGTGTAAAGATTTAATTTAATTTGTGTTTTATATGTTTGTAGTTTCCACGTTTTATATCATATATAATTAGTCAAACATGGGTTCATAGTGTTTTCAGTGCGGAGATTGTTACCCGCCTTAATTTGGAATGTCCTCCATATAAAACAAACATTTAAGAGGTGTGGGGCATTTACATGGCTCCTTTGAGAGAGAGAGAGAGAGAGAGAGAGAGAGAGAGAGAGAGAGAGAGAGAGAGAGAGAGAGAGAGAGGAGCAGGGGAGGGCAATATCCAAATAGGCTGCCCCTCTTCACTGGACAAGGGATTAAACTATGCATGCTATTCATGATCATTTAGAGGCATTGGGGTGTGCCTCATTATTGGAACGTAAAAGTAGATTTCCACTATTTCAGTAGACTCAACATTTCTGGAATGGTTATGGCATCATCAGGGTCAGATTAAGGCCCTTAGAGGCCCCAAGCACATGAGACTTTGTGTGCCCCATACATCTAAGTGCAATTCAAAATATAGACAAAACAAGCCACTTAAAATTTTATCCATCAAAATTAAACAAAACTGACAGTAAGAAAAGAAATATTTTTTTTATTTTTGTATACTTTCACTTTTATTTTGAAAAGTTTCCTCCTGGTTTTTTTCAAGTGCAAAGTCTTTGATCAGATCCTTAAATCTGATCGTACGTAACAAATCTGCATCTATACTTGATAGAGATAAAGTATCCAGTTGTTCCGATGGGATTTTTAATATGCTTCAACTGGAAATATGAGCATTTACCTGAGCAATTTGTGACCATTAATGTTAAAAATATACGAAAGCTAATGTCAATATTTAGGAAAGCACACTCAACGTTATCATCTACAAGTATTTTATAAATTTCGGCATGACAATATTTTCTTCTACATTTTTTGTTTCACTGAATTTATCGTGCACATATGAATGAAATTGCTGAAGCTCAGCTGAAAAAAATCCTCTTTTGATGGCCTTTGTGGACTATGAAAAAGAATTTGATAGTGTGCACCGGCCAATTTTTAGGAGAGTCCTGCATTCTTATGGAATTCTTCTTAAATAAGTAAATTTGATTAAGTCTGTTCATGAGCATAACAAGTACAAAGTTAATGTTAATGGAGTCTTATCAAATGAATTTCCAGTGAACAGCGGAGTACTCTAAGGAAATGTTTTGTCTCCTATTGATTTTGTAATTCATAGAACAGTCGGAGATGGGGGAGAAGGATTGGAATGGATTGGTGATACGAATTTAGCAGACCTAGAGTATACTGATGATGCTTTCCTTGTTAGCAGAACACCACAGGATTTGCAATGCTTGCTACCAGAATGCATGAAATATCACACAGGGTTGGGCTGAAGATAAATAGAAGAAAGACAGAGATGATGAGAACGGAGTTTGCAATGGAAGATGCAATATCATTGGAAAGAGAAAGTATTAATGAGGTAGAATCATTTAAGTATTTAGGAACTATGATCTCCAATACGGGGTCTTTAGAATTAGAGTTTAGTGAAAGATTGAAAAAAGCAAATCGGACAGGTAAAATGTGGAAATCAAATCGCCTGAAATTACGTTTAAAAATCAGACTATATATACCGGTGTTACTCTATAGACATGAGTCATGGTATAACAATTAAACAATCTCCAATAGATTTAATAGAATAGGGGACAACGCCTCCAGAAGGATATTAGGAGGTAAATGGTAGGACAGGATTAGAAATGAAACTATAAAAGAGCTTGCTAGAGTACCATATGTGGATGAGATCATAATGAAGGGTAGATGGAGATGGTTTGAGCATGTTCTTCGCACTCCCCAAGAGAGATGAATTCACCAAACGTTCAGCTGGGCTCCACAAGGCGCTAGAAGAGTTGGAAGACCCAGGCCTACATGGCTGAGGACTATGAAGTGCGAGGTAGTAAATGATGAGTGGAGAAGTATTGAATTAAAAGCTCAAGATAAAGACGACTGGCGAAATCTATCCGAGGCCCTTTGCATCAATAGGCGTGGGAGGAGATGATAATGTACATACATGAATAAATTATATATATATATATATATATATATATATATATATATATATATATATATATATATATATATATATATATATATATATATATATATATATATATATATAACTAGTAACATTTTCGCTTCTGGCAAGCTTAAGTTTAAGGATGAAGAGGACAGCAAGAAGACTTCGGATCATCTTACATATTTATTCAACACCAACGTTTCGGGAATCCATTCCCATCATCAGGGCTACATAAAACATGAAATTATGTTTACATTAGAAATTAATCATACATTTTT
The DNA here is from genome assembly GCF_036898095.1 of Palaemon carinicauda. Taxonomy (NCBI): domain Eukaryota; kingdom Metazoa; phylum Arthropoda; class Malacostraca; order Decapoda; family Palaemonidae; genus Palaemon; species Palaemon carinicauda. The sequence continues at coordinate 30,248,114 of NC_090766.1, forward strand.
GCTTAAAATTGCTTTGGTATAAAAAATATTAAAAAAGGGTTAAAAGAATCAAAATACAGGAACCTAGACGGTATATAAAAACATGTGGCTAACAGAGGTCCTTTACAATTATGATAAAAACACTTGTGATCAAAATGGAATAAAAAATATACATATATGTAAATGAATGGTCGAACTTACTGTCAAGAGATGTGGCTGAAAACTATAGGAATATTTCCTTCAAGAATTTTCTCAAATATTCCTATAGTTTTCAGCCACATCTCTTGACAGTAAGTTCGACCATTCATTTACATATATGTATATTTTTTATTCCATTTTGATCACAAGTGTTTTTATCATAATTGTAAAGGACCTCTGTTAGCCACATGTTTTTATATACCGTCTAGGTTCCTGTATTTTGATTCTTTTAACCCTTTTTTAATATTTTTTATACCAAAGCAATTTTAAGCAAAAATGTATGATTAATTTCTAATGTAAACATAATTTCATGTTTTATGTAGCCCTGATGATGGGAATGGATTCCCGAAACGTTGGTGTTGAATAAATATGTAAGATGATCCGAAGTCTTCTTGCTGTCCTCTTCATCCTTATATATATATATATATATATATATATATATATATATATATATATATATATATATATATATATATATATATATATATATATATATGTATATATATATATATATATATATATATATATATATATATATATATATATAAATATATATATATATATATATAATATATATATATATATATATATATATATATATATATATATATATATATATATATATATATATATACATAGAGGTAAGTCGTTTTTGCTGGCGAGCTTCAGAAATAAAACAAATAGGAGGATGAATAGTCCGGATAACATCTCTCATGTTTATTGATGCCGTCGCTTCGGGACTCATCCCATAATCAAGGCTAAACAGAACATATAAAACATTTTAAGTAAAACTCAGTAAAAATATATATAATACAAAAACAGTTTAAAATTGAAGTTGTATTATTGTTATTATTATCATTACTTGCTAAGCTACAACCCTAGTAAGAAAAGCTGGATGCTATAAGCCCAGTGGCTCCAACAAGGAAAATACCCCAGTGAGGAGAGGACACAAGGAAAAATAGAAATAAAATAAATTTAAGAACAGTAACAATACTAAAATAAATATTTCCTATATAAATTATAAAAGCTTTAACAAAACAAGAGGAAGAGAAATAAGATAGAAAAGGGTGCCCGAGTGTACCTTCAAGTATGAGCACTCTAAACGAACACAGTGAAAGACCATGGTACAGAGGCTATGACACTACCCAAGACTAGAGAACAATAGTTTGATTTTGGAGTTTCTTTCTCCTAGAAGAGCTGCTTACCATAGCTAAAGAGTCTCTTCTACCCTTACTAGGAGGAAAGTAACCACTGAACCGTAGTTAACCCCTTGGATGAAGAAGACTTGTTTGGTAATCTCAGTGTTGTCAGGTGTATGAGAACAGAGGAGAATCTGTAAAGAATTGGACAGACTATTCGGTGTAAATGTAGGCAAAGGAAATATTATCCATAACCAGAGAGAAGGGTCCAATGTACTACTGTCTGGTCAGTCAAAGTACCCCAAAACTCTCTAGTAGTAGTATCTTAACGGGTGGATGGTGCCCTGGCCAACCTACTACCTACAGATAAAAGTGAAAACAGGAAATAAACTGAACTAAAAGAAAAAGTATATTGAAACTGAAATACACAAAAAATAAAATTTTCTAAGGAGACCAACCTGTCTTGCATAGACTAGAGAAGTGAGTGGTTATTTGGACAGCACTCAGAAAGAGAATTCCAAATCTGCCAGCTAAGCAATGTGGAGGGGGACAGAGGATAATTGACTATTTAGTTGAGGAGCCTGTTCTTTAATTATCAACGACTCTAAAACTAGTAGAGAGGAGTTGTTTGGCGCCTCTGCAATAATTTTAAAGTTTTTTTTTTATGATATGTTAGTCTTGCAGTTAAATGAATGTTCTCTGATTGTTGAGAACTCTTTAGTGTTGAGCTTAGATCCCATTCTATGGCTAATTCCCCTATGAGCATCTATGCAAATTTTAGCAGTCTTTTTTTTTGTGGAACCCACATAATTTCCGAAATTATATCCCGGACAAGTAAACATGCAAACCACTGAAGAACTCATTAGATCGGGGAGAGAATCCTTGAATATACAAAAATGGATCCCACAGTCAGGGGATTCTTAAAAATTAGTTTAAGATAAATGCTCAGAAAAATGTTTGAAATTACTTTTTTAATTTGATTTTCACATATTCGTTATTTCTAAAAGGCTCATCCAATCTCTCGTGCTGACTCTAATTCAATTTCTTTTTTATTAAATTACTATTAATTTCCTCTTTATCTGTTTCCATATCGTCATGTAGCAGGGAGTACCTATTTTGTATTTCTAAACTAAACTCATCATATTTTTCTCTTATTACAGGATTGTTTATGCTATTATTGAAATAGATTTTTTCTTTTTTCGTTTCCTTAGATCTGGACAAATTTTGCTTCTCACAATTCCATGGTCGCTTGACTTGAAGTTGTTTAACACTGTTACATCTTTAACCAAATTAACTTTTTAACTGAAAATAAAATCTATTTCTTTTTTCGTTTCTAAATTTGGGGTTCACCATGTCCATTTTCTGTGTTCATTTCTATAAAAAAAAAAAATAAGAAAAAAAGGTGTTCATGATATTTAGATTGCTTTTTCAGCAAATTCTACAAGCTTGTCTCCTCTGTCATTTCTTATACCTACTCCAAATTTGCCTACATCAAATTCCCTTCTTTGGACCTACTTTACATAGAAATCAACCAAAGCAAATGTAAATAGCCACTAATAAAGAGAGAAGGAGGACTCTGAGAAATGTAAGAAGCTATAGACGTGCTGATATTGGTAGTGATCATCAGCTCTTCATTGCCACACTGAAATTAAAACTAAAAGCACCCGACAGAAATGTATATAGAATACCTAGGTTTGATGCTACTAAGCTTCTGGAAGATGAACACAGAAAAACCTTTTTAACTGAACGCAGGAATCGAATTGCAGTCTTTAGATAATTTAAGAGACGAAGAGCACACAATTGATGAAGAATATTGGGATATTAAGAACATATATCAGTCAGTTGGTAGTGAAGTTTTGGGACATGCAGTAACAAGGATCTTCTCTCTGGTTATGGATATCAAAGGATACTTGGGATACTATAAAAAGGAGACAAAGACAGAAACTGATTGTTGAAAGTTTTCGAAGAAGTAATGAAAATTACAAGGTAGAGCATACTAAATATTCCATTATTAATAGTGAGGTCAAAATAAAAGCCAAGATTGAGTGGAAAAAGTATTTAGACAGGAAAGCCAATGAGGGTGACAGAGCTATGTATTCAGAGAGTGGCT
>NC_090766.1:30256539-30264039 GCF_036898095.1 Palaemon carinicauda
CTTAGGGTCAAATGTTAACAAATAAAAGGAAGCAGGCTGTTCCTGAGGTAGAGAGTGAGGGGGATAAAGACGACCCGGGTGTGGCTCTCTCCCTCCACCTGAATAATGCCTCAGAATGTTTAGAGGAGCTTACGGAGGAAGGGTAGTCCTAATCTATTTTAATTGTTTCAAATGTACCCGAATCTTTCAATTTATTATATTAATTAGAAGATAAGCTATTAATTAGCCATTTACAATTATTTTGAGTTTTTATTTCATCATAGCCTACACTTTTAATTTAGTAGGCCAGCATAAGATATCGAGCCTAGGTTAGGCTACTTACTAAATTGAGTTTGAATGATAATTTTTCTGTTCAGTTTTAATAGTTTCTATTATTTTCCAGGTGGGGGACTTTTTCTGGTGGAGTCTGAAGCTTAAGGGAGCCGCCACTTTGGGAAAGTTGTGCTTAAGGAAGATATTAGCCACTGAAGAAGATAGCCAATTTAGCATCTAATCAACATATTCCTGTAGAGGAAATCTGAATTTATGCCGGACAATTTCTGGTTGCCTGTCATTGAGGTTGTGTCCAGGGTGAAGTTTAGATGTATGAAAGGGTTCTTGAACTATCTGAAGGGATCCACTTAGAGACAGGTCAACCTCATCAAGATATCCCCTCCATTACACTGTTCCACTGACATGCTGTAGTACAAACAAAGGTGAACAACTTCATACAATTTTGACTTAGGGTAGCCAAATCTATTCCAATTGTTTAAATATTTATTGTTTTAATTTAATAATGTACATTAGTTAAGGCTAAACATTTCTTAGCTCTTATTAGTTCTTTGCCATAAAATTAACTTCTGCTAAATTTGTTGATTTTATCTTAGTAGTTCATTTTATTTTCGAGGTGAAATAGAGGTTCGAAGGAAGCAAAGTGGGTTCTCATGAATTCTTTGGGGGCGAACCCCTGGTCATTATCCTACAGCCATAGTGTTTCCTCTCCAACATATACCCTGTATAGTGCCTGTTGAATATTGATATTTCTATGTGATTAATTTGAAGGAAGTGAAGTGTATTTGTGAGTAGAATTTATATTGATATTTTTTTTTCTTCTTTTTTGGCCCTGCGTGATTTGGATAAAAAGTGAAGTGCAGTTATTCTTGCTTAACCGTTCGGTAACCTTGTATGAGCCCAAAGGTCGTAAAAGTAACAGGTACGTATATGTAAGTGTAACAATTGTTTATTTTCCATAGTGTTAAAGTGTCAATTTTTTTTTCATTAATTGTTAATATTTAATATTTTCATAAATTGTTAATATTTAATATTTTCATAAATTGATTTCTAGTGGAACAAGTGATTTTATAATTTTTTGAGTGTCTTTTTATCGTAAGTCTAAGATTTAGTTCAGATTTGAATTTCAAGTGATTTATTTTTGGTATCACTGTTGAATTGTTATTACTATAGAAGATATATATATTTTTGTGAAGTGTATATTATTTTGATCACCAATAGTTAACTCAGTGACTCGCTCATATCCCCTGACTTAGAACTGAAGGAAGAGGTTGGTTTTAGAGTAGTTCCCATTAAAATTAAAGTAATTACCTAGTTTTGTTTTGAGTGTAACGTAACGAGACCTTTAGATATTCAGTGTTTATATATATATTAACGACTGGGAGTTGCGTATTATTTTCAGAACTTGGAGGTATTCTCTTGTGTATCAGATTATGCAAAATAAATCAAGTGAGTTTGGGAGCTCAGGAATTTACGTTATTCGCTAGTCGTAACATATATTTTTTGGTGCTCAGACCCTGGGATCAAGCAAGTCTGTTTGAAATATTGATGATAGCAGGGCCGTGTTTTTTATAAAAGAAAAAAACATTTGACCAGTTTAGTGTTGACAGGATTCCGTGTATTGTTAGGATATATATTTTTTATTTTTTTTATTTTGGAGATGAATAATTTTTTGTAAAGTACAAAATGGCTCAGGAGTTTTTGGAAAACTCAATTGTTCAGGAATTGTCAGGAGCTAATGTAACTAAAGCTCAGTGGCTCTCTATTTTAATGGCATATGGTGGCCATGCAACTAGTGAAATGATTAAAGCCCAAATCAGGTGTCTAGCCTTAGAAGCGTTGAAAAACTCAGGAAAGTTGCCAGAAGAAGATATTGTAGCAGCTCGTGACCTTTAGGAGAGGGGTGAAGCAGAACTCGTAGAAAAGAAAGTATCAGATTACCCACAAACTGAAGGATTGAAAGCAGAAATTAATATAGGGGCTGAGATTAGACGAATTGCAGCGGAAGAGAATTTGATTAAGTTGAAGATGATGGCAGAACAGGAGGAACAGGAAGAAAGAGAGAGAGAGAAGAGGCAAGAGAAATTGCAAGACGAGAAAAAAGAGAGAGAAAAGGTAAGAGAAATTGCAAGACATGCAAGGGAACTGGAAGAAAGAGAGAGAGAAGAGGCAAGAGAAATTGCAAGACATGCAAGGGAATTGGAACTGTTGAATGCTTGTGCAAGGTTGGCGTCAACTCGATCCCATGTTTGATGTGGAGAAGGCACAGAGGTTAATCCAGAAATCCAAGGAAGAAGTTCCGGACGAGTTCTTCAATCATTTTGAAACAGTCGCTTCAACAATGGAATGGCCAAAAGATAAATAGCATGTGTTATTGCAGAGTGTCTTTATTGGAAAAGGATGCAGTGCATATCTTGCCTTTTCTCAGGACCATAGGAAGGGGTATCAAGAAATAAAAAGGAGGGTGCTGCAAGTGTATCAGATGACCCCTGAATATTATAATGAAAGATTTCAAAATTTACGGAGGGATGAGAAAATCACTTTCCTGGATCACGCTTATAAGGTACAACGATGTTTTAAAAGATGGATAGAGGATGCCAAAGTGAGGGATATGGCTGATTTCTGATTTAGAAGAATTGATAGTGCTGGAACAATATTTACAAAAAATTCCTGAACATATTCGAGCATACTTGAGAAAGAGAGGTGAAGAAACTTGAAAAAGCCGTTTTTGTGAGTGAAGCATGTAATTTTATCAGTCGTAAACACCTCCCTGGTATGAAGTTTCAACCGTCGTTCCGACCAAGTGTCAAGTATTCGCTGAACCATGTAAACCAGTTCAGTAATAGTTATGGGAACAAGTTCAATAGTTACACCAGAAGTACCACTGTTACTATTCCAAAGCAGAAGAGGATAGTACCACAGCAACAATCATAGAATCTTCCTCCTTCAGGTGTTGTGAAAGACTTGCAGAAGAATAATATCATCTGTTATAAGTGTGGCAAAAAGGCCATATCAGTAAGGAATGTTAAGCGAACTAACCAAAAGCAGTTGCCCCAGAGGTTAGGGGTAATTCAACTCCGCAGAATACAAAGACGAAGAATCAAATGGGAAAGGTTGACGAGGAAAATAAACCAGCTAACATTTATACCCCAAACAGCGTGGAGGCCTTTAAACCGTATATTTATGAAGAAGATATGTTAGCCACTCTGGAAGGGAGCGAGCAGATCCCGGTGAAGATGTGGAGGATTAATTTTTGTTTTATTTTTTGTTTATTTTCTTTTGCCAAATACTGTGAGAGAGAGAGAGAGAGAGAGAGAGAGAGAGAGAGAGAGAGAGAGAGAGAGAGAGAGAGAGAGAGAGAGAGATTGTGTTAGCGAGCGAAAGTAGTTAGTGTATCGATTGTTTGTGGTGAGAAAGACTGTTGGTTTAAATGAGATTGTTTGTTTATGTTTTTAGCTAGGTTACGACAGTGGTGAATGTTTCGGAGCGAATGCTTTTTTTATTTGACTGCAGCAAGAGGCAGTAGTGAGTGCTGGATTTATTATTATATTTTTCTTACCAGCGTTGGAAGTGTTTTTATTATTTCAACAGTAAGTACAGTTTTGTTTATATTTGCTTGTCGTGATTGTGAATGATAGGAACAATTTATTATTTATCTTTGATTATAGTGCGATAGTTAAATTAGTTAGGAGAGTTCGTAAGTGTTTTTTCTTTTTTATTTTGGCAGGCCGTGATTCCTCCTTTGGAGTGACTAAATTTGTTAGAAACTGGGTTTATTGTTGACGACCTGGCCTGTATTACGATTTTGCTTGGACTGTTTTTTGGATTGCTGAACCGATGATGACCTGGCCTTTGAATTAAGATTGCTGTTGATGATAATGATGATGAAAATGATGATGATGATGATGATGATGATGATAATAACAACGACCCCAATCAGGGAAGTAGTGGTGGCAAATTGCCACCCAGTGGAATAGTTGACCACAAAGCGGTGATAGTGGTAGTTTGCCATAAAAGACAGTTTGGCTTTATGTTGAGGACAGTGTTGGTGTCCTATAAAATAATCTATACATATTGGTTGTGGTCTATTTATTTTTAAGTCTGTTAGGGTTTTTGCGGGTTATATGAGTGGTGCTTTTGGGTATTTTATATTATAATATTTTGTGTTAAGTTTTTGATTAGTTTTAAGTGTTGATAATTTGAATGTGGATGGTTATTGATTTATTTTTAAGTTTTGAGAAACATAGTTTTAAGGTTATGTTTTGTTTTCATTTTCCTTCTGTCCAAGAGTCCAGTTGATAACGTAAGGGGAAAGTTTGTGCAGAGGAGACATTTGTCAGTTAATGTGATCAAGGGTGTGGGGGTTGTTTTGCAACATCCCGCCACAAAGATATTGTGCGCTACAGGATGTAATCTTAGTATGGTGATGCGAGGCGTACAGCCAATGGTGGAATAGTATCTCATAAGAGATTCTGTTATTATGAAGAGAGTAGGAGGCGAGGAAGTTACTCCAACTTGCCATTTGAAACTGTCATGATATATAAAGATTTAAATTTATTGTGAAATATTAAATTGAGACAGGAGGCCAAGTAATTAGAACAAAAAGATCATGCCATGTTATAAGGAAAAATCAAATAAAAACTGAAAACTTTACAGAAATATTTTAAATAAATAATTCTAAAATAATTAGAATTTTTATACATGATGACAGGCCATTTTGATTTTGCGGTGAAGGATTCATTGGCTGTTGAAGGAGTAGAAGTCCTACTATGAAATTAATTTGATGGAGCGCCGTTTGTGTCTTGTCCTATTGTAATGGAGAAACCACTTGAGAAAGACTACCCATATATGTTTCCTAGTTGTGTGACGACTAGGAGTATGATGAAGAAAGGGGGTGCAGAAGAAGACAGAAAAACTGAAGGGATGATGAACTTGGATGATTTATTTGTAGAGGAAGAGGTTTCTATGATAGTACGCAAGACGAGATCTCCTAAGAGAGCCCTAAAGAATAGGAACAACAGACAAATGAATAGGAAAACAAGAAAGTAATGGACTTCGAAGAAATAGAAAACTCAGCATTAGAGGTAAGACAAGTTAGTTGGAAAAGGCTGATAGGATTGCAACAGAAGGATGCAATGTTAAAGGAATTATTGAACCATGTGGTGGATGAGATGGAGGTGCAGAAATCCCTCACCTGTTATTACCTCAAGGATGGATTGCTTATGAGGAAGCATAGAGTGCCAAAATCACTGGGAATGCCGAATGGAGCATATACCGTCAGATATTGATTCCTGCACTGCTGAGAACCCAGGTGATCACCGTAGCACATGACACGGGACACATGGGAATAAAAAAGAAGACGGAGAAGATTATGAGACACTTTTTCTGTCCTGGCATGCATAAGGATGTGAGCCAGTATTGCCATGCTTGTCACGTTTGTCAGATGGCTGGAAAGCCTAACGAGTGCATTAAGAAGGCTCCCTTACACCTGATTGAAGTACAAGGAGAACTCTTCAGCAAAGTGATGATCAACATTGTGAGACCGTTACCAAGAACAAAGTAAGGCCGCGAATATATGTCAACTGTGATGTGTCCAGTAACAAGATACCCAGAAGTCTTACCCGTTAGGAACATCAGTGCCAAAATAATCGCCTAGAATTTACTAGACTTTTTTACAAAGTTTGGCATTCCGGAAATTGTTCAGAGTGACTGAGGAACAAATTTCACATCAAAATTGTTTCAGGACGTGATGAAACTATTGGATGTGAGATGACAACTGTCTACTGCCTATCACTCGGAGACCCAAGGGGCATTAGAGCGGTTTCATCAAACCCTAAAGAATATGTTAACAAAGTACTGCAACGAAACAGGAAATGAATGGGACATCAGATTATCTTTGATGTTATTTGAGGTACGCATGGGATGTAGCCCGAATGAGGACCAATTAAAAATGGAAAATTGAATGATCAAGAAGAAACGCATGGAGAATTTGTCAAGAACTTAAGAGAAAGGATCAGCGAGATAAGAAACTTTTCCCTCGAAAACCTGGAAACAAGCCAGGGAAAAAGGAAGAAAAGCTTTGATATGAAAAGTAAGAACAGACAGTTTGCAGTAGGACAACAGGTATTGGTTTTCTTGCCAATCAGGAGATTCCCACTCACCAACTAGTTCCAAGATCCATTCGCGATTTTGGAGAAGGTGACTTGACCTACGTTATCGAAACACCAGGAAGAAGGGAAAGCCAAAGGAAGGTACGCGTTAACTCAATGAAACCATACTTAAGCGAAAACAAGACCGAAGTTTCACAGGTATATCCGACACAAACCATTCCATCGATGGAAGACAATGACATATATGAGGTAGGGGCTGTAAGCAAAGTGAATAATTCGTCAAACATAAGGAACTTAGAAGAGAAATTGACTCATTTGAATAAGGAGCAGGAAGAGGAATTAAGCCGATTTATTAAAAGTTTCCTGAAATGGTCTCAGAGGTCCTGAAATGAACCAACTTGATGAGGCATGAGAGACGCCTTAAGACCACGGAAAGACCATTCAACTAACTCGTCTATCGACTGTCGCCGTATCACCGAGAAGTCATGGGAAAAGAAGTGGACTATTTGTTGCAAAACATATTAGCTGAACAAAGCTCTAGCCCTTACAGTTCTCCATGCTTGCTCATGAAAAAAACCCGACGTATCTCTCAGGATGTGTATGGACTATTGAAAGTTGAATTCGATCAGTGTAGCCGACAATTATCCATTGCCACTCAAAGACCAACTACTAGACCCCATTAGACAAGCAATGTTCATCTCAAAGATCAATTTGTTAAAAGTACGATAACTAATTATTATCAGCTTTTATAACCCCGTTTGGGTTGTATCAATACACAGATGTGCTATTTGGTCTAATGAACGCACCCGCTACCTTTCAACTAATAATGAATAACCTTCTAGGATCGTTTGAAGGAATAGGTGTATATCCCGACGATATTGTGATATATTCATTAACCTGGGAAGAACATCTCCGAATCCTGGAGAAGGTATTTCAAAAGTTACGAGGAGCACATCTGACGATTAACCTAGAGAAAAGAGAATTTGGAAAGGCAATAGTTTGGTACTTAGGATTTGAAGTTGGAAGAGGGCAAATCGCCCCGGTAGCCGCTAACATCGAAAGAATAAAGAAAGCTTCACCCCCTACAATGAGGATTCTTGAGATGGCTTTGCCCGAAATT
>NC_090766.1:30269039-30271539 GCF_036898095.1 Palaemon carinicauda
GTATAATAACATAGTGATAGTTAGAAAATAGCTAATGCTTTTTATTAACTTTAAAATTGCATAGAGAGGCATGGTTCCTTATATGAGAAAATTCGGGTTTACACAGATTTTGGGTCGTTCTCCAACTGAATCTCTTATGGTTAGAGTATCTCCTCTGCTGTAACCTACGACAAGACCCAACATAGATACCAGGACATCCTGGGGGCTTAAGTTTATAAAAAAGAAAAAAATTGTTGGATCTTATGTAGATTTGCAGTTTGCCCTTACAGCGGAAGAATACACCAATCATGAGTTTATTGATTGAAATTCATTTTATGTTAAGCAACCGAATACTTGTTCAATCATTTGTTAAACTTTGGTTGGAAACGTATTATCTGAAATCAAAGGGGGTGACAAACTTATTTTTCTTAAACACATAAGATGGTGTTAGATTAGAAAAATGTCTGTTAATAACTATGTGAGAAATGTTCCTTAAAAACAGAAACTTAATATGAAAGAGATTTTTTAGAATTTCATGATGAGGTTAAGGGAAATGTGGGGAATATTTGTAAGTTCAAGTGTATGATTATTAGAAACAGTTACAAGACAGGAGAGAAAATTAAGTGCAGGTATAAAAGGACATTCCAGAATAAAGAAAGAGAGAAGATAGTGACAAAAAAATAAAGAGAAGATGGGGAGGAACTTCTGGGGAAAGGAAAATTGACATTATAAAGAAGTAAATGCTAAGAGAAATAGTAATGAAAAATTTGACACTGGTAAAGATATATTGTTCGACGTGAATGCAGTTCTATATCAATGGAGTGAGTATCTGAAGATTTGTTGAGTGTGAAAAGTATAAGAGACACAGAGATGAAGGAAGCAACGAGTTGAAAGGATACTTATTAGGGTAAGAAGGACTGTGGAATTGTTTGTTAATGATTTTACAAATGCAGTTAAAATTTCAAAGAAAGAAAATCACCGGGAGCTGTTTTTTTTTTTTTTTTTTTTCTTTTCAAATGAGATGCCGCAGTAAGGTAGGAATCAATAACTAAGGTTTATGTAAGACAGGTGAAAGTCCTCAAAGGTTGCATGTTCTAGTGATAAAAATGTCATGTATTTCTATCTATCTATCTGTATCTGCCTATATGCCTCTCTCACTCTCTCTCTCTCTCTCTCTCTCTCTCTCTCTCTCTCTATATATATATATATATATATATGCGTGTGTATGTGTGTGTGTGCATTATAGCCACGGAAGGAGAAATTAAAAGACTTGATTGGAGTTATTACTTTCGTTTATCAAGGACATCAACAGACTCAACAATGAGAATACATATACAAAGACATCGAAATTATACAGGGGAAGGGGGTCCCACACCTGTCAGTCTCTTCATAATTACCGAATAGTCAGATTTTAGATAAAGGAATAATACCTGATTAACGGAAAACAGACCAGGGCTTACATTTAAATTATTTTGACATTTGGTACAGGAGATTAAAAAAGATTCAACAATACTCCTTTCTGACTGAAATACCTTTGGATGTTTGGCCGACATACAATAATTTACAATCTGAACAACGAATACTATATACCATATTATTATCATTTCCAAAACTATTCTTAATTAACATATTCTTTCAGGTACACTACCCAAATATTTAGTTTTTTCAAAAGGGTTGATAAATCTAAAAAAAAAAATAATCAAGAAATGGTAAACAAAGTATATTATTGATTGTTTCCTTTTTCTCTTACTGGACACTATAAAATGTTTTCTTAGCCTTATTCATGTGGCTATCTATATTTATGACAGGTTGAAATAGATCCTAAAACTGGAGAAAGTAATTTGACTAAATGTTTTCATATTTTATAATTATTAGATCCTGTTGCACTAATTATATATTATTAAAAAAATGTCAAATTGAGCAAGCCTCCCTTAATGAGAGTAAAGTTTGGAAGTCGAAAACAATTGTAAAAAAAAGTTTGAAGCTTCCAGAATAAATTGTTTGCATAGTTTATCTAGTATAAGAATAAATGATATGGTGAGAAATGTCGAGATATGTAGGAAAAAAGCTAACATTCGTGAAAGTATAGGCCAAAGTATTTTGAGGCTTCCTAGTAATTCAGAGAGCATGGATCACAACATGTTGGTGAAAGAAGTGTATAAATTCTCATATATATAGGGTTTAGCCAAGAAATAATTGTATAGATAGTATGAAAGATGTATCGGGAAGGAAGGGTATTGTAGTTCCTGAAGTGTAGAGGGTAAAATAGTAAATTACTTCATGCCTCAGTGTGTGTGGTAGAGGCGTTTTGCATCCCACTGATAAACCCTCTGTGAAGGAACAGAAAAGAGTGGTGTGTGTGAACGGATGTATCAGTTTTTTTTTTTTTTTTTTTTTTTTTTTTTTCTTTTTTTCTTTTAAGATGGTTTGGCAATGCAGGGAAAAAGAAGAAGGATGTGCAGGTACAAAAGAACATGTCATTTAGAAGTGTTGGAAGGATAGAGCAGATGATTTGCTAGAA
>NC_090766.1:30276539-30279039 GCF_036898095.1 Palaemon carinicauda
ACTGGAAAAAATACAACCATAGGTTTAAAATCGAAAAAAAATTTAATCAACTATTATTAGTGCTCTCTATCAGAAATGGTAAGCTTTCTTTAGAATACTAATAACCGTATAATGATCGGTTGATAGTGTTCGTTAACAGATAGTAAAAAATTTCTAGAATACGCCACTAAAATTTTGAGAATGTCTTTCGAGTAATTGTTTTCGAGGATTCACTGTCGAACAAGTTATCTCGAGAAACTTACTTATACATATACATACATACATACATATATATATATATATATATATATATTAATGACAAATCGCTGGAACGTGCGATGTCTCAAGATGACAGCAGGCCGGGAGGAAAAAGGAAAGGAAGATTGGACAAGCGCTTTCGTGTTATTATTGCACCTCTTCACGGTCTTATGACCGTGAAGAGGTGTAATAATAACACGAAAGCGCTTGTCCAATCTTCGTTTCCTTTTTCCTCCCGGCCTGCTGTCATATATATATATATATATATATATGTATGTATGTATGTATGTATGTATGTATATATTTAGATTGGGAAATGTAGGGATTAATTTTAATGGGGAATTCCTTAACAACTTAAGATTTGCAGATTACATAGTTCTGTTTAGTGAATCATGGGAGGAATAGCAAAAGATGATAGATTCTTTGAATAGAGAAAGCAGAAAAGTAGGACTGAAAGCTAATATAGTAAAACTAAGGGAATGTTCAATGAAAATGCAGAAAGACAACAAATAAGAGTTATGAACAAACCTCTAAAACTTTTTAATGAATATACCTACTTAGGACAAACAGTAACCATTTAACTTGGACATGAGACCTAAACTGAAAGAAGGATAAACATAAGATGGAGAGCTTTTGGTAAACAAAATAGATTATGAAGCATAAAATGCCACTTTCTCTATAAAAAAAGAAGAGTATTCAATCAGATGGTCTTACCAGTTTTAATGTATGCACAAAAAAAAACTTGGAACCTTAGAACATAAGCTAGTTACAATTCAAATAGCTATGGAGAGAATAGCTATGCGAATAGTATTAAGAGAAAGAAAAATAGAAACATAGAAACAGGATCAAACTAAAGCAGAGGTTATTTTAATAGATAAAGAAAGGAACATAGGAAGGACGTGTAATGAGAATGACAGATAATAGATGGATATTAAGAATAACAGAATGAGACCCTAGAGATTTCAAAAGAAGCAAGGGAAAGAAGTGAAGACGATGGATTTACGAACTAAGAAAGTTTGCGGGTATGAACTGGGAAAGAAAGACCATAAACAGATGTAAGTGGAAAGACATATTTGAGGCCTTTGTCCTGCAGTGGACTTTTAACAGCTAATGATATATATATATATATATATATACATATATATATATATATATATATATATACATATATATACATATAAATATATACATATATAAATATATATTAGTATATATATATACACATATATATATATATATTTATATATATATATATATATATATATATTTATATATATATATAAATATATATATATATATAAATATATATATATAGTATGTGTGTGTGTGTGTATGTATATATACATATGACATATAATATATATATATATATATATAGTGCCATAGTCTCTGTACCATGGTCTTCCACTGTCTTGGTTTAGAGTTTTATTGCTTGAGGAGTACACTCGGGCACACTATTCTATCTTACTATTATTAATTTTTTTCTTCCTCTTGTTTTTTGAAATGGTGTGTTGGGCAGGCTTAATAGAAGGGCCATGAATGCCTGGTGGTTTATCAAGAGGTTGTCTTTTCGTTTTTCTGATTCTTTTTCTTCTTAAAACCATCCTTACTGTCCTCCCTTCAGTTGAAGTGGCTATCCTGGAGGGTATTTAGCCTTGCATGGTGTATTGGCTCCTCCATGTTGACCAGTTTTTCCGACTTTTTACCATGGTCTATGGGTATCATCAATCATTTTATTTTTAATTCTGTACATATTGTTTTTGTTATAATTTTTGTTAATCTAGTTTTTAAATATGACGTCTCTTTTTTTATTTCTATTAATTCTTTTGCTGTCTGGAGACATTGAGTGAAATCCGGTACCAGTACGTCCTAGATTTCGTCAATGTCGTCTTCTGTATTGCAATATTCATGGTCTTCATGCAAATATCTAAGACCTTACAGTTGCGTCCAGACAGTATGATATTCTTTTGTGCTCAGAAACATTGGTTTCTAATATGAGGCACTCATCTGAGCTCCTTATAACTGGTTTTAAGAAAACAATAATGTTGAAACGTGATGCCATCCCTAAGGCCAGGGGAATGGCGGTGTATATCAGGACCGAGTACCCTGCTTCTCATAAGTCCTGCTATCAATGTGGATGTCATGAGATTCAGGTAATAAAAGTTTGTGGCAGGCATAACAACTTTTATTTGTGTTTGATCTACCGGAATCCAGACATAGATGATTCTATCTTCGATTGTCTTCTTACCATTATGGCTAAGAT
>NC_090766.1:30284039-30296539 GCF_036898095.1 Palaemon carinicauda
TTAGGAGAAATCATCAACAAAACTTTATCACCTACCAACGAAGTAACCCACTTTAGAGAGAGAACCAAAATTCGGCTCTCAGCCATAAAACAAATGACCTCCCTCAAATAAGGAGTATCAAACAGCCTCCTAAGACTGTTCTACATTCAAGTAATTCGATCCCGCATCGACTATGCAACACTGTGGAGGATTTATTTTTGCTTTATTTTAATTTTTGTTTTTGCCAAATCCTGTGAGAGAGAGAGAGAGAGAGAGAGAGAGAGAGAGAGAGAGAGAGATATTGTGTTAGCGAGCGAAAGTAGTTAGTGTAACGATCGTTTGTGGTGAGAAAGACTGTTGGTATAAATGAGATTGTTTGTTTATGTTTTAGTTAGGTTACGACAGTGGTGAATGTCTTGGGTGAATGCTTATTTTTATTTGACTGCTGTAACCGGCAGTTGTGTGAACGCTGGATTTATTATTTTTGTATTGCCAGCGACGAAGTGATTATTTATTTTCTGAGTAAGTACAGTTTTGTTTATCTTTGCTTATCGTGATTGTGAATGATAGGAACAATTTATTATTTATCTTTGATTATAGTGCGATAGTTAAGTTAGTTAGGAGTGTTCGTAAGTGTTTTTCTTTTTTTATTTTTGGCAGGCCGTGATTCCTCCTTTGGGGAGAAATTTATGTGAATTTGATTGTTGACGACCTGGCTTGTTTAAGGAATTTGATACGACTGCTCAGATTTGGAATGAATTATTGATGACCTGGATTGTTTAAGGACCTGATTGGATTGCTCTGTGGATCTTGATGAAATAGATGCTGTAACGATCCCGCCCGGTTGAAGGAATTGGTTTGGCGTATTGATGATGATGATGATGATGATGATGATGACTAGTGCAATTGTGTATTGATATTTGACAGTGTTCCAGTTCCTGCAGATTTGTGATATTGGGCTATTAAAGACTGTTGGCCCTTGTGTGGACGGAAGTGTCCACTCACAATCATATATGATAATTACGTTTAGATGGTGGTTGAAGTGAAATTTTAGTTTTAAGTTTTGTGTTTTCCAATTACAGTAGGTTAAGATTGTAGTACTAAGTTGTGATTATTTTTTGGTTATGGTATATGATTGGTGATTTTTTAGTGAGTGTTTTGATATTAAGAAATATAGTTTTAAGGTTATGTTTGGTTTATTTTGTCCTTTTGTATAAGAGTCTGGTTTTGGATAACGTCAGGGGAAAGTTTGTTTTGTGAAGACAATTGTCAGTAAGTAAGATTCAAGGGTGTGGGGGTTGTTGTTGCAACATCCCGCCACATTATTTTGGCGCCCGAACAGGGACTGCCGAGGTGGGATTGAAGCTAGACTCTTGGACAAAGGACTGCATTTGAATATGAAATTAGATTAAGGTTGATGAAAATGGAAGAGCAGAACAAGTTACTGAAGGAGGAATTGCGGCTGAGTAAGGAGCGTGAGGAGAAATTGTTGCAAGAGAATAAGTGGTTAAGGTGTGAGAATGAGGAGATGCATAGGAAACTGAGGGAAATTCAGGGAACTGTAGAGAGAGTGGAAGAGGGTGTTGAGATGAGGATGCGAGAGAATGAAGAACGGACGGAGAAACGAATGGAAGATATGATGGGGCAAGTAATGGGGATGATGAAAACTATAATGGGTGAAGGTGCAGTTGGAGGAGTGTCCTCAGTTTCGGGTAATGGGTTGATAGTGGATGAGAAGGCTAAGGTTAGTGATAATGGGAAAGGAAGTGATAGTGATAGTAATAGTAATAGTGATAGTGAGATTGAAGATAAGGGAATTAGGCATAATAAGGATGAACAAAAATGTGATAGGAAGAATAAGAAAGGTAAAAGTGATGTAAAGAAAGAGAAGAAAAAGTGTCAGGATGATAGCAAGGATGATCGTGAATGGGTGAAAGTGGCGAGTAAGAAAAGGGCTAGGAAGAGTATGATCAAGGATAGGAGTATGACTGTGGAATTAGATTCCTTATATTCTAGCGAGGAAGTAGGAAACAAGAAGGAAGGTAGTAGTGATGATAGCAGTGAGAATGAACGTGATGTGTGTAAGACTGTGTTTATGAGAGAGGTACCTCGGTGTGAAAGGTTCAATGAGCATAGCAGTAGGGATGTATATGATTTTTTCAAGGAGTATGAGAGGTATTGTCAGGATAAGTATGGTGATAGTAAAAGAGTTTGGGCTAGGGAGTTAGGAGAATATTTGACTGGGTATTTGTTGACGATGTATGGAGTGATAATGAGTGTAGGGGACGTTGATTATGAAAGTGTGAAAAAGAGAATAATTGAGCAGGTAAAACGTATGAAAGGGAGTGTTAAGTATAAGCGTAAGAATGATTTTGATGAAGCACGGATGAATGCAGGAGAAGCGATATCGATGTATGTTGTTGAATCAGTAGAACTTCAAAAGTTCAAAGTTGGAGCAAATGCTTTTTTGTTGACCAGACGGACATGAGTCTTTTTATAGTTTATATATGACATTTTTGTTGTTGACGCTGTTAATAGTTTATATATGATATATCTCTTTTGACATTACTTTTTTTAGAATGATTTATTGTTAATTTGTTCTCTTCAGTTATTTATTTCCTTATTTCCTTTCCTCACTGGGCTATTTTTCCCTATTGGAGCCCCTGGGCTTATAGCATCTTGCTTTTCCAATTAGGGTTGTAGCTTGGATGGTAATAATAATAATAATAATAATGTATGTAGGTTGGAAACTTTAGCTAGGAAGAAGTATGGGGATGAAGGTATAAATGAGAATAAGGAGTTAATGAAGAAGTTTTTGGCTACTGTACCTGAGAATGTTGCTGAGTTTATTAATATGAAACGCAAGGAGAAAATGAGGTGGACGCAAGAGAGATTGACATGGGATGATATACTAGAGATAGTTGAGGATTATGAGTTAGATAGGTGCATGAAAGAAAGTAAATCTGTGAGTGTAAGAACTGGAATGGAAGAAAGTGTAATAGAAGTTGGTAGTTATAAGGATGCAATTTTGAGAGGACCAATGAGGGTAGCTGATAGTGTAGTAGATAGGAGTGTTAGGGCGAGTAATGTGGGAATACCTGTAAGGACAAATGAAGGGTTTAGGCAAGGGAATCAGGTTTGGAGGGATAGGAGTGCTAGTGCGCCGCAAGGTAGGTCAGGTAGGTGTATCCGTGAAGAGAAGTGTTATAGATGTGGGAAAGTAGGACATAAGAAGAATGAATGTAGATGGGCTCTAGGTGCTTGTTTTGGATGTGGTGAGGTAGGGCATAGAATTAGTGAGTGCAAGAAAGAGAAAGGGATAAAATGTTATCGGTGTGGTATGACTGGGCACATAGCGAGTGGATGTCGGAGTAATCGTACAAATGTGATTTGCGGTAATTGTGGTAAGGATGGTCATTATGCTAGAATGTGCAAGGAGCCACGGGGTAAGTGTACTGAATGTGGTGCAGATGGGCATGTAGCTAGGGTATGTAGGAAGAAGGGAGTAAATCAGCCAGGATGTTCGGGAAACTAGAGTGTAAGAGGGTTCAGCTGGGTGAGTCCTCGATTTGTGCGGAGTGAATGTGATGCATGTTCGTGAAGGTTTACTACATGAAGACGTGATGGGCGAAAGAGCTTATGACTGCATGAGTGCAAAAGTAAAATTTAATGGAATAGAGCTAGTTGGTCTGATTGATACTGGTTGTGGTGTCAATTTAATGTTTAGGAATGCATACGATAAGGTAAGGGATGTGTGTGAATTTAGGGGGTGTAAAGGTGAAGTGAAAGGTATCGGTAATTTAAGTATGTCTGTGCAAGGAAAGTTACGTGAAAATGTTATGATTGGGGGGCTGATGATGGAAGATAATGATTTTTATGTGGTTGAGGGAGTAAATGACAAATACGATGTGTTGTTAGGTTATAACTTCTTGAAAAAATGCGGTATGATTGTACATCCTAGTGTAAATATGATAGAGATGAAAATTAAGGGTAAATTTTGTGGGGAATTTTATTTGAATGAAGATGGTAGTGTATGTACGAAGGTATGGAAAGGTGTGCCGTTAATAGCAAAAGAAGGTGTTAAATTGTCAAGAGATGCGAGTGAGGTTGTCAGTGTAAAAGTTGCATGGCCGAATAGTCTGGGAATTGCCAATAGTGACAATTGTGAATATGTAGTGGAAGGTTCGGAAGCAAGTAAATTCGTGAAAACAAGTGTGCATGTGTATGATGGTATTTTGAATTTGCAGGAGCCGAAGGTGTATGTGAGCTTGTTGCCGACTGTAAGGAGGAAGAGAATACGGGGTATACGTGAGGGTGATTGCATGGGATGTATGTATACGTTGGTCAATGTAGAGGATGAAAGGTATGTTAAATTGAGACATGTTATGACGGGTAAGATAAAGCAGGATGACGATTGGGACTATGAAAGTTTGAAAGAAAGAATTAATGTAGATGAGAATAAAAGTGAGGGAGAAAGGGAACAATTGTATAGGATGTTATGGGATAGACGGAGAGTTTTGAGTAGCGGTGACGAGGATTGTGGGGGATCAAAGCTGCCTGAATTTAAAATAGTTCTTAGTAATGATACCCCCATATATCAGCGTCCCTGACATTTTTCTCCGCCTATTGCCAGAGAAATAGAAGAGCAGTGCCAGGAGTTAGAACAAATGGGTGTAATAGAAAGGAGTGAGAGTGCCTGGAATAGCCCTATTGTACCTGTAAGAAAGCCGGATGGAAGTTTACGTATGTGTATTGATTATAGGAAGGTGAATGAAGTAACTGTTAAAGAACGTTTCCCAATGAATGTAGTGTCTGACTGTGTGTATAAGATGCATGGTATGAAAGTTTTTACAAAGTTAGATTTAGTTAGGGGCTATTACCAGATGCCTCTGGCAGAGGGGAGCAGGCCCATTACAGCATTTTCGAGCAGTAATTGTCATTATCAGTTTAAGAGATTAAGTTTTGGCCTTGCTAATGCGCCTGCTGCCTTCCAGAGGGCGATGAATGTAGTTTTGGCTGGGTTTGATAGACAGAAGGTGACTGTTTTTATTGATGATATTTTGATTGCTAGTGAGACTGTTGAGGAACACATGCAGTTGCTTGAAGCAGTATTAGAACGGTTGATAGAAGTTGGTGTGAAAGTTAAGCTTGAAAAGTGTACATGGTTGGCCGGGGAGGTGGAATTTCTTGGGCATATGGTGAGTGAATCGGGTATAAGGAAGAGTGAAAAGTTTGTGAGTAAGGTGAGAGAGTTTCCACGTCCTCATACGGTGCGTGAGTTGAGAGGTTTTCTTGGGTTAATTGAATTTGGTCGGAAGTTTGTCAGAGATTGTTCGGGAATAGGGAAGCCTTTGAATGAGTGGACAGGTAAGAGAAATAGTACGAGACTGAAATGGGATGAGCGTATGATTGAAGCATTTGAAAACTTGAAAGAAGAGGCTGCGAGAGACGTCACTTTGGCTTTTCCCGATTATAGTGAACATGCGAGTATGCTAGAGTTATATACGGATGCTAGTGGGATTAGTATGGGTGGTTGCTTGGTTCAAATGCAAAGAATAAACGGAGATGAACAGTTGAGAGTGATAGCGTATGTAAGTAAAGCATTTAATAAGGCTGAGCGAAAGTATTCCACGATTAAAAGGGAGTTGGCTGCGATAAGGTTTTGCGTGAAAGCGTTGAAGGTATTTTTGTATGGTGTGAAATTTATTGTGCGTACTGACCATCAGCCCCTAGTGTACATGATTAGGAAAGAGTCTGTGAATGGTAGAGTTGCGAGGACAATAGAGGATTTGAATGAATTTGACTTTAAGCTAGAATATGTACCTGGGAGTAAGAACATGATAGCAGATGCGATGTCAAGAATGCATGGTAAGATAGAAAAGAGTAGCGAGAATGATAGTAATTTTAAAAGGTTGCCGGAAGATTTAATGGTGGTACAAAGTTTTGAAGGGGATGACATGGTGTATAAATGTATTTTGTGTGGGTTAAATAAGGTTAAATTGAAGGGTTTAAATAGGGATATACCTGCTAGTATAGATGAGCTTAGAATGAGTGTTAGGAATGAAGTATCGAAAGAAATGGCATATAAGGAGGAGGATAGTATGCTTGAGGGTGAATTGTTATCAAAAGTATTGTTGGTAGTAAGTATGTTATATGGTGTCACTGCTTATTTGTATTTTGGGTGGAATCGTCCGATGCAGTACCGAGCAAATAAAGAGACTGAAAGGGAGTATATATTGAGGTTACAATGTAATGAAAGATGTTGCAAGTTGTTGAGTAAGAAGGAGGATTGTCCGAGTGATTTGAATCAGAGTGGTATGAGCATAGAAGATAGCGAAGATGACCATGGGTGTGATAAGGATGACCCTATTGATAGGAGAGTAAACATTTGTATGCATGGTGTAAAAGGAAGAATGATGACGTATGTGGGTATAAATGAGAATGAATACTGTAGTTTAATTGATACAGGTGCGCAAGTGTCATTAGTGAATATGTCTGTTATCAAGGAAATAGAGCGGTACAATTGGGAAGTGAAACGGCAATGTACGAGTGTGAGAATTCATGGGATAGGTAAAGGAAGTTTGCTAGTTTGGGAAGAAGTGCGTTTGAAAGTAAAACTGGGAAGTATGGAGGTGGGACATAATTTTATTGTAATGGGAGAGAATGAGTTACCTAGTTTTTTGATAGGAATTGACTTTTTAAGATTGCATGATTTATCAGTTGATATTGGTAGTGGTTTGCTTCTGAAGAATGGATGTGAAGTAGTTGTGATAGAAGATAATAGTGTATTTATGGCGAATTTTGTTGGCATGGTTGATATTACAAGGAGTGAGGATGATCTACTGACTAAAGAGGAGGTGGAAGAAATGCACGATGAATGTGAGGAAATTAAAAGGTTACGTGAATGTATGTTGAATAGTATTGAGGTAGAAGAATGGCCGTCTGATTTAGAGGTGTATAAGAAAGTTAGTAAGAGACTTATTGTATGTAAGAATATTGTTTATTTTCTACATAAAGGAATGGATGAAGATATATATGTTCCTGTGTTTCCAATGCATGCAGCAGTAAGTATGTGTATGTTAGTGCATGACAGATATGGGCATATGGGTAAGAATAAATTATGGGAATGCATGCGTGAGAGATTGTTTACACCTGGGTTGAGTCAGATATGTAAGGATGTAGCGACTACGTGTGAAGATTGCCAGAAAGGGAAGTATCAGAGAGTGCATGCTAATCCGCCTGTTTTGAGATTACGTATGAAAGAACCATTTGAGATGTTTGTGATTGATTGTGTTTCGTTGCCTGTGACTGCAAGAAGACATGTGGGAATGATTGTTATGGTTGATCACATGAGTAAATTTACCTATGCAATACCCATCAAGGATAAACGGAGTGAGACTGTTGCAAGAATGGTTGGTCAAGTGATGTTGCCGATGTGTGTGTGTAAGCCTGTGAGAATGTTAAGTGATAATGGCCCTGAGTTTGTTGGATGGGAGTTTGAGCAGATGTTAAGAGAATGGGGTATTGAACATGTGTATTCGACTCCTTATATGCCAAGTGCGAATGGGTTGGCTGAAAGGACTGTAAGAACATTAACTGAAATTTTGCAAATGATGAGTACATGTGATAATGATTGGGATTTGTATGTTGGTAGAGCGTTGTGGGCTTACAATGCAACAGTGCATAAGAGTACGGGTATGTCTCCATGTAAGTTTGTGTTAAATTTTGAAAAGATAATAAGATCGAGGTTGGGTGTGTCGGAGGATGATAGAGATGTGTGGAGGAAAGCAAATAAGAGGTTTGAAAGCTTTAAAGTTGGTGAGAGAGTGATGAAAGAAGTAATTGAAAAGGGTAGAATGAATGTAAATAAGGTGCGTGATAAATTTGAAGGTCCCTATGAGGTGTTAGAAGTTGGTTCGAGTGGATTAAGTTACGTTTTGGGTAAGTTGTGTGTGGGTGGTATTGTGGAAAAAATTAGGGCCCACTACAACCAATTGCGTAAATGGAAAGAGGTACCTGAGTATATCCAAGAGAATGGGATGAGTAAATGGTTGAAAAGGAACAAGGGTGAACCTAGTATGTATGAGGACTTAGGTCTGGAAGGTAAACAGTTGGTGTTAGTAGAATATAAGAAAAGGAAGAATACAAGAGCTTTAAGTAAAGATGAAAGAAGGGGAAATTTTATAAGTAAAAGTGAGAATAGAAATAAGTATGACAAGGGTGTAAATGTGCAAGTGTGTATGGAAGATAAATGTGTTAATACAGATGAATCATGGCTGAGTATGAATGATACCTATAGTGTGTGTGGCTTTTCCTTAGGTGATGTAAAAGAAAGGATGACGAATGCGAGAGTGAGAGATAGGAGAATGATTAGTAGTATGAATGAATCTTTTGCTAAAGTTGAGAATGTTTTTGATGAAATGGATGAACTGTTTACAGAAATGAGTGTAATTATAGGGCCAGATGAGAACGAGGTAGATATGATTGTACATGATATATTAGATGATAGGGATTTAGATAGGAATAGTGTTAATGTAGCGTATGATTGTGATAAGGAAGAAGTGAATGAGAGAGTAGATGGGGGCCCAGTTACTCGGAGTAGAGGTCCCGTTCCCGACTGCGACTGGGTTATGAAAAAAATAATGTAAGTGTTGTGTGAGAAGGATTTGGCAAAGTAAGGGGGGAGGAATGTGGAGGAATTATTTTTGCTTTATTTTAATTTTTGTTTTTGCCAAATCCTGTGAGAGAGAGAGAGAGAGAGAGAGAGAGAGAGAGAGAGAGAGAGAGAGAGAGAGAGAGAGAGAGAGAGAGAGAGAGAGAGAGAGAGAGATATTGTGTTAGCGAGCGAAAGTAGTTAGTGTAACGATCGTTTGTGGTGAGAAAGACTGTTGGTATAAATGAGATTGTTTGTTTATGTTTTAGTTAAGTTACGACAGTGGTGAATGTCTTGGGTGAATGCTTATTTTGATTTGACTGCTGTAACCGTCAGTTGTGTGAACGCTGGATTTATTATTTTTGTATTGCCAGCGACGAAGTGATTATTTATTTTCTGAGTAAGTACAGTTTTGTTTATCTTTGCTTATCGTGATTGTGAATGATAGGAACAATTTATTATTTATCTTTGATTATAGTGCGATAGTTAAGTTAGTTAGGAGTGTTCGTAAGTGTTTTTCTTTTTTTATTTTTGGCAGGCCGTGATTCCTCCTTTGGGGAGAAATTTATGTGAATTTGATTGTTGACGACCTGGCTTGTTTAAGGAATTTGATACGACTGCTCAGATTTGGAATGAATTATTGATGACCTGGATTGTTTAAGGACCTGATTGGATTGCTCTGTGGATCTTGATGAAATAAATGCTGTAACGATCCCGGCCGGTTGAAGGAATTGGTTTGGCGTATTGATGATGATGATGATGATGATGATGATGATGATGATGATGATGATGACTAGTGCAATTGTGTATTGATATTTGACAGTGTTCCAGTTCCTGCAGATTTGTGATATTGGGCTATTAAAGAATGTTGGCCCTTGTGTGGACGGAAGTGTCCACTCACAATCATATATGATAATTACGTTTAGATGGTGGTTGAAGTGAAATTTTAGTTTTAAGTTTTGTGTTTTCCAATTACAGTAGGTTAAGATTGTAACACTAAGTTGTGATTATTTTTTGGTTATGGTATATGATTGGTGATTTTTTAGTGAGTGTTTTAATATTAAGAAATATAGTTTTAACCCTGGATAGGTACGGTGGGTCGTTCGCGACCCCGAGCGTCAAAAAAAAAAACAGGTTTTTCTCACGTGACTCACCCCCGTGACTGAATTTGTGGGTGATCGACCTGCAGGAGGTGTCTCCCCTACACGCTCTAGTAGTGTCCAGATGTGCATTGCTGTAGCTGTACTCCTTCCCCGATTTCTGAGACACGTCGGGGTCAAGCGCGACCGAGTTTACCCTTCTAAGGTAGTTTGCATAATTATCAAAGTTATAACGTATTATGAAATTGTCGTAGAATGGTGCAACTTGTATAGGTTATCAGTTGTGGAAAGTCTTGGTGGATTGTTTGGCTACCATGTGCATGATTTTTTTTTTTAGTTAAAATGTCGTTCATCACCACGAGGACCATTTTACCGCGAGTGCCCCTTTTTCATTTTTTTTCATTTTTTTGCCAAGTCATTTTTCCGTAAGATATTGCCAAATAGTGTCGTAAAACTTTTGCTTGTTTACTGTTGGAAAGTGTGTCTAGATGATCTGGCTACCCATGCATGACTTTGTTTTTGTCAGATACGACGTAGTTATTGGTATATTGGGTATTTAACTGCGGTAACCAATTTCTGTTTTTTTTCAATATTTGTAAAAATTACTACGTAGTAAGGAATTGCCGTATATTATTCATTTTTTTTTTTTCATGTTTATGTGTTAGAAAGTGTGCCTTGATGGTTGGGCTAACACGTGCATGTCTTTTTTTTATCTGAGTTGCCGTATATTAGAATGTCGGGCATTTTACCGCGAGTACCCCTTTTTCATTTTTTTTCATTTTTTTGCCAAGTCATTTTTCCGTAAGATATTGCGAAATAGTGTCGAAACACTTTTGCTTTTTTAGTGTTGGAAAGTGTGTCTAGATGATCTGGCTACCGATGCGTGATTTTGTTTTTGTCAGATACGACGTAGTTATTGGTATATTGGGTATTTAACTGCGGTTGCCAATTTCTGTTTTTTTTTCAATATTTGTAAAAATTTACTAGTAGTAAGGAATTGCCGTATATTATTGATTTTTTTTTCATGTTTATGTGTTAGAAAGTGTGCCTTGATGGTTGGGCTAACACGTGCATGTCTTTTTTTTTATCTGAGATGCCGTATATTAGAATGTTGGGCATTTTTCCGCGAGTGCCCCTTTTTATTTGTTTTGCATTTTTTTGCTTAGTCATGTTACCGTAAGGAATTGGCAAGTAGTGTCACAAAACTTATATTTTTATAGTGTTGGAAAGTGTTTCTAGATGATCTGGCTACCCATGCCTATTTTTTTTTTAGCCAGATATGGCGTATATATAAGTATGTGTTCGATTTTCCTGTGATTGCCATTTTTTCGTTTTTTCCCATTTCTTTCAAAATTACTACGTACTAAGGAACTATCACAGAGTAATGATTCATTTATATGTTTATTTGTCGGAAAATGTGCCTTGATGGTTTGCCTAGCACGTGGCTGAAATTTTTTTTTTCTGAAATGCCGTATATTAGAATGGCCATTTTTCCACGAGTGCCCCTTTTTATTTGTTTTGCATTTTTTTGCTTAGTCATGTTACCGTAAGGAATTGGCAAGTAGTGTCGCAAAACTTATAATTTTATAGTGTTGGAAAGTGTTTCTAGATGATCTAGCTACCCATGCCTATCTTTTTTTTTTAGCCAGATATGGCGTATATATAGGTATGTGTTCGATTTTCCTGTGATTGCCATTTTTTCGTTTTTTCCCATTTCTTTCAAAATTACTACGTACTAAGGAACTATCACAGAGTAATGATTCATTTAGATGTTTATTTGTCGGAAAATGTGCCTTGATGGTTTGCCTAGCACGTGGCTGAATTTTTTTTTCTGAAATGCTGTATATTAGAATGTTAGCCATTTTTCCGCGAGTGCCCCTTTTTATTTGTTTTGCATTTTTTCGCTTAGTCATGTTACCGTAAGGAATTGGCAAGTAGTGTCACAAAACTTATATTTTTATAGTGTTGGAAAGTGTTTCTAGATGATCTGGCTACCCATGCCTATCTTTTTTTTAGCCAGATATGGCGTATATATAGGTATGTGTTCGATTTTCCGGTGATTGCCATTTTTTCGTTTTTTCCCAATTCTTTCAAAATTACTATGTACTAAGGAACTATCACAGAGTAATGATTCCTCTAGATGTTTATTTGTCGGAAAATTTTGTTTACTTTTTTTTTGATTGAATATCATCAAATTTTTTTAGCTAAAATATTATATTGTTTTAATTTTTTTTTTTTCGATTTTATTTCCCTTCAAAAAATTTTTTTGGGTCAGAATTTTAATTTTATAGTCGTAAAATAATCGACAATTATCCAGCAACCCACCATACAATTTTTATGCATATCCAATAATAATTAGATTAGTAAATAACACCTTGAAATTGACATACCCTTCCTACATTTCAAGTGGCAGATTAGGGAGTCTGAGTCAGTGTGGTTGGCGGCCATTTTGTGGACATATCCGAAGCGTAAGCTGCCCTATCTATATATATTCTTGTTCCCTATAGAATTTGTGATATTTTGGTATATTTTTACCTGCATAAATATCATATTATATATTAAACATATGTATTTTTTTACGAAATTTCTAAGTACTCAAAAAATTACCTTTAGATATGGCCCCTGATATAAATGTAATTTACAAAATAATGAAGATTTTTTTACATATTTCTATTTTAGGATAACATATGTTTATTCCCTAAAAAAATTAGCCACTTCCTATTTCATTTGGGTACCCAAAAAAATTCATGAAATTTGGACAAATTTTT
>NC_090766.1:30301539-30326539 GCF_036898095.1 Palaemon carinicauda
TAAATATGATTAAGGGTATTATATACAGCAATATGAAAAAACCAGTGGTTCCAAATTGCCCAAAAAGATTCAAGAGAGCAATTTCCGAATTGAAGCAAGATAGAAATATTAAGTTGACAAAAGCCGATAAATCTGGAGCACTGGTAATCTTGAATAAAAATGATTATATAGAAAAAATGGAAAACCTCTTGAGTGATGAAAACACATACATGGAATTAAGAAAAAATCCAATTGAGTTTGTGAATAGTAGTTACAACAAAAAAGTGAAAGAGTTATTAAAAGGGAATGAAGATCTGATAAAAAAGGTTTGTACAATATCACCAACATTGCCATATATGTATGGAACTATTAAAACTCATAAGCCAAATTATCCAGCTAGGCCAATAATTAGCTCTGTAGGTTCAGCAGCATATAAATTATCTAAGTACCTTGTGAATATCCTCAATCCTTTAGTTGGCACCATCTCATATTCAAATATAAAAAATAATGTAGACTTGATTAACAAACTGAATGAAGTACAGATCAACAGTACCTGTAGGCTTGTCAGTTTTGATGTAGTCTCACTATTCACAAAAGTACCTATTGATGACATGTTGGAATTTTTATCTGAAACATTAGATAATAGACAATTGAATCTACCATTCTCCAAGCACACTTTAATAGAATTAATTAAATTATGTATAAAAGATTGTAAATTTGAATTCAATGGAAGATTTTATGCACAAACTTTTGGTATGGCTATGGGAAACCCTTTATCCCCAGGTAGCGGATAAGGGAGTGTCATTGCTCTCTAAATCTCTATATGTATGTTCGTACTTTTGCTTTCCCTATAAATTGTAAGAAACCTCTCTCAATAAATCAGTCCTCTGAGGAAGTAACACGAAACTAGTCTGGACTTAAGTGTATATTCCGTATTTTCATTTTCCCTGTGGTTCTTCTGCATATATATATATATATATATATATATATATATATATATATATATATATATATATATATATATATATATATATATATATATATATATATATATACTATTTATTTGTGTATCTTATTTGTGTATTCAAGAGATGTATAGCCAGCTTGTAAGGTGAGTTCCACTCATGAAGGTTTAAGTATATGAATGTATTATTAAATAAGACTTTTATCATTTCATTGTATTTTCATCAAATTCAGTATATGTAAATTTACATTATTTTTAAGAATTAACTTTTTATTTCACACAGTTTTCTTACAAAGTCTTATGAAATCTCGTTTAGGTGTGCTATATGAGCATGAGGAATTTTGTCATGTTTCCCACATGGTTAGAAAATGCAAGAAAATTCTAGACTAAGTTTACTTTTTCTTAATGTTTTCAGGAGAAGGTGGGCAAAGATAGTTGCGAGATAGTTACCTCACCGCATACGTTTTTTACGTTGATACTCATTTTCGACTAGATAAGCTGGCAACCTTACGCCGCTAGAACCTTGCCCACATGCCACGAGAATGATCTATTAGAATTTTCTAAACGAATTAATCCAATATATAAAAGCCTCCAGGAATGTATAAGCATCAGAATAGATCCTGCCTATCCCTTTGAAAGAGCCAATGTTCTCCTGTCCTCTCGCCTATCAAGTGTGCGTCCTCTCAAACGTGAATAAGTTTTTTACCCAACATATATCGCGTATAGTGTTATTTAAATGTTGGTAAATTTCATTTTTTTTTATGCTAATTCAAGTGTATTGTGTTAAGTTAAGTACTTTAACATAGTTTTTGTAACTGGCCCTGTGAAATTTAGGTTACACAGTGAAGTGTATCAGTTTTGCTTGCCCGTTCGGTAACATCGTGCGAACCAAAAGACGTAAGTGTAACAGTTACATTTATGTAAATTGCATTTAGTGTCTAATCATTGGAGTGATAAATTGTTAACTATTTTCATTAATTGTCAAAGTTCAATATTTTAATAAATTATTTTCCAGTGGAACAAGTGATTGTATAATTTTTTTCTAAGAGTTTCTTTTTTTTTGTCTTAGTCTAAGGTTTAGTTCAGATTTAACATTTAGAGTGATTTCATTTTGGTGTTAATTGTTCTATAATAGTGTTAACTTGTTATAGAATATATAAATTTTGTAAAGTGTGTATTATTTCCATCACCAATATTTTGCTCAGTATTTCTCTCGATTCCCTGACTAAGAACTGAAGTAAGAGGTCGGTTTTGAATGGTTCTCATAAACAATCACCCACTTTTGTTTAGAGTGCAACATAAGAGACCTTTGGATATTCAGTGTTCATATATATTGCCGTCTGGGTATTGCATATTACTCTCAGAACTTGGGTATTTATTAGGTATAACAGATCTATGTAAAAAAAAAACAGGTTAGTTTAGAGCTCGGGAGCTTATGTAATTCACCAGCTGTAATATATATATATATATATATATATATATATATATATATATATATATATATATATATATATATATATATATATACATACATACATATATATATATATATATATATATATATATATATATATATATATATATATATTTATTTATTTATTTATTTATTTATATACATATATATATATATATATATATATATATATATATATATATATATATATATATATATATATACATATATATATATATATATATATATATATATATATATATATATATATATATATATATATATATATATATTTATATATATATATATATATACATATTGTCACAACTTCAGCTTTCCACTTGACTATTTCATAAATTCTCAGTAATGAGGGCAACACTTCATGTAGGTACAGTAGATATATTAGGAGAATGATCAAATTAAAGTTGAAATTAAACAAAGACTTTACTTATTTTAAATCACGTATGAATATATAACAAAATAATAACAAATAATCACTTAATAAACACTAGAAACAAGTGAAGAATTAGCCACCGGATAACGAACTCAAAAGTATTAACTAGAAAGAGCTTGGAAGTAAACATTTCCAAGGATTACATACGTAAAAATAACAAAAGGTAATTTCATTCATGCTGTCCGCTACGATCAGCAATCAATAGATGGCACTACAGTTATACACAATAATAGGTGTAATTAGAAATGCTAAATAATGATAGGAGGGTTATTATAGTTCCCCCCTGTTAGGAATGAAATTATGACAATCTTATTGACAAATTTAGTGAATTGTGGTTTTCTGTCCAAGACGTGATAATGCGTCGGCGATGGTGTTGTTTGATCCTCGAATGCTGTGGATCTCAATGTTGTAAGACGACAAGATGTATGACCATCGAAGAAGTTTCTTGTTGTTAAGCTTTGCCCTTTCGAGGAAGGTAAGGGGTTTGTGGTCGGTGTAAATGACGACACGTGCAGCACCTTCCAGATATGGACGAAAATGAAGGACAGTTGCAACAAGACTATATAATTCTTTCTCGATGGTAGGCCATCCTAGTTGAGCGCCTTTGAACGCTCCCGAGTAATAAGATACTGGCAGCAGGTGTTCCAACAAAGGAGGAAAAGTACTGGTCCCATTGATTTTTTTGCAGTAGGACACCACCAAATCCAGTATTGCAAGCATCGACCTGTATAAAAAAAGGTTTAGTAAGATTAGGAGCTTGCAACAAAGGAGATGAAGTCATGAATAACTTTAGCTGCCGGAAGGCCTTATCGTGATCCTGTGTCCAGTGAAACCTTACTTTGCAGGATGTCAAGACATGTAGAGGAGAAGTTATGATGGAAAAATTAGGACAAAACTTTGAATAATATGACACCATACCTAAGAAAGTTTTGAGTTCTTTTTTATCACTAGGAGTGGGGAATGAAGTTATAGCCTTTACATTAGTATCCTTGGGTAATATGGAGCCACTGCCAATGACATGTCCTAGGTATGTAACTTTTGCCTTACCAAATGAACTCTTGGCTAAATTAATAACTAGATTAGCTTCCAGGAGTCTTTTGAAAAGTTCTTTTAAGATCTTGAGATGTTCGTCCCAGGAGATACTAGCAATTACGATGTCATCCAAATAGACATATACACCCTCCAAACCACGTGTAACTTCATGGACCATCCTTTGGAATGTAGCTGGAGCATTAGTCATCCCAAATGGCAAAACTCTGTATTCAAAGAGACCAAAAGGTGTTATAAAGGCTGATATCTCTCTTGTCCTATCTGTTAATTTAATTTGATAATAACCCTTCAAGAGATCAATCTAGGTAAGGTATTTAGAATTACTCACAGAGTCAATAATATCCACAATTCTAGGTAATGGATAAGCATCCTTCACCGTTACAGAATTAACCCTTCTATAATCCGTACACATACGATAGGAATTGTTAGGCTTTTTTACTAAAATACAAGGCGATGCCCAAGGAGACTTACTTGGTGTAGCCAAATCTAGTTTTAGTAAATACTCAACCTCAGCCTTCAAGGCTGGTAATAAATGATGGGACACCCGATAAAAAGGTTGACGAACGGGATTGGCGTTTGGTTCTAGCACAATATCATGTTGCACCAAGGTACAGCAACCAGGAGTGTCTGAACATATTGCAGGATAAGACTTCAGAACAGCCTCTAATTCTTCCCTTTCCACCTTAGGAAGATGACCAAGATACTGTGAAAGTAAAGAAAGAATCTATGATTATGAGCCAAAGTTTCTTCTTCGTCTGGCTCAAGAGGAGCTAAAAGTTTATCATTATCAACTGCCTCGGGTACTAGGTTTTTCGGGGTAGGAGAAATCTCGATGGGAGTAGTTATCCTCGAGTTGTGAGTGGAGTGATCAGTCTCTCTACTTATCAGGTGAACTATCTGTGGAGAAATCTTTGCAGATTGGTATGGTTTTATAAGATTAATGTGCACTAACTGGCTAGGCTTCCTTTTATCTGGAGTTTCAATTACATAAGTTGTTTTAGAGACCCTTTTAGTGATTTTATACGGACCCATAAATTTTTCTCTCAATGGAGCTCCTGGAACTGGTCTATATACAAGTACATCATCTCCTACTTTGAAAGTTCTACTTTTGGCCTTTTTATCGTAATGGTTTTTCATTCGAATCTGACTGTTAGTTAAATTCAGATTGGCAAATTCATAAACATGGTCAAATTTAACCTTAAGACTTTGAAGGTATTGCGGAATACTTACTTGCTGGTCTTTGTAAGTACCTCTTAGGATGTTTTCTTTTACCATACTAAGGTTTTTCCTAGGTCTGCGGCCGAACATCATCTCGAAGGGAGAAATTCCAGTCGATTCATTAGGTGCACTCCTAAGTACATACATAAGCAGATCCAGGTCTTCATCCCAGTCTCGTCCAGTTTCACAAATGTACTTGCGCAGGAGGTTTTTAATGGTCTGGTGTACTCGTTCGAGGGCTCCATTAGTCTGAGGGTGATAAGCTGAAGCAAAAATATGGGAGATGTTTAACTGCTTTAAAGTTTGCTTAAACAAATCACTAGTGAAGTTTGTCCCCTGATCATACTGAAGCTCTTTTGGAAAACCAAAAATGGTGAATATTTTAAGAAGATTAACAATAATTGTTCTAGCAGATATGTTTTTTATAGGTACGGCTAAAGGAAATCTAGTAGTTGGACACAACAAGGTTAAAATGTACTCATTTTGTTTCTTAGTTTTGGGAAGTGGACCAACACAATCTACAATTACCTTTTCAAAAGGAGAATTAGGTACTGTAATAGGAACTAATGGTGCTGGAGGTATTTTCTGATTTGGTTTACCAGTTACCTGGCAGGGATGGCAAGATTCTATGTGGTGCTTTACATCAGCTTTCATACTAGGCCAGTAGTAATCGTCCAGCAAACGCTTATAGGTTTTGGAAATGGCTAGATGAGACTCTGCTGAATGAGCAAGATCCAATAAGGCTGCACGAAGATTAGAAGGAACTACAAGCTGGTAACTATCATGCCAGGAATTTTGTCCTGCAATCTTCAAAGGTCTATAACGTCTCATAAGGATGTTATTATCAAGATAAAAATATGGTAACTTACTTTCATCAACGTCATCTTTTACTTTATCAAAGTATTCTTTCAAACTATCATCAGACCTTTGATACTCTACAAATTCATCTGAGGGAATATCAACAAGATCAGCAAGGACTTTTTCACCTAATGTACTTTGATCCACCTTACCTGTGTGTTCAGTGTCTCTAGAAGTTGAGGTTGTAGACCTGGTGACTACTTGGCAGGGAAGCTCTACCACCGGAGAAAACTCTTTGCAAGCTTTTCCGATCACTACTTCAGGCTGCGTAATGATAAGACTAGGAGTACCGTTAGTTTGAGCCAAGTCATTACCAAGTATCATGTCTATGTTCTTGCAAGGCAGGTCAGAATCCAACAAGGCGACATTAGTTGAACCTTTAAAATAGGGACAATCAAGAGAAATCTGTACAATAGGTAAAACCTTTTGACAAGTCAAATCTGACACGGTTACATACTGATCTGTTGGTTTAGCTAAATCTTCTAACTTTGAGCTAATGATAGTTTGAGAGGACCCTGTATCTCTCAAAATTTGCACGGGAATATCATTTACTTTACCAGGATATGTAAATGCTGTAAAGTCTGATAGAGGTTGAGCACAGTGAAGAGTCGTTTTATTTGCAGTATTCCCTGATTTGGGTCCTTGTGAAAAAGCATTAGGAGAAGCCTTACCATGAGATGCTTTGCATTTGGGACTAGGACAGTCTTTAATATGATGACCTTCTTTCTTACAAAAAGTACAAACCTGGGGGGAAGATGAAGGTGAGGACGAATGTAGTTTAAGTTTATGAATGAGATGGTAATCATCAGCTAATAGGGCAGCCCTTTTGCCATCTTTTTCTTGTTTTTCTCTAATAAACATTGCCACATTAGCTGGAATACGCCTCAGGAATTCTTCTAAAACTATTAAATTCTTTAATTGTTCTAAAGTAGTTATTTGTTCCTTATCTATCCATTTATTAAACTGCTTCAACTTCAATGTGAAAAACTCTAGATAGGTTTGAGCTTGGTTCTTCAAAGTTTGTCTGAAGATTTGTCTATACCCTTCTGCTGTAACACTATAAGCATCTAATTGGCAGTTTTAAAGACTTCATAATCCCTTTCTTGGACAAGTTGTGCTGCCACATATGCAGCTCTTCCTTTGAAGGAGTTTCTGATTAAGAGAACATATTGGTCTCTTGGCCAGTTGAGAGACGTTGCAGTGTTTTCAAAAGTAATGAAAAAAACATCAGGATCTTTTTCATCGAAGACAGGCAGGAGTTTGTGTGCTTTACTAAGGTCAAAAGCATCGGGTAGCTGTTTTTCTGCCAACCTTTCTTCTATTCTTATGGCTGATAGTTCCTTTTCCAACAGAACTTTTTCTTTACGTTCTATTTCAAGTCTTCTTTGCTCAGTTTCTACTGCGGCATTTGCAGCTTCAAGCCTTTTTTGTTCAGCTTCTAGCCTTTTTTGTTCAGCCTCTACTGTTACCTGCTGCAGTTCAAGTTGGAGTTTCAATTTCACTATCTCTGGGTCTTCAGTTATAGTAACAGTACGAGCAGCACCTCGTTCAAGTGTTAAAGGCCTTAAGGGAATAGCCTCTTCTTCAGTTATGTTACCACTATTTATCAGGAAATCTAATATCTTTCCCAATAGTTCAGCTTTCACCACAGCATGACCTACAGATATTCTTGCCCTTACAGCTATTTGGCGAAGCTGGTCCTTTTTAGCTTCCTGTAGTGTATTTAGGTGCTCCCTGGGTGCACCTAAAAATTTCTCAAGATCAAAAGGCATCTCTCAATACTGATAAAATGGAAAATATCACTGGAAATTATATTACTACTATACACAAGCTATAAGACTTAAAAACGTCAGGGCATTCATGGATTTATGGTGCGAAGGCACCCACAAACCAGAGGAATTTCCTTAATCCTTAAGTCTTACAATGTACAGAAATTCACTTAAATGAACAAGGCTTTAATAATCCATGCCAATCAGAAAACTTGGTTCACCAATAATGCACAACCACTAATAATCTTGAATAAAATATTCTTAATGAAGTAAATAATTGGAAGTACCAACAGTTACCTGAACAAGGAATAAACCTTTAAATATCCATCGAGGTGGAACGAAGTTCTTGACCACGTGGTCGTAACAATATGAAGCCGAAATCCTTTAAAGAGCGAAGGTCGTACCCTGAGTAAGAGGAGTAGAAGTTCCTAAGGAAGGAATCTTTCAATTCCTTATGATGAGGTTTTGAATGCCTCGAAGCACCTCGAGAAGTTGGGGTGACTATGAAGATATCGCTAAGCGATGGTAGTCAACAGAGTCGAGGGTTAAAAGAATGACGAATTCTAGGCTGCCATTACCCTGCCTGCACGTCCTCCAAAATCTCAATGCATGCTTAAGATGACGTGTAGCAACACGACATTCTCTAGGTGAAAGTGTGAGCGCGCTGGAGAACACTATCCGGTGGTGGTCAGCTATAAACTCGCAAAATATCACTAATACACTACACTCATGTTGTCCATCATTTTAGAGAAACAACAAAATGAATTTCACAATCCGTCAAGATCGAGCGTAAGCGTAACACATACGTAACTACATCCCGGTCAGGCCCCCAATTTGTCACAACTTCAGCTTTCCACTTGACTATTTCATAAATTCTCAGTAATGAGGGCAACACTTCATGTAGGTACAGTAGATATATTAGGAGAATGATCAAATTAAAGTTGAAATTAAACAAAGACTTTACTTATTTTAAATCACGTATAAATATATAACAGAATAATAACAAATAATCACTTAATAAACACTAGAAACAAGTGAAGAATTAGCCACCGGATAACGAACTCAAAAGTATTAACTTGAAAGAGCTTGGAAGTAAACATTTCCAAGGATTACATACGTAAAAATAACAAAAGGTAATTTCATTCATGCTGTCCGCTACGATCAGCAATCAATAGATGGCGCTAAAGTTATACACAATAATAGGTGTAATTAGAAATGCTAAATAATGATAGGAGGGTTATTATAGTATATATATATGTATATATATATATATATATATATATATATATATATATATATATATATATATATATATATATATATATATATGTATATATATATACACACATACAAATATTTATATATATATATATATATATATATATATATATATATATATATATATATATATATATATATATATATATATATATATATATGTATATATATTTATATATATATATATATATATATATATATATATATATACATATATAAATATATATTTAAATATATATATATATATATATATATATATATATATATATATATATATATATATATATATATATATATAAATATATATATATATATACATATAAATATATATATATATATATGTATATATATACACTTGTATATATATGTATATATATATATATATATGTATATATATATATATATATATATATATATATATATATATATATATATATATATATATATATATGTATATATATATATATATATATATATATATATATATATATATATATATATATATATATATATATAGATAGATATAAATATATATATATATATATATATATATATATATATATATATATATATATATATATATATATATATATATATATACAAATGTATATATATATATATATATATATATATATATATATATATATATATATATATATATATATATATATATATGTATATATATATATATATATATATATATATATATATATATATATATATTCTTACAAAGCTGGTCTAGTGTGGAGCACATGTTTTAATTCATGTTTTTCATTTGTGTATTTAAGAGGTGAATAGCCAGCACATAAGGCGGGTTCCTGTCTTGTGGGTTTAAGTAATTGTATGTAAATTGCTCAAGACTTTCGTGGTTCATTTCATTGCATTTTTATTTACGTTAGTATATGTAAATTTGTGTTATTTTCAAGAATCAACTTTTTATTTCACGTATTTATTTACGAAGTCTTATGCAATCCCGATTAAATTTGCTGAATGAACCATATGAGGTATGAACGAGGGCTTATGTAATTTTCTTATGGTATTGCATCATGTTTAAAAGGTTCTCGTAAACCCCAGCATTATTTTTTATCTTTTCATTTTTGTTATCCCGAGAACGGGGGTGGGCGGAGCTAGCGGAGAGAAGGTAACCTTACAAGCAAAGTTTGTTCCCCTAAATTTTTATCTAGTTGGTAATTCGGGCGCTGTTAGAGATGGCCCCAAGCTTCTAGACCTTCTGACCTAGAAGAATCTAGAATAATTAAGTCACCGCATATGCACCCCCAGGGAGGCATAGCAGCAGAAGAGATCCAGCCTTTCCCTTTGTAAGAGCCAACTACATCTCTCTCTCTCCCAAGTGCCTCGAGTGTGTCCTCTCTAAAGTGTATATGTTTATATACAACATATATCGTGTGTAGTATGTTAAAACGTTACGGAAAACTTTAAAAGGGATTTTAAATTTATTGAGTTGTGGGGAGTGCTGGTATTGTGAAAATTTTGTACCAAGCCATATGATACTTATGTGAAAACATGAAATACAGCGGAACCTCTACATACAATTACCTTTACATATGATTGCTCCAACATCCGAAGTAAAATTTGATCAAATTTTCATCTCAACACCTGAAGTCATGCTCCAACATCCGACGCAGACCATATGCGCAGAATTTTCTCGTAGCGACGGTTTTAGTTTCTTGTTTACGCCGGTAGACGGTAGCACATCGGAGGGATGCCATTGAGTGTCGCATCGGTCAGTTCTCTGTTCTCGTGCGCATCGTGTGGCTGTCCTCTGTTTGGTTCGTTATTAACAGTGCTTATTATCTTCCTTTTCTCACGTTACATTTTTGATCTTACGTATAATCATGGATCCTAAGAAGCTTAGTTTCGGTACAGGTATTAGTAGTGGTGAGAAAAGGAAGAAAGCAATGCTTTCATTAGAATTGAAGCAAGAAATAATAGAGAAACACGAGCACGGTGTGCGTGTGAGTGATCTGGCTAAACAATATGGCCGGAATATGTCTACGATCACGACGATCATCAAGCAGAAGGGAGCTATTAAAGTATCACCCACAGAAACTTCAGGTTTGCCGTGTAGTTTAGCAATTAGATGATGTCTGCTTAACCTTTTCCAGAAAAATTTTGAAAAGCCGTACCAAACAACCTTCTCTCAATAGTTTCTTTAAAAATTCTACAAAGCGGTCTAGTGATTGTGATGAAGAGAAAAAAAGTTAAGCAAAGAAATCTAAGATTGAATTGATTGAAAGTGATGAAAAATAAAAATCAAAAAGAAAAGAAATGTAAAAAATAACATAAAATATAAAAATTTTAGAAAATTAATAAGCTAATTTAGGTTAAAGTTCACGTAGTGTAAGTTAGAGTAAGTTATGATACGTAATCGTAGTTGTTGTGATTTTCACCAGTTTATTAAAGCTGTCCGATGTACTGGGTGGATCGCAAGGCCTTGAAGAGGCAAGATTCCCAAAACCTTTCAGGAGTTAACTAAAATACGGTGACAAAATTACCATTTTATTATAAAAATAAACTCTGATACAAGACAACAATATCCTTAAGCATTCACAAAACTTAATGAAAAACAAGGCTGACTCTTGGTAATGTAACACGTGCTCTTCAAGCACAAAGTCCACACCGGACTCATTAACAAACTGAAAATAGTGCCAATTCGAATTCAATACACAACGAATCACACACCAAATATCCCTATTCTTATTTAACTAAGGATTCAGATCCCCAATCACAAGGATCTCTACATTAAACTGCGATATAAAAACTAGATGTCTTGCACACAAACTTATACTACAACCAACCTGGTACACGAGGTAGAGAGGAGAGAACAATTAAAATAATGACTTATCTTTAGGGGGGACGATGAAGCAAAGAGGCCGAGCGAGGCTCAGCATCTTCGAAGAAAAGTTATCATTGACACTAAACACATACATAAGACATTTTTGTCATGTTGCCTCGATTTTACGTTAGATTCATCATTGATATATCATAAACAGACAATTTCCACAACACTCGCTCCTTCCCCACCAGGTGGTTAAGATTTTGGTTCCAATACAGTCACGTATTAAACCTCAAGTCTTTCACCCGCGAGATCCCCCAGCCTTGCCCTCATTTGACGAAACGTTCATGAAGTCAAATGGCGGGACTTTCGAATGGCCAGTTCGAAAATTCCTGACATCCTCCACATCCGAAATAAGGGGCGTCAAAAAACGTCAGTAAATTAGGCAAGGGTGGAGTAATCACTCCTTAACTCTGTTCGGCTCGTTGCGTAGCGCTCCGCAACGACTCTAACAGCATACACAATGTTCATAAACAACAATGTTACCCCGGGGCAATTAGTTCACGAATATACAAAAAACAATACAAATTTGTACCCAAATAGTAAATGCAATCATGTAAATGTAAAGGCAATTTAGGCAATGGGCCTAGAAATCAGTTATCATATATATATATATATATATATATATATATATATATATATATATATATATATATATATATATATATATATATATATATATATATATATATATACGAACAGAAGGAAAAAACGCATTCACATACAGAGCATAATTATGAAAAATTGGAAATGCAATTAGGCAATGGGCCTAAAATATTCACTTTCAGCATATATATATATATATATATATATATATATATATATATATATATATATATATATACAAAACAGAGAAAAAATGTATTCATACACAGAATCAAGGCAACCTGCCCTCTACATTAATCAAATCACTTTTTACACTGCCACATGTGGGCTACCACCTTAGGGGAACAAGAGGGAGGGGCCTGGCTCTGTACAATGCTCGTTTCGTAAGTACGAGAGACTATCCCGTCCCCGTTCCCCACACCTACGCACTTCCAATCTCCGTGGATTCATGCCACTTACAAACGTTCTCACCTCACCCTCCCTACCTATCAGGGAGACACTCCCTCTCTCACTTACTGTTTGCAGCTACATTTCATAGACTGTCACCCTTTAGCAGACGATCCATCATTTCTCGTTGCTTCGCAGCCGC
Organism: Palaemon carinicauda; assembly: GCF_036898095.1. Classification (NCBI taxonomy): domain Eukaryota; kingdom Metazoa; phylum Arthropoda; class Malacostraca; order Decapoda; family Palaemonidae; genus Palaemon; species Palaemon carinicauda. Next base: position 30,314,615 of record NC_090766.1, read on the forward strand.
CCTTCTCAGTGGGCGTGCAGAACGTTTTTTAACGTTCGTCTGCTTCGATTCCTTTTCACCTTCAATGTTCGCACTGAACGTGTTGTTCTCGTCATGAGTGTCACTGTCGAAGGTCTCTGTGGCCAGTTGTTGGGATGTCGCAGCCGGAGCCATTTCCTGGTTGTCCCCAGACGTCTCCACGATCCCTGGCATTCCGTCTGTCGAACTGTACACACCCTCTTTTCCATCGTCGTCGTCTCCGTCTCCATCATCCTCCACAGAGGGGGTAATTTCCAGGGGAACCAGATTGCTAACAGCTCGCTGTGACTCGACTCCCTCAAACAACACTTTGGCCGAACGTACGACGCCGTCGTCGTCCGGATACATTTCTACTACACGTCCAAGGGGCCACGTAGCTCTTCTTTGATGTTCTTGTCTTACCAACACGATGTCTCCAGGGTGCAGCTTGGAGGGTTCCCCGGACTGACAGTCGTGTCGAGCTCTCAGGGCACTCAAATATTCCTTTCTCCACCTCTCTCTGAATCTCTTCAAAGAGTCTGTTTTTTCAAATAACGATCATGTAGCCTCCGGAAGGTGAAGGTCGTGTTGAGGTGCTCGTCCGGTAAGAGCGGTGCCATGAGGAGGACTGGGTGTCCTCTTAACAAATGGGAAGGGGTGAGGACTTCATCCTCGCATCTGTCGCCACTGTACATAAGCGGGCGATTATTCACTACGGCTTCTGCTTCTTTCACCAGTGTCAATACGTGGGCGTTCGGTGGATACTTTTGGCCGAGGGCTATCTGGAGGGTTCGCTTCGTCACCCTTATCAGCCGCTCGAAGAACCTACCCTTCCAAGGTGCTCTGGGCGTTTGAAATCTCCATTGTATTCCCGTTCTCCTTAGGAACTGCTGGACTTCATCCTCTTCGTAGAGTCCCTGCAGGAGGTGGCTGGCGGTTTTGATCGTCTGGTGATTATCAGAGGTGATGTATTGGGGGGCGCCATGCGTTGCGCAGAATCGCCTTAAAGCCAAGATGAATTCTTCAGCTTCCAAGGAGGGACAGAAGTCGAGATACACGGCCCTACTGGCCATGCACGTTACAATCAGGATGTACCCTGGCTGTGTTTCAGTTTGTATGGCTGCTGTGTGGTCCATTCCAACGGCTGTAAAGGGTTTCTCGAGGGTTGTTCTTTCCTTCGGTAGGGGGGGCGGTGGTGGCTGTTTCGACGAAGACTGGAAGGCGCGCCAACACTCCATACATTCCTTTACCACCCGCTTGGCAATAGAACGCAGACCCACCGCCCAACATTTCTGTCGAAAGATACCCATTAGAGTATTCACACCACAATGTAAATGCAACCGGTGTAAAGATTTTAAATAAACCCTAACTAAACGCCCTTTGGCTGGCAAGAGAATTAACTGATTAATTTCTTCTAACTTGGACACTCGTCCTCAAGTACAAATGAGTCTATCTTTCATTATTAAATTCAACTGTCTTACTAAATTGAGAACTTCACGAGGGGGTCTGACTCCGCCCTCCAAGTAAGCATAAACTGAAGGCAAATAATGCTTCTGCTCTACCAGAACAGCAATACCGAACGGATTCCGTTCTATTTTTGCAAACTTTAAAATTAGTCTGACTACTCTCAACAAGAATTGGAACCCTACTTCGCTTTTCAGGATGTCCCAAATCTCGCCCGGGGGGTTAGGACACATCTCCTCCCTTAACTCTTGTACCGCCGCTACTACGTGAGTTTGATGTAGCGGATCTTCCTCCTTGCAAGGAACAGGCTTTCCCGTGGTCCTGAGGAATTCTGGACCGTTCCTCCACAGGGAGTTAACTAGCAGTTGCCGAGTCGTTGTACCTCTGGATAGGATATCGGCAGGGTTCTGATGACTAGGGACATGGTTCAGACTGAAGCTACAGACCTGCTGAATAAAAACAATCTCCGCCACTCTGTTAGAAACAAACACATTTTTATGAGACCTGGCATCGGGAGATGCTACCCATGCCAACGTTACCTTGCTGTCTGTCCACATGACTATTTCTCGTGGCTCGATCAGTTCCTTGAGAGTTCTTGCTAATCTTCTGCCTAGAAACAAGGCCAGCAGCTCTAGCTTGGGGATCGTCAGTTTGCTCATCCCTTTCGGAGTGATCCTCATTTTGCTTATTACCAGACTTACCCGATTGCAATCGTCCCTGGTATATGCCACTGCTCCGTATGCCTTACTGCTGGTATCGGTGAATACATATAGTTCTAAACCCTTTTTACCTATCGATCTTGGAAAGGTGATGTCACTCACCGCTTTCAAATCATTCAATTCACTTGCCTCTTTAGCCTTTTCTCCTCCTAACACGTCATCCCAACCTACATTATCCTCCCATAGTTGTTGGAGGAAAAGCTTTCCCTTTACAAATAATGGGCTGATCAAACCTATTGGATCGTAAATCAAGACCAACAGGGAAAGTACCCTACGCTTCGTAGGCACCCATCCCTCTCCCAATTCACTAATCCCCTTACTGGCCTTCACACACAATCTGTCCACGTCCCGGGCCCATCGCAGCCCGAGCACGTTCACACTCACAGGCTCACTCCACTGTCTCTCGCTATCGAAGGCCAAGTGATTGCTTGCCCACCCTTTCAAGGGCATACCCGCCCCTTTTAAGATGTTATTAACAGACTCATGCTCTTGCCTCATATGTTCTAAATCCTCAAATGTGGCCAGATAGTTATCGACATAGAAGGATTTTACCAAATCTGGCCGGCCTTCCTCTTTAAAATGACAATTTAATATCTGTTGTAGCAAAAATGGACTTGCTGTGATGCCGAACACCACGACTCTAAAGGCCAAGGTAAGCGCTCGACCAGCTGCCTCGCGCCACAGAAATCGTGTGTATTTGGCATCACGAGGATTTAAAAAAACACGATGGAATGCTTTACTTATGTCGGCTAACATGGCATATCGGTTCAACCTAAACCTTATGATTAAACTATATGCTACCTCTACCAAATTGGGCCCAGGTAAGAGACATTCATTCAATGACTTACAACCCTTTGACTTTGCCGAGGCATTGAACACTATTCTAAGGGGGGTGGTACGGCTGTCCTTCCTGACCCCAAAGTTTGGCATGTAATAACCTTCCACTATGGGATCTTTCACCTCAGATATAAAACCTGCTTCGATATATTTGTCTATCACTCCCTGATATTGTTCAAAATATTTCCTATCCTTTCTGAATTTGGACTGCAACAACTCTAACTGCGCCACAGCGTTACGATAATTTGTTTCTGGCCTAGCTTCCGACCCGAATGGTAGACTAACCTGATAACCCTCAGGTTTTTTCACAACGCTTTGCGATACCTTTCGCATGGCCTCGGCCTCACGAACAGTGTATTGCTCAGATGGGGCGATGCCAACACGGTCTAAACGCCACCACTCGTCTACATCACACAGATATGGCTCGTTCGTGATTCTGCACACTCTCAACGTTCTCACCTGCTCAATCCTCTCCCCTTGCAGTAGCCACTGCGGCACCTTCCCATATGGCGACATGCCATCATGCGTCAGGAAGAAATTGATCCCATCCACTCTCTCTACGCCTATTACAAAATAACTAAAGTAGTCAGCCCCTACTAATACGTGGACATTTTTCAACACATCAGGCTTGTTGGCTGGATCGGCTAACGTGACTCCCTTGGTCAACAGATGCTGTCTGACTTTACCATAACCAGCGTTATGTATCGGGACGTCTACGTTCTCATGTGCTACTAGTTTCATACACACGATTCTTTTGCCCATTTCAACCCTACAACTTACTACATCGTATTGTCCGCTTATTTCCTCGGAACCAAACGGAGCTATATTTAAGGATACTCGTCCTACCACCGGTAGGCCTAATTGACGGGCAATTTTTGCTGAAATGAAGCTCCTCTGGCTTCCTGAGTCGAGGAATAGGCGGACTCGCTTACTACCTTGCTTTTGTTGAATACCTGCCATGGCTGTTGGCAAGATAGTGCATGGGAGGTCCACATCAGACCTCTGCGCGATCTTTGCGCTTGTGCATGGTTTAGCCTCTACTTTAGTCTTGGGTGGTCAGGGGGAACTTTCGGGCTGCTGAGGCGTCGCATTCACTACGGGGCGGGACGTCGTTGTTTGACTACTACTATGACTAGGGATCGATTGCGGTCTACCCGCATCGCAAATTGCAGTGTGGTGCTTAGCATTACAGTTTCTACAGGAATTTGAAACGGGACATTTATCGATACGATGACCTGATTTCGTACAATTAAAACAAAGACCCCTTTTCAGCAAAATGCGACGTCTGGCAGCTACGTCAGTCACTTGGCGACATCCGTGAGGCGGGTGCCGTTCACTACAAAATGGGCAGGAATTATTGTGGATTGGATGGGTTTTCGGTCTTACACTACTGTCTGGTCTTTTGTCACTCTCAAGACTGTCGCCTCTCTGCAACGCATCGTCTTCTAGCATTCTCACAATAAAGTCTATTGCCTCAAAAAACTCGTCCAACGTATAGTCACATTTTCTCAAATGCTCGACCACTTTGCGGTAGAGCTTTCCCTCAGATAATTTTTGATTAATGAGGCTCATGACCATGCCCTGGCCTATGTCATTGGTACTCAGTCTTTTGATTTGTTCGATTGTGATGGTCAACTCAAAACGGAACCTTTTGAGTTCTACTGGATTTAGTGACGGCACAAAGATGTTGGCTAATTTGCGGTGCAGAATCACGAGTGTCTGGTGCACGTTGCCATATTGCTTGTCTAAAAGGTCTAATGCTACACTATAGTTCGCGGCGGTTACACTTAGAGATTTAATGATTCTAAGTGGCTCTTTGCCCAACGTCCCCAATAAATATGTAAATTAAGACACTTCGTCTAAATCCGCTCTTCGATCCACATGGATTGTGAAGAGCTCACGGTACGATGCGTACTCTTGCACTTCCCCTTCAAACGTGGGGAGAGGCAGCGGCTTCAACCTGGGGAGGGCAACATTCCCCGTTGAAGTGCTTTTCATTTTGTCTATCCTATTATACAGTAGGGTAGAAGCGCGTGTAGCTTCACCTAACGTGTGCCTGATTCGGGCTTCAATACTAGACTCTAGTTTCACACACTGGCTTTTGTATAGCTCTCTTAGCTGTCGGACCTCTACCTGCAACTCCGTTACCAAATTCTGGTAAACGAACTCAGAGCAGGTCTCTAAAAGCGCTCTTAGCGTTTCGCTAAGTAAGTCGTTTATTAGGCCCATCGACGCCTCGATGTGCACGATCGTGGCCACCGCCATCTTAATTAACTTTACTTTACGTTTGGGGGGGGTTAGCAAAGCAAGGAAAGAAAGGTAATTTTACGTTAGGAAGGGACTCAAAAAAACTGACCCACGTGGTCAATCGCACATCGGGACGTAGAGGACCTTAATTGTTCATCTCTCTCTCTCTCAAAAGCTCATATTTTAGATTAGTCCTGTCCGGCTCTGGGAAGCGCTTGCGATCCGGTTCGAAGGACCAAATGTTGTGATTTTCACCAGTTTATTAAAGCTGCCCGATGTACTGGGCGGATCGCAAGGCCTTGAAGAGGCAAGATTCCCAAAACCTTTCAGGAGTTAACTAAAATACGGCGACAAAATTACCATTTTATTATAAAAATAAACAAGACAACAACATCCTTAAGCATTCACAAAACTTAATGAAAAACAAGGCTGACTCTTGGTAATGTAACACGTGCTCTTCAAGCACAAAGTCCACACCGGACTCATTAACAAACTGAAAATAGTGCCAATTCGAATTCAATACACAACGAATCACACACCAAATATCCCTATTCTTATTTAACTAAGGATTCAGATCCCCAATCACAAGGATCTCTACATTAAACTGCGATATAAAAACTAGATGTCTTGCACACAAACTTATACTACAACCAACCTGGTACACGAGGTAGAGAGGAGAGAACAATTAAAATAATGACTTATCTTTAGGGGGGACGATGAAGCAAAGAGGCCGAGCGAGGCTCAGCATCTTCGAAGAAAAGTTGTCATTGACACTATACACATACATAAGACATTTTTGTCATGTTGCCTCGATTTTACGTTAGATTCATCATTGATATATCATAAACAGACAATTTCCACAACACTCGCTCCTTCCCCACCAGGTGGTTAAGATTTTGGTTCCAATACAGTCACGTATTAAACCTCAAGTCTTTCACCCGCGAGATCCCACAGCCTTGACGAAACGTTCATGAAGTCAAATGGCGGGACTTTCGAATGGCCAGTTCGAAAATTCCCGACAGTAGTCACCATCTCTACCTCCTCGCCGACCGTCCGTCTCCTCCTGCATAGCAAAGCCTACATTTACATTGGCCTGTCTCTAAGGTAAAGTGACAATAAAAACCCCCTTTTTATTTATTATTTCTTTATAATTATTCTTTTTTACATCTCACTTATATAATGCAATTGTATTATTGTTATGTGTAATTATGTGTAGTAATTTATTAAGAAGTTATCATAGGTTTTTGGGCTGTAAAACGAATTATACAAATTACACTGTATTCTTATGGGAATATTTGCTGCAACATACAATCGTTTTAACATACGAAGCAGGTCCCGGAACGAATTAAGATTGTGTGTAGAGATTCTACTGTATATTTGTACTGCCATCAGGTTAAAACTTTGTGTGAGCTAAAAACTCGTAAGTTTATCAGTTACTTTATGTAATTTCTATAAGAGATTAATCATTAGTGTTAAAGGTAAACTATTTTCATTAATTATCAAGATTGAATAATTGTGTAAAATTTAATTTCTAGTGAAACAAGTGATTATATAATCTTGAGAATATAATAGTTTCTGGTCTTAGTCTAAGATTTTATTCAGATTTAATATTTCGAGTCAAGTGATTACATAATTTTCAGTGTGTAATATTTTCTTGTCGTAGTCTAAGGTTTTATTCAGATTTAATATTATGAGTAAAGTGATCATATAATTTTCAGTGTAATATTTTCTGTCTTAGTTTAAGGTTTTGTTCAGATTTAATGTTACGAGTCAAGAGATTGTTTAATTTTCATAAGTATTCTCTCCTTGTCTTAGTCTAAGTTTTTGTTCAGAATTAATATTTCTAGTTATCTATTTTTGGTGTAAATTCTTTCAGTGTTGTAATTTTATAGAATATATTTTTTTGTAAAGAGTGTATTATTTCTATCACCTGTGTTTCTAACAGTACTCTCTCGTATCCCTGTTTAAGAGTCGAAGAAAGAGGTTGTTTTGAATAGTTCTTAAGGGGACCGTCCGCCATGCCATGAATTTTTTTTTCTAATTATTCAAAATACGCAATTTCTATATATGTTTAAGAAATATACAATACCTTCATGGTATAAAAATTTCAAGTCATTTGATCAAAAACTTTTTGATAAATAATAGCAAAAATCATGATTTTAAAATATTTTTAGGTACATTTTTGTCTACTAATATGACACCAATTGTTTGGAAAATCATATCATCAAAACCTCTCCATAAATTAAATAATTCTGTGTGAAAGATTATTCATTTTCCTTTTTTTTAAGGAATTTTTTCTCATTTTATTTTTGTCTAAAAGTAAAATATTCATGAAAAAAAAGAGAAAATGGAAAACCATGATTCTGGCACACTAAATTGTGGGATTTTTATTCCTCTTTTCAGTGATATCTTTCTCTCTAAAATCAAACAATAAATAAGTGAGAAAAATTTATCTAAGTGTGAATAAGTATGTTTTTGTGTTATGAGCTCCCAAAGATTTGCAATAAATTTTCACTTTTCTTTAAAAAATGAAGATAACATTTTATTGTTTATTCCTATATAGAAGCACGCTAAACGAGGTATTTAAACCATAAGTTTACTATTACACTTGGTGTAAGGGTTGCCCGCGGCCTCTCATTGTTGCCAGAGTTTTAGTTAGCATGTTCCAGCTTTTTACTCTTATTCATGTTTCCCTCTCTATTTGGTTCTTTTTACTTGCTCTTTGCTTACTCTCTGCTCTTTCTATGACCTTAGGTAACATTGGCCTTGCTATAAAGTTTCAGAGGACATTGTGAAAACAGTGTACATACAAACTGCAAGTAAACAAACACATGCATTATAACTTCTATATATCTTTGGAAACTCTGGCTGCAGTTCTTGTAGCTCGTAGTTTTCGTTCACCTTCCCTCTACCAATGCCTTCCTTTTCTGCTAAACGTACGAGGTTTCGAGAAATCGCTATATATATGCCAAAATAAACACACAAAGACAATTCTGTCAAACTCAGTCATGCAGATGACGCAGTAAGGATGACGTCATCATTTAAAGCCCGCTATATCTTCATTATTTGTAGAAATAATTAGCTGAAACTTGTGGAGAGCATGTACGATATGTTTATGCATACATAAAAACAACAAAACGATTTTCGATTACTGAAAGTTGTTGTGTCAAAACACCATGGCGGACTGTCCCCTTAATAACAATTACCCAATTTTATTTTGAGTGTACTTAGGAGACCTTTGGATATTCAGTGTTTTGATATATTGCCATCTGAGAGTTACATAATATTCTCAGAGCCTGGGTATTATGCAAATATAAGAGATTTATGTAAAATCCAACAGGTGAGTTTGGAACTCGAGAAGTTGTGTAACTTGCCAGCCATAACATATATATATATATATATATATATATATATATATATATATATATATATATATATATATATATATATATATATATATATATATATATATATATATATGTGTGTGTGTGTGTGTGTGTGTGTGTGTGTGTGTGTTCAGAATTTGACCTTGAATAAATATACTCAGGTTAGAGCTTTTGTTCAGAGATTTTAGGCTGAGGTTGAAATGGAATACAATTTGGCCATAAAAGAAACCTTTTCTGGTACATCCAAGAAACATGAGGGGTAAGCTACCCTTAAATGTGCACTCTTTGGAGTATATAAAATAGTTCTACTTTTATTTAAACCAGATGGCTCGGTCACTTACTTTTCTAAGGAAAGGACAACCTTTTCGGCTGACGTGTTTGACAGTAAGCAGAGTAATGAGAAACTTGCTCTTCCTCATTCCTGTTTTCCTGAGGCTAAACTAACTAGTTTAGGTTTACCATCTCGTGAAATTAAGCTCTCTTGATGAACCTTTATGATTATGGAGGTGTAGACCCAAATAGTATTTTTCCTTTCTTTTTTATAAAAACTGCAGATTTCTTATCTCCAAAATTATCTGTTATTTTGTGCAAGTTAGTAAGAAGGGTAGCTTTTAGCACCTGTTGGGGAATTGGTAATGTTACTCCACTATATAAATGTGTTTGTGGTAGGTAAAGTCCAACTCATTCCGCCCAATTTCCATAACTCTCATATTATCTAACGTTTTTGAACGTCTATTGGCAAAACATCTAAGTAGGTTTGCCGAAGTTAATCATTTATTCCCTAGTTTGCAATTTGGCTTTTGTAAAGCCCTTGGAGCTAGTGATGTCCTTCTTACAATCTCCAATGCTGTACAGAAATCCCTGGATAGTGGTCAGGAAGTTTGCATGATTGGCCTTGATTTTAGTGCTGCCTTTGACTGTGTTTATCATAAGGCCTTTGTTTTCAAACTTGAAAAGTTGAGAGTGGATGGGTCTTTTCTCAGCATCATTATTGAATTTTTAAGTAATAGATCACAAAAAAATGTTGTTGATGGGCACCATAGTAAGTATAGGAATGTCATATCTGGTGTTCCTCAAGGTAGTATTCTTGGCCCATTCCTTTTCATACTATATACACATGACATGTGGCTTGGCCTAGAAAACAAGCTCGTTGCATATACAGATGATGCTACTCATTTTGCATCAATTCCTTGTAGTGAATGTATATCTGATATTGCTGAATTCTTTGATAGAGATCTGACTAAAATTAATGCATGGTGAAAATTATGGGGCATGAAGTTAAATCCTAACAAAGTCAACGTATGATTGTAAGTAGGTAAAGGACAGTTGCTCCTCAACATCCAAATCTCAGCGTGGATAAGTTTTTTTTTTTTTAATTCTTTAAGACTCTTCCAAATTTTAGGTGTGATTTTCAACAGCAAGCCTACTTCCGACAAACATATTAGGTTTGTGTCTTCTTTAATAGCACAAAAAATTGGCTTATTGACAAAGTCTTGTAAGATTTTCGGTGATCAATCTATTCTAAAGAAGTGATTTAATTCTTTCAATCTACTTTGCTTCAAGTATTGCTCTCCTGTCTGGTCTACAGCTGCTGATTCTAATCTTAATTTGTTGAACAGGAACTTACAGTCTATTAAATTTGTTATTCCTGATCTAGATGTTAATCCCTGGCACCTTCGTTCAATCAGTTCGTTATGCATGTTGCATAAGATTTTTCATAATTCTGACCATCCTTTACATTCAGATCTCCCTGGACAATTCTATCCTGTTCGTAATACTAGGCATGCACCTAATACTATTAGTCAGGCCTTCTCCATCATGAGGCTCAATACTACACAGTATTCTAGAAGTTTTATTCCAGCTGTAACTAAGCTGTGGAATGATCTTCCTAATTGGGTAGTTGATTCAGTACAACTTCAAAAGTTCAAACTTGCAGCAAATGTTCTTATGTTGAACAGGCTGACCTAAGTCTTTTTATAGTTTATATTTAAAGGATCTGTTATAACCTTACTGTTCTTAAAATATCTTATTCTAATTGTTCATAGCTTCTCATATAGTTTATTTAGTTCCTTATTTCCCCTCCTCATTGGGCTATTTTTCCGTACAGGAGCCCTTGGGCTCAGAGCAGGACGTTTTAGCTTAGCAATGAATAATATATATATCATTGGTTGGGAGCGACCTGGCCTTTCATTTGAAGGGGCTAGCATTCATTCGTAGTATGATATAGAAATTTATTTCCTTTTGAGCACGATATTTTGCTGATTTTCATCCATGTTGACTCATTAGGGGTAATAAGAATTAAACCTATCAATTATATTACCTGGTGGGCCGGGAAATCGTGGAAAACTCGCTGGTAAGAGACTGATGTCTCACCAAGTAAATCCTGAATTGCAGTTAGCATTTAGGTTCCGACTTCTTTGGAGACTCAAATGGCATGGTCTTTCATTTGAAGGGGCAAGGGTTCTATCCCAGTATGAGATAGAAATTTATTTCTATTTAAGCACGATCTTGTGTTGATTTTCATCCATATTAACTCATTAGGGGTAACTCAATTTAAAAGCAATCAATTGTGTCACCTGGTGGGCCGGGAAGTCGGGGAACACTCACTGGTAAGAGACTGATGTCTCGCTAGGTAAATCGTGAATTGCAGCTAGCAGTTAGGTTCTGACTTCTTTTAAGCCTCTGGTTGCATGGTTGAAAGGGACCTGGTCTTTCATTTGAAGGGTCAAAGGTTCTATCCCAGTATGAGATAGAAATTTATTTCTATTTCAGTGCGATATTGTGTTGATTTTCATCCATGTTGACTCATTAGGGGTACTTCGAGTTAAAAGCTATCAATTGTGTCACCTGGTGGGCCGGGTGGTAAGAGACTGATGTCTCGTCAGGTAAATCCTGAATTACAAATATCAGTTTGGTTCCGACTTATTTTGAGCCTCTGATGGCATGGTTGGAAGTGATCTGGTCTTTCATTTTAAAGGGCAAGGGTTCTAGCCCAGTATGAGATATTAATTTATTTCTGCTTAAGCAAGATATTTTGTTGATTTTCATCCATATTTACTCATTAGAGGTAATTCGAGTTAAAAGCTATCAATTGTGACACCTGGTGGGCCCTGAAGTCAGGGAAAACTCGCTGGTAAGAGACTAATGTCTCACCAAGTAAATCCTTAATTGCAGTTAGCAGTTAGGTTCCGACTTCTTTTGAGCCTCTGGTTGCATGGTTGGAAGTGACCTGACCTTTTATTTGAGGGGGCTGGCTTTCGATCTTAGCATGAGAT
>NC_090766.1:30334039-30357185 GCF_036898095.1 Palaemon carinicauda
TATGATTCGGTAACTTTATTAAAGAATAATTGTTACCTTTGTCAGAAATATAGATTATTATAATACGGTAATTAATAAAAATATTTGTTACCTTGGTAAAGATACAATTTTTGTGCACAAACACGAATTCCTGGTACGTACACGTACCACGGTTTCGTACATATATCTATATATATATATATATATATATATATATATATATATATATATATATATATATATATATATATATATATATATATATATACATATATATATATATATATACATATATATTTATATATATATATATATATATATATATATATATATATATATATATATAAATATATATGTATATATATATATATATATATATATATATATATATATATATATATATATATGTATATATATATATACATATATATATGTGTATATATATATATATATATATATATATATATATATATATATATATATATATATATATATATATAAATATATATATATACATATATATATATATATATATATATATATATATATATATATATATATATATATATATATATATATATATATATATATATATATATATATGTATAGGGCTTATATATTCTATTAGATGCCCATAGATTCTATATTTAAACATTTGGGGCTTATATATTTTATTAGATGCCCATAGATTCTTTAAGTTTTAAATGTTTTTATTATTAAAATGTTTGTAAAAATGTTTTTAAAATGCAAATGATCAATAGTCTCTTCAATTACATATTACTAGCATACTAACTGCTTTTCGTACACAACACTTTTCCAAGACATTTTTACTCCTTTGAGCTAATGAAGGGGCCAGTTTCAAACGGCTTTAAATTGAATTAAATAAGGAGTTTTGTCTGGACATGGCAAAACGTTCTGTTTGAGCTGCAAACTATTGTACCTTAACCTACGCCAAACAAAGATGTTAACGGCGATAAAAATCATCACCGTAACGCATAAAGCTGCCAGGAATATGTAAAATCTTAGATCTGCATAAGACGGTGACGGGTGGTCCATCTCGGTCAATTTCATCAACCGCTTGGCTACATGTTCGTTGTATGGGAGAGGTAAAGATGGAATTGTTGTTGACCACGTGAAGTTCGCGAAGTAGGCTCGTTCTCTGATGATAGTCTTGATTCCTTGCATCATATAATTCGGGGACGTCCCGATACAACCATCTGCTGCAACGAATATTTGGGAATAGGACGTGGATCCGTCCGGGCATGATACATTGAAGCCGGCTTTGTCATATCGTATCCACGAGCCGTTGTTCAGTCTACAATTGAACTTATTATTGTCAAAGGGATAAAGCCTATCCAGACAATTTTCATTTGTATGGGAGAGCACTGTCTAGCACTATACCTAACTCGCATGAATCCATTAAGTTTTTATGGAATTCAAATGAGTCAGCTGTACATATTTTTCCATCCATTGCGTCTGAACAGTAAGTTAATTGATTTAAGTCTTTAATGACCGTATATGTTTCCTTGTCTGGGGAAATCAATACGAGTCCTGTCAAACTGGATATTACTGGACTTGAGTGATTCGTCATGAAAGTCGGAAATGGTGATATCCTGTAAGATTGCCAGGCATCGGAAGAATCAAAGGGAATTGTAATCATAATCATGTGATTTTCAATGCTAACTGTAATTAGGCTGTAATGAAATTCTAACCTACGTGCGTCTAACAAAGGAATATAACCTAATTTCTCCCGTCCGTTCTCCACAATTAACTTTAAGTATCTTATTGGCAACAAATGGGGTGACAGTACACCTTTAGTCGCTAACGTGATAGCTTCCACATAGTCTTTTGATTTCTCAATGAAATGTGCAATTCTGTTATGTATGTGATCTATTTTTGAATCATAATACGTTAACGTTGCCAACAAATCCTGTACTTCCATAATCTGATTGATATTACTAGAATGTTCATTTACTAAACTCATAATTTGATTGATTGAAGCTAACTGATTCCTTAGTTCTGACATAATCAATTCATCTTCATGAGTCAAGAACTCAATTTTCTTATTTTGATTACTAATCTTAAGACGATTGGAAATTCCTAAACCAAAACTTCCAATAGAACCAAAGATGTTTAGTGCAGCAAAAATAAACGGGTTACGTTTCTCAAGATTATCGTGTCCTACAGTCCACATCAAAAGGTCACGAGCCAAAGATTCTGCCTTGTAAGTCTTATTTTGCAAGTCGTCAGATAGCATGCCTGCAACTTTTAGTGTCGATGCAAGCGAACTCTCTGTATTAAAAGGAAAATGGCTTCTATGCATTTCATTTAATGAGAGAGCAAACCTTAAAATGGCGCTTTTTAAGCTGGTGACGTCATTCTCTGGGAGAAAAACTGCTTGCATACGCACTTCAACAACTACGTTACTTGATGTAATAAAAACGTCCTCTTGTCTTTCAACTATAGTGCCATATTTAAAATCTTTACTTTTAGTTTTAGAGCTCATCCCACACGAGAAAAATGTCTGAGCGAACAATATCACTCCCAACAACAAAAACTTCATCTTGGAAACCTGTTACGAGAAAAATATATGTAATTACTCCTGTATTAAGAAAAAAAACTTTTAACATATAATGCAATAAAAAAAATAAAAATCTTTCCCTCACTTCTTTCCCTCTTATTTTAATTTCTTATGTGAGCCAATGGTACGATTCTCTCATCCGTGGGTTGGGATACGTTTTGAACTCTAAACCTATTGGCCGTTAATGTTTCCAAAATGTTAAATGGGCCTTCAAACTTAGGTGTTAGTTTATAATTGAGTCCTTTACGTACATTTACCTGTATGTATACATTATCACCCACGGTATATGTTTTCGTTGGCTTCGCTATTTTATCATGATTCCTTTTCATTATGATTTGTGATTCTTCTAAATTCTTTCGAAGGATATCAAAATGACTTTTGCTTGCATTTATACATTCTTTAAAAGGATTTGATAGATTAGTTGTAGGCGTTAATACATGGAAAGGCGTTCTAACTGGGGTACCATACAATGCTTCGTGCGGTGACATTTTAATTGATATATGATATGAATGATTCAGAGTACTCAGTACCGCAGGTATTGCAATATCCCAGTTGGGATCTGATCCCCCTAGTGTTACTCTTAATATATTTAAAACCTTCCTATTTGCTCTTTCCACTAGCCCATTCGACTCTGGGTGATATATCATGGTATTTATTTTCTTTATGCTAAGGAATTCACACAATGAGGTAGGAAAGTGATTATTAAATTCTCCACCCGAGTCTGAGATAATCATGTGTGGAATTCCATGTTTACAAATGTAACACTCGTAAAACTTCCTAGCGTATTCAATCGCAGTTTTAGTTTTAAGCGCTATTAGTTCTGTATATCGAGTTAAAGCATCTACAATTACTAAGAGGTGCTTATTTCCTCTGTCTGACTCGTAAAATCCTGTTAATAAATCTAAATGTATTCTTTCAAAGGGTTGATTGGACACGGGATAAGCCCCTAGGCTGACAGGTGTTTTCGTATGCCCTTTGTTTTCCTGACATGTGCGACAATTAGCTATGTGGTTTTTATATCTGTAAGCATTGTATGCCAATAAAACAATGATTTGGCTTTCTGTGACATTAATGAGAACCCGGGTGTCCATGCAATGGATTTGCATGCAACCAATTCAGGACAGTGGATATAAGTGAGATTGGTACCACTACCTGGTCGTTAGTTACATGTGGTGTATTGCGGGTTTTCCTTTTCACGGTCCTACACAGAATATTGTCTTTGATTATATAATTCTGCTGCTTATACTTTATATATTCATTTTCTTTATGATTGCCTTTCAAAGCATTTATAATTTTTTTCTAATTTCTGATCTTTTCTTTGCTCAGTCTGTAATAATTCAGCACTCCAGCCCAAATCTTCTTGTTCAGATATCGTTTTAACAATAGACATGGATGTTGATATATCTATTAATTCAGCTAATGGCTCCGTACAAGATGAAACGGGGTTGCGTGATAATGCATCAGCAATGATATTTGCTTTCCCAGGTAAATACCCGATTCTCGTGCCAAAGTCTTGAATGATCAAATGCCACCGAGTTTGTTTGGGGATGTGGTTGAAGCCTTTAAAGAAGTCGGTTAGTGGTTTATGATCAGTAAGAGCCTTAACGGGATAACCGTATATTATGAACTTAAAATGCACTAGTGAATTAACAATAGCTAGCCCTTCCTTGTCTATTACTGCATACTTACTTTCGGAAGTTCTCAGTTTTCGAGAATAAAAAGCCATCGCGAAAAACTGTTTTTCATACTGCTGAAGCAATACCCCACCTACTCCTAAGTCTGAGGCGTCTGTTGCAATGAAGAATTCCTTACCGAAGTCAGGAAATTTTAAGATAGGAGAACTACACAGTTCATCTTTCAAGGTATTAAACGCCTGATGATGCTGCTCAGACCATATGAAATCTACGCCCTTCTTCGTAAGATCAGTTAAGGGAGCGGCTATTATTGAATAATTGCGTATAAAACGCCTGTAATATCCACTACAACCCAGAAATTGCTGTATTCCCTTGACAGTAGTAGGTATCGGAAAGTTACGGATAGCCGACACCTTATCATGGACTACTTTAAGACCTTGGCTTGACACCATAAAACCCAAATAGACTAATTCTGTTTTGAAAAACTCACACTTACTAATCTTTACCCTTAAGTTATGTTGCCTTAGTCTCTGTAGTACTAGTTCTATTTTACGTAGATGTTCTTCTAAGGTGTTGGAAAAGATTACAAGGTCGTCCATATAGGCATGCAATATATCCCCTAGCAAGTCTCCAAACACTATGTTAATCATTCTTGTATATGTTATGGGAGCACAACGTAAACCAAAAGGCATCCGTAAAAATTCATAATGTCCCCTGGCTGTGCTGAAGGCTGTGTATGGGATACTATTTTCTTCTAATGATATCTGGTGAAAGCCTTTAAGTAATTCCAAACTGGTAAAATATTTATTCTGACCTAACAAAGATAAAATATCGTCAGTACATGGCACTGGGAATCGATCAGGGATCGTCTCCTCGTTTAGGCGACGGAAGTCTACGCAGATACGCCATGTTCGATTTTTTTTCGGTACAACTGATAATGGAAAATTATAAGGGCTGTTCGATTTCCTAATGACTCCTTCTTCTAGCATTTTACCTACTTCATCATTTATTTCATTCTGGAATTTCATAGGGAGTCTGTACGAGGGTAAATAGATAATTTTCTGCTTGTCCTTTAACCTTATTTGATGCTCGAAGACATCTAATTTTTCCTAAGGATCCATCCGTAGTGGAAAAAACATCATGATATTCAGTTAAAAGTCCAAAAATTATCTGCTGAATTTTTTCGTCTTGAATGTCTTTATTGATTTTATTTTTAATAGATTGCAAAAGGGATTCATCCGCAACTGATTGAGCATGATTAATTTCAGTAACGGTAAGAATACGACGTTTATTATCTTCTACATCCAAGATATGTTGATTTTTGTTAATTACTAAAGTGGTATTTAAATGATATTACGGGTGAACGAGAATTCTGTTGGGTCGCGTATATTATTTCTTTATTAGTGAGACAAGTTATTGGTTCTTCAACGTACGTCACTGTTTCATTTGTCGTCTCCTTTTTATCCAAAACTGATTTTAAGGTATTAATATATATATACATACATAAATATACATATATATACTTATATATATACATACATATATTATTATTATTATTATTATTATTATTATTACAAGCCAAGCTACAACCCTAGTTGGAAAAGCAGGATGCTATAAGCCCAAGGGCTCCAATAGGGAAAAATAACCCAGTGAGGAAAGGAATTAAGGAAATACATAAATGATGAGAATAAATTAATAGTATATCATTCTAAAAACAGTAACAACGACAAAACGGATATGTCCTATATAAACTAATAACAACGTCAAAAACAGATATGTCATATATAAACTATAAAAAGACTCATGTCAGCCTGGTCAACATAAAAACATACGCTCCAACTTTGGTAACAAAAGGAATAAAACTTTTAGAATACTGTGTAGTATTGAGCCTCATGATGGAGAAGGCCTGACTATTAGAATTAACTGCCTGCCTAGTATGACGAACAGGATAGAATTGTCCAAATAGATCTAAATATAAAGGATGGTCCGAGCTTTGAAAAATCTTATGCAACATGCATAATGAACTAATTGAATGATGGTGCCAAAGATTAATATCTAGATCAGGAATGGGAAATTTAATAGACCGTAAGTTTCTGCCCAACAAATTAAGATGAAAATCAGCAGCTGAACACCAGACAGGAGAACAATACCCAAAACAAGGTGGAATGAAAGAATTAAAACACTTCTTCAGAATAGACTGATCACCGAAAATCTTGTAAGACTTTCTCAATAAGCCAATTATTTTGTGCAATTGAAGAAGACACAGACCTAATGTGTTTCTTAAAATTAAAATTGCTGTCGAGAATAACACCTAAAATTTCAAAAGAGTCATAAAAATTTAAAGAAACATTATCCATACTGATATCCGGATGTTGAGGAGCCACTGTCCTTGACCTACTTACAATCATACTATGACTTTTGTTAGGATTCCACTTCATACCCCATAATTTGCACCATGCACTAATTTTAGCTAAATCTCTATTAAGGGATTCACCAACTCCAGATCTACATTAAGGGAATGAAATTGATGCAAAGAGAGTAGAATCATCTGCATATGCAACAAGCTTGTTTTCTAGGCCAAACCACATGTCATCTGCATATAGGATGAAAAGTAATGAGCCAAGAACACTATCTTGTTGGATACCGGGTATCACATTCCTATATATATATATATATATATATATATATATATATATATATATATATATATATATATATATATATATATATATATATATATATATATATATATATATATATATATATATATATATATATATATATATATATATATATATATATGTATATATATATATATATATATATATATATATATATGTATATATATATATACATATATATATATATATATATATATATATATATATATATATATATATATATATATATATATATATATATATATATATATATATATATATATATATATATATATGTATATATATATATATACATATATATATATATATATATATATATATATATATATATATATATATATATATATATATATATTTGGGCTCAAGCCATGTCGTCCTGATGGAAGTTCCTATTGGGTAGCTTCCTAGGGTATATTACAACTACGGCGATATTCCCAGAGAATTTACCTTAAGGTACCAGAATTCTAACTCCTGGAGCGAATATCCCTCGTGAAAGGGATATCGCGACATGTCAGAGGACGTATTCTTGACACGCCACATGGCAATCTGCACCCCGAACAGAGATTACGTATCGTAGGGGTCAATTGGCAAGAAACGAAATCGGGAAAGAAAAAGGGGGAGCCGCTCCCAAGGCTCCCTATCTCCCGTTTCGTAAGCGTGCCTGGTGCCAATCCTGGCGCCATCTGTATTCCTTTTTGCGTAGTTTAACAACTCGGTGTTTTTTCCTGTGTTTCTAGCAAATCTTGGATTTATTCAGCTTTTTATGGCTCCTCCAACTTCGTCGGCCTCTGATAAGTTGAGTACCATATCTTTTATGTATAAATGTAGGCTCTTGGTAAATTTTTAAGTGATTAATAGAATTAATCTTCGTTACAAGAGCCGTAGCCTACCGGAGGCGTCATGGACGCTGTCGCTCACTAGGTATGAGTTTTAGTTAGCCAGAGTGACATTCCCGGTTGTTTTGCTTTAATAAATATTAGCTATTTAGCGTTACATAGGATTTCCTTTAGTACTTTAGTATTATTTTGGCGAAGTATTCGCCAATTCTGGCCTACGCTAGGCCATGTAGCCTAGTCGTTTGGTCCTAGTACTTCATGCATGATTTTGGTTTTTCCGAGTGTATTAAAATTTTATTGAAGCTTTATGCTATTTTTTATACATTTAAGATTATGTTGAATATTTCCAAGATAGTATACGAGTGAGTTTTGGTGATTTAGGTAATTGATTCTCTGGGTGCCTAGGCTAAGTTGCTTATGGAGCATACTTCTCATACTTCCCGGTTGCTTTCTTTTCTTCGGAGAAGTTATGCAATCCCTTTCCCTCTGTTTAAGCCTTGGGCTTATCCCTAAGTGGTTTATCTGAATTAACTTTCGATAAAACTATACTGGGGTGTTACTGTACCCTCCTGTTCCAGTAAGTCTGGTTTCAGAGTGGGACAGAACAACAGAGTTTTTGGGCTCAAGCCATGGCGTCCTGATGGAAGGTTCCTGTTTGGTAGCTTCCTTGGGTATAAGACTACTAAGATATTCCCAGAGAATTTAACCACAGGTTATCACAGAATTCTAACTTCTGGAGCGAGTATCTCAAAGGTTTCCCTTTAAGACATCGTAATACAACAGGGGACACGCATGTCTGAACGTGCCACATAGCTATCTCCACCCCGAACAGAGTTAATGCTTCGGTGTGTAAGGGCTGAGAATAGCTGGGAGCCGTTCCACAGCTAATCTCACTCGTGGCTACTACTGATACTCGAGACGTAAACAAACGGACGCCATTGCTCTAATGACGTCACGCGCGTCTTTATCCTTTGTTTAGTAGCTGCCCTACTTAGACGGATTTTCCCTTGTGTTAACTTTATCGCTTTGCATCTTCGCTATGTCGTTACCTTCAGCCTCGCCTTCTTCTGGAAAGTTGAGTACAAGGTTCCAGTATTGTTTAATTAAGCTCTGGCCGTAAAGTAAATATTATTTTGCGAAATAATTGATGTTTTGTGGCAGAGCTGTGCCTCTACCGGACCCGCCATTTTATGGCGTCGTTGTTGTTTGGCATGTCTTATTTTGTTAGCCACAACAACGCTTCCGGCATTATATACTAATCGAATACATTAGTTTATTTAGTCTTCATAGCTAGGAACTTTTATATCGTGTTTAGACGCTTTTTATCGGTCATCGATTGACCTTATACCAGTCGGCTACTATAGCCCCCAGGCCAGGAGCCTACATACAAGTGTTCATGCATGATTTATTAGTGATCCTAGACTAAGTTATGAAGATAGTGGCATTAATAATTTACAATACTTTTGACTAGTGATGCAAATGTTTACGCCTTGAGGGACCATATAGGGGATAGGCTAGTCAGTGATTCTTTCTAGCCTAACCTAACCTTAGGACCCCTATATGCTTCCTTCATCCCCTGCCTTGGCATTCCCTCTATTTAGCCTTGATCCCTTTTCTGAGTAAAGGGATTAATTGTCTAATAGAGTATATATATCGCCTCTCAGTCCTCCCTAAAGGAATGAACCCCCTTTAGGATTGCGTCTGAGAGTGAGGTTAGGCTAGCCTACCTCTATGGCTAGGATAGTCTATGACTTTCCTGCGATAGCGATATGTCTTCTTCCTTACCTAGTTCAGGACTTTTAGCCCTGCTCTAGGTCGGGTTAGGAAGGTTTCTCTGTTCCATGCTGAAACTGTACTCTTGCACCGTTTTAGCCGATCAGCCTGATCTTAGGTTAGGGAGTGTCCTCCCTTCCCTTAGTGGCCGCTCTGGTACAGAAACCCTTCCTGGGAAGACCTCTCTCTTCTCCCTCCCCACCTATCTCTTGTATAGCCTAGCCTATGCTTAGGTTAGTTTATACTCATCTGTCCCCTGTCCTACAAATCCTCCTTAGGGTGGATGAGTAGGGCTACCCGAGCTTCCCTGTGCAGTCCGCTCTGGTACATATACCTTCATAGTGTCCTATAAGGTTAGTTACTAGTGTAGTTCTGCATAAGGGAGTCTCCCCCCCCCCCTCTTGGGTGTTCCCTAGCCCTCCCTTGGGCTACCTGCTCCCGGTCCCTAGTGACCCCTGCTTATGGATGTTAGAGCCTGTCTCTATCATGGGTACACCCTCTCAGGGAGGGGGAGGGATGTCTGGAACCCTGACGGTACTTCCTGCATTCCTTCCCCCCTCCCCCTGTCTCTCTATCTATCCGGGTGCCGGTCTCTTGCCGCCTCTACTGTCGGCAATACCTGCCTCCCTCTTGGTGACTTCCCTACCCTTGCCGCCAGCCCCCCGTGTACCGAGGGACTGCCGGCTGCCGCCGGCTACTACCGGCGGCTCTCCTACTCCTATCTAATCGTCCGCTTGCCGGTCGATCACCGGAGTGCCGGCATATACTGCCGGCAACCCGATACTACCTGTACCATCCTTATCCCAGTCACCAACCTGGCATCCTCCGGCTGCCGGAGCCGCCGCTCCTTGCCGGCGTGCCGCCGTTGTGCCGGCGGCCGCCATCCTGGTATCTAACTGACTTTTGAAAATTGTCTGTTCTAATGCCAGAATCTATGCTGGAGCGAGCTCCGGCATGCCGGCGGCTTGCCGGATGCCCCGGAGGCGTCAAGAATACTTGCACCCCCTCACTGTAGCTATCATAAGACTAAGATAGCCCTACATAGCAAATAGATAAGCTGCTTTGCTTTTAAGATCAGTACCTAGTACTGCTTTATTAGTGATCATGCTGTCTCTTTGCATTCTTCTAATTCCAGCATGCTATGTGCATCTTAGCACGGCTGGTTGCCAGAAGCAGTTACCTTTATGAGGCCTTCTGGCTCTTAACTGGGAACCGAATGAATTCGATCCCAACCTTGTCCTTGGCTTTCCATGGAGTTCCAATATAATGGGAATCCTAGGAAACTATATCCAATGATCTCGGTCATTTGGATTATCCCAGGACCAAGCTTATGGTAACCAGCCGGGCGAGATGCATGGAGCGTGTTCTCCTTTACTGTTTTCATTCTCTATGCATCACACCTTCTTTAAGTTAAAATTAATGATTAATATTAACTTAATTTAAGAGCCATTCCTATGACTCCCCCATACTCATTTTCTCTTTCTTCCACAGGAGGAGCAGATGAAGTGTGACTTCGCCTTCTGCGCTGTGAAACGCCCGCAGTTTTACGGGCATACGGCTTGTAGGACTCACGCCCCCTTGTGCAGACAAGAAAGGGGATTTGAAGTTCTGGAATCCACTGGATTGTACGGTCTGCCAGGCCCACCTAGTTGAGGCCTTCCATAACCCTCCCTCAGCGGAGGTTAGAGACATTTCTCGTGAAAAGCTGCGCAAGTGGGTGCGTGGCTTTCAGAAAAATGCTACCGGACCGTACCTGGCCACCGAAGAACTGAGGTCCCTGTTGTTCCCTAAGGCCTCCCCTGACTCAGTGGTTCCGAAAGACGCAATCCCCACTGTCCAAATTACGGTGGAACCTGATGTGGTCATGGCTCAGTCCATGCATGAGTGTCGTTTAGATTCCGAGGATGATGAGCAGATCTCTGACGTCTCGGAAGACACGGAGAAGACGCTTATGGCTCAAGGAGCCGAAGAGGACGAAGACAAGGTGGAATACACCGAGTCGGAGCTTGGAGCTCCTCCCTCATCCATCCCTCCGCCTACTCCTACACCGACGGATGTGTCCATTCCGTCTACCTCCTCGACCCCGGATCCCTCTTCGTCTACCCAAGAACTGATCCGGCTGATTAGAGCTGTCATAGCGACAGACTGAAGGAGAACCAGGAGTCCATCAGGTCAATGATTGGATCCAGAGAACCGAAGAAGATTTCGGTTAAGGATCTCCCAGCTTGCTCTCATGCCAACCCGTGGAGGTATGCAGAGCATATGGTTATTGCGACCGGCAGGATCTTTGTTAGTGACAAGATTGGCACGGTCCCGTTGGAAGACGTGGAGTTCTTCCCAAGCTTCGAGGCCTACCCGGACTGTTACGTCCGGCTTCGTTCCGAACCTGCCTCGAAGGAGGAGACCGAACCTAAGGAAGAGATAGTGTTCGATCTCGCAAAGGCCCAGGCTATGCTAGCCTCCGCATTTAAGAGCAGGGGCTTTACCTGCTCTAAGCTTCCTGCCTTGAGCAAGAAGCATCCTACATATGTCGCACCTGACACTGCGGTTCTTCCTTTTTTGGAAAAGGCCTTAGCCGCATGCCTTAAAGCGGCGGAAGAAGGAAAACCCTGCCCTGCACTGGAGGAGTGCAGACCCTTCTCCATCGTGACACCCCCTGACACTAGACAATGGAAAGATGTTCAACATACTTTCGTCGTGGGTAGGCTCGATCCTGACGTCGCCGGACGTCAGTTTAATGAGGACCTCCCTAAGCTTAATGATCACCTCCTTCGCCGGGAACAAGACACGAAGGAGAGGCTTGCGGCATCTCTTTCTCATCAAGTCCAACTTGAAGTTATGGCCTGTGACACAAGAGTACCTGATCACTACATGGTACTAGCCAAATCCCACTTACTTACAGTAATGAAGGACTTGTACCATTTCATAAAGGCTCGTAGAGCCTGTCGTGAATTCGTGTTTGTCGGTGCCACCGTGAAACACGAACCCCGGAGGCTGATTTCCTCCAACATCTGGGGAAAGCACCTGTTTCCTTCTGGCCTTGTCAAGGAAATAACTGACAGAGCCGCCACGGAGAATAGGAACCTTCTCCACAAGTGGGGCATGTCCAGAAAAAGGAAACCCTCTCAGGACGATGGACCTCAGCCTAAGAGGAAACCACAGAAGCCAAAACCCCAGCAACGTCAACAACGACGTCAGTTTCCGGGACCCGCTACCTCCCAAGTGGTTGCCCAACCACAGCAGACCTTTCAATTGGTCCCCCAACCGGTGTTGTCACAGTCACCGGTCTTCACCCCTGCCTTTGAGCAACCATCCACTACCTTTCATGCCAAAGGTAGAGGCTCGT
The DNA here is from genome assembly GCF_036898095.1 of Palaemon carinicauda. Classification (NCBI taxonomy): domain Eukaryota; kingdom Metazoa; phylum Arthropoda; class Malacostraca; order Decapoda; family Palaemonidae; genus Palaemon; species Palaemon carinicauda. The sequence goes on from NC_090766.1 coordinate 30,346,870, forward strand.
CCAGGGGTGCAAGCAGAGACGCATCTCGTCGTCCCTCCAGAGGTAGAGGAGGAAAGGGAGCTAGCGGCCGAGGCAACAAGTCCTCGGGACACCAGAAGCAATGAAGTGCTTCCGGTGGGAGGAAGACTCCGCCAATTCCAGGATCGTTGGACCTTCGATCCCTGGGCACACAGCATCATCAAGAACGGTCTAGGCTGGAGTTGGGTGCAACCACCCCCAATCTTCCAGCGGTTCTTCCAACAATCGACCCCCATTCTGGAAGAATATGTTCTAGACCTCTTGAACAAGAAGGTGATAAGGAAGGTAAAGTCCACCAGGTTCCAAGGGAGACTGTTTTGCGTTCCCAAGAAGGACTCAGACAAGCTCAGAGTCATTCTGGACTTATCCCCCCTCAACAAGTTCATAGAGAACAACAAATTCAAGATGCTGACGCTTCAACAAATAAGGACCCTTCTGCCTCAAGGTTCCTACACGGTCTCTATAGACCTGGCGGATGCCTACTGGCACATTCCAATGAACCATCACGCTTCCTCCTACCTAGGATTTCGACTCCAAAGGAAAAGCTACGCCTTCCGGGCCATGCCATTCGGCCTCAATGTGGCCCCTCGGATCTTCACAAAGCTGGCGGATGCCATAGTACAACAGCTCCGCCTAAGAAACGTCCAGGTGATGGCCTACCTCGACGACTGGCTAGTTTGGGCTCCATCGCCCGAAGAGTGTGCAAAGTCTTGCAACGAAGTTACCCAGTACCTAGAACACCTGGGATTCAAGATCAACGAGAAGAAATCTCGCCTCTCTCCAGCTCAGAAGTTTCAGTGGTTGGGAATCCACTGGAATCTTCAGTCACACCGCCTTTCCATCCCCCAGAAGAAAAGGAAGGAAATAGCAGGGTCTGTCAAGCGACTACTGAAATCCAAACGCATTTCAAGACGACAGCAGGAACGAGTTCTAGGCTCTCTACAATTCGCCTCAGTGACAAACCCAGTGCTTCGCGCACAGCTAAAGGATGCCGCGGGAGTCTGGAGACGATCGGCATCCATCGCTCGAAGAGACCTCAAGAGACGGCTTCCAAACAGACTTCGACGCCTCCTAAAGCCGTGGTCGGAAGCAAAGGCCCTGAAAAGGTCCATTCCTCTCCAACACCCCCCTCCATCACTCAACATCCACACGGATGCCTCACTGGAAGGCTGGGGAGGTCACTCCCACCTGAAACAGGCTCAAGGGACCTGGTCTCCACTATTCAAGACGTTCCACATAAACATCTTGGAGGCCATGGCGGTCCTTCTTACTCTGAAGAAGTTATCCCCGCCGCCCTCGATCCACATCCGTCTAACCCTAGACAACTCGGTGGTAGTTCGTTGTCTCAATCGCCAGGGCTCAAGATCGCCCCAGATAAATCAGGTGCTTCTCCCAATCTTCCGTCTGGCGGAGAAGAAGAAGTGGCACCTGTCTGCAGTTCACCTACAAGGATTCCGCAACGTGACAGCGGATGCTCTATCTCGGACAAACCCGATAGAGTCGGAATGGTCTCTAGACGCAAGATCATTCTCCTTCATCTCCCATCAAGTCCCAGAACTTCAGATAGATCTCTTTGCAACGAGCGACAACAATCAACTTCCTCTGTACGTAGCCCCGTACGAGGACCCCAAAGCAGAAGCGGTGGACGCCATGTCACTGGACTGGAACAGATGGTCCAAGATATACCTGTTCCCTCCCACCAACCTTCTGTTGAAAGTCCTCTCCAAACTGAGAACCTTCAAAGGGACAGCGGCCCTAGTGGCTCCCAAGTGGCCCCGGAGCAACTGGTACCCCCTGGTCCTGGAGCTGCAGCCCAAGCTGATCCCTCTCCCGGGCCCAGTTCTCTCTCAACAAGTACAGAAGTCGACTGTCTTCGCTTCATCATCGAAAATCAAGGACCTTCATCTCATGATTTTCTCTCCCTTGCCGCAAAGAAGAGGTTTGGGATCTCGAAGAAAAGTCTAGACTTCCTAGAGGAATACAAGACCGAATCCACGAGACGGCAATATGAATCATCCTGGAGGAAATGGGTCTCCTTTGTTAAAGCAAAAAATCCTAAAGAAATCACCATTGATTTCTGTATGTCCTTCTTCATTCACCTTCATGGACAAGGATTAGCAGCCAATACGATTTCAACCTGCAAATCGGCTTTGACTAGACCAATTCTATATGCTTTCCAAATTGATCTGTCCAACGACATCTTTAACAAATTACCAAAAGCATGTGCTCGCCTACGCCCCGCACCCCCTCCGAAACCGATCTCCTGGTCACTAGACAAGGTGCTCCATTTCGCCTCCAACTTGGACAACGATTCATGCCCCCTCAAGGATCTGACTCAGAAAGTTATATTTTTATTTGCTCTCGCCTCGGGAGCTCGAGTCAGCGAAATAGTGGCATTATCAAGAGAAGAGGGACACATCCTGTTTGCTGATTCAGGAGAAGTGACCCTCTCCCCTGATCCGACGTTTCTCGCCAAAAACGAATTACCCACCAAAAGATGGGGCCCTTGGAGAATATGCCCCCTGAAGGAGGATGTCTCTCTATGTCCAGTAGAGAGTCTCAAGGTCTATCTTCGCAGAACTTCGAACTTTGGTGGAGGCCAACTCTTCAAAGGAGAAACATCGGGCAGTGACCTGTCACTGAAACAATTAAGAGCGAAAATCACCTACTTCATTCGCAGAGCGGATCCGAACAGTACACCCGCTGGTCATGATCCTAGAAAAGTGGCATCTTCTCTGAACTTCTTTCAGAGCATGGACTTTGAGAGCCTTAAAAACTTTACGGGCTGGAAGTCCTCGCGAGTTTTCTTTAAACATTATGCGAAACAAGTGCACGAAATCAAACATTTTGTGGTAGCCGCAGGTAGTGTTATGAAACCTGCACCTAACTCTGCGTAGAACAGTGAGTTACTTGGGACTCTAACTCTTCGGGTGCCTATGTTGACCCTCGTGTGATTCATAGTGATGTCTAAAAACACTTAGTGCTTTTATAACTGTTCTTATCCCAGGTGAAATGTCATAGTGTCACACAAGTGCCGCATGCCTTGAGCATGATGTGTTGTTTAAAGACTTGCGTTCCTCGAGAACGAGTACCTACTAATCCTGAAATTCCTTTTCAGATTCAAGAGCAAGCCTTTATTTCTATGTACATTATTATTACTGTAAATGAACTTTACTTTTGCTGTAAATTATTTAATTTCTGCATTGTGAAATAAAATTTCTATTTTATTACTTATGCGTCTCTTTCAGCTCCTACTTACTATGAAATACATACTGTCATAGTTTTATTTATTCCTCCTTTCTTATGGTCATGAAGAATTTAAGATGTCTAATCCTAAATTATATTCACCTTGTCTCAGTAAGGTTCCTACACGAATACTTACTTCTGATAATCAGGAGATGAACTCTATACACAGTGCCCAACCACCACTGGTCTACTTCAGAATGTTCCTATACAAATATCAAACATTCTGCTTCATCTCTAAGTTCTTAAAAGTTCTTCTGTCAAGATGAATAGCCCTTCAATACCACTTTGACGTCGGCATAGCCCATGGGAACTTCCTACCAATGGGGGGCAGGATACTTCGTTCCTATGGTTCTTACCTAAGATTACTTTGCTGTTTTGTCAATGCCTAGGCACTTAACTCTGGGGGAAAATCTACCACGATACATTGATTCTCTGGTACTCTTCCATCAGGACGCCATGGCTTGAGCCCAAAAAACGGATTTTGAGCGAAGCGAAAAATCTATTTTTGGGTGAGATAGCCATGGCGTCCTGATGGACCCTCCCTACTACTTCGTTCAGTTTGTTCCCACCCTACACAATTGTATCATGGTGATGGGCAGCAACTGGCGCCAGGATAAAGACGCGCGTGACGTCATTAGAGCAATGGCGTCCGTTTGTTTACGTCTCGAGTATCAGTAGTAGCCACGAGTGAGATTAGCTGTGGAACGGCTCCCAGCTATTCTCAGCCCTTACACACCGAAGCATTAACTCTGTTCGGGGTGGAGATAGCTATGTGGCACGTTCAGACATGCGTGTCCCCTGTTGTATTACGATGTCTTAAAGGGAAACCTTTGAGATACTCGCTCCAGAAGTTAGAATTCTGTGATAACCTGTGGTTAAATTCTCTGGGAATATCTTAGTAGTCTTATACCCAAGGAAGCTACCAAACAGGAACCTTCCATCAGGACGCCATGGCTATCTCACCCAAAAATAGATTTTTCGCTTCGCTCAAAATCCGTTTTTTAGTCTGAGTCTGTGTTCGTCTGGCTTGGGGTAGAGTCTCCCTCGCTGGCCTGACACAGACATAGGAGGCTGAGCCTCCTTAGGTCACTACCGAAGGTTTCTGTACGAGATGATTCCTTCTTTTGTGATCTACCAGACTAGTCCTTGTTGCGGTTCTCGGGGGAGGATAAGATTCTTTCCCTGGGAGTAGCAACACCTTCCTTGCTTTGGTTCTCTGGGAGCTGGCAAGTATTGCTGGCCTCCCTCCTTGGATCCCCCTTAGGCTAAGATGAGCTTTCTTGGCTGCGGGTGATCCTTCACTAAAGCAAGGTTGATAGGACCCTCTTTTGTCCCTTCCCCCTCTATCTCCGTAATGGCCTAGCCATTACAGTACTGTACGTCATTCTACATCTGGACCTAGGATAGGTTAGGATGTGGAATTGACTCAGTCCCTTGCCGGCCGGCAGAGCTGCCGGCCGGCAAGGATCTTCTGTTTTGAGTGCTGCCCGGACCTCCCTTGGTCCCTCATCCATGCCTGCCTGTAGAACCAGACGGCATTGGTCAGGAAGCCTGAATTAGATTCTCCCCTTCCTTATATGCACTCTTTCGGATTGCCGGGCTTGGAGGTAGTGTACGCTCTTATCCCGGCATCCATTCTGTTTTCTTCTAGTGCTGTACCCGACCCGGCTGCCGGCCTATGAGGCCGGCAGCCGGGCAGTCGTGGTCCTCTGGTTCTTTTGATGCCGGCTGTGCATCAGTTGTGTACCTTTGCCGGCCGGCTAATGTCAGCCCTTGTCTGCCGGTCACCAAGAGTGTGGCCGGCAGCCGGGTACTACGTTGTGTAGTTGCCGGCCGGCATTCATTGCCGGCCGACATTAGCTGTTGCCGGCCGTGCGGTTACTGCCGGCCGGCACATGCATTTGAACCAGCGTTCTGCCGCCTTATAGCTGTTAAGTAGTATACTTTAAAGCTAGTTATGGTGTGTGCCGGCCGGCACATAACCTTCTATACTGTACCAGTATTCTTCAGTATAACATATACTGTAAGAAGAAAACTATAGTATAGGTTTTGGTACAGCACTGTGTGTTCTAAACACTTTTGTGTTTTCTTGCACAGCCCTTTGCCGTTGCCCTACAGATAAGAAAGTGAGTTCTTTCTTGTCCATTATCCAGGATTTTAAAATCATTGCTTAGGTGTGAGCTCCACCTGTTTCCTCTGGAAACTTTGCATTGGTTATTCTAGAAGAGATTAACCATTCGATTTTATTATCTGGAAGGCTGCAACAATTGGTTGTGAAGGAAACACAAGTGTGTGTCTTTCCTTTCTGAATTGTTATGCTATACCATGCATATCCAGTGATACATAGTTCACTTGATACTCATGGAAATTTCTTCTCTTTACAGGAGGACCCTCCGAAGTGCGGAAGTGTTTTCTGCAACGTCCGCAGCAAGAACCTCTGCGGACATGAGTTTTGTAGGAGACACGCAGCATGCGCTGTCTCCAAGGGGTGATCTCCAGTATTGGGACCCTCAGGTATGTACCCGTGGTGCAATAACCTGATTATTGAGGCCTTTGATTCCCCTAGGATGGCAGAATCAAGGGATATAGCAAGGGAGAAGCTTCGTACCTGGGTAAGGGGGCTTCCAGAAGAATACCTCTGGACCTTATCTTCCAAGTGAGAAGATGAGGGCGTATCTCTTCCCTAGGGCATCAGCTGATGCAGTGATTCCCCAGCCTCAAGAGGAGATCCCCCAAGTTCAGATCCAGGTGGATGCTGAAGTCGCGGTCGCTATGCAAGACATCCAGTTGGATGACAGGATGTCTGACGGGGATGAGCCTCTGGAGGAAGACCCTCCTGGCAGAAGCCCAGGATGAAGTTCAAGCCCCAGACGTTGTAGAGGAAGAGGTCGACGAGGTGTCGGCTACTCCGGTTCAGACCACGGAGCCTATTCCCTCAACATCGGCCGCTCTCCCCAGTAGAAGCTGGGACAGGCCCTCTCCTCCATTGTTGGAATGATTCAACAAATGCAGAAGGAGAATCAGGAGAAGGCGGCTGCAATGGAACTGCGGATGCAGAACCTTGCAGCATCACATGGGCCCCAGAAAAGGCTCAATGTGAAAGACCTTCCCTTGTGCTCAGATGCTAACCCATGGAGGTATGCTGAGCACATGCTGATTGACGACTGGAAAGATCGTCATCTCGGATAAGTTGGGTTCAGTTCCCCTAGAGGAGGTGGAATTCTGGCCCAACAAGGCGTCATATCCGGTACTGTTATGTCCGGCTGAGGAAGGAACCAGCCTTCAAAGGAGGAGACAGAGCCGAAGGAGGTCATAGTGATGGACCATGCTAAGGCTCAAGCTTTGCTTTCATCCTCGATGAAAGAGAGGGGCTTCTCGAACTCAAAGGTAGCTGCATTGAGTAAGAAGCTCCCTTCCTTTGTGTCCTCTCCTGCTAGAGCCTTCCCCTTTTTACAGAAAGGGTTTGCGGCTGTACTAAAAGCAGTCGAGGCCGGCAAGCCTTGCCCCTCCCTGGAGGAGTGTAAACCCTTGTCGCTGGGCCCTGCCTATGGACAACAAAGATTGGAAGGACATCCATCTTACGTTCTCAGTTGGGAAGTTGGAGGCTGATATTGCCGGACGTCAGTTCGGCGAGGACCTCCCTAAGCTGTCTGACTCTCTTTTGCGGAGAGAGTTCGAGACAAAAGAAAGACTGGCTGCCTCAATGTCTCTTCAGACTACTCTTGAGACGATGGCAAGTGACCCCAAGGTCCATGAAATGTTCATGGTAGTGGCCAAGACTCATCTGGCCCACAGTGACGAAGGATCTTTATAGCTTCGTCAAGGCGAGGAGAGCTTGTAGGGAGTTCGTGTTCACCTCGGCGTCGGTGATGGCACGAGCCAAGGAAACTAATCTCCTCCAACATTTTGGGCAAAGACCTTTTCCCTACCGAAATGGTCAAAGAAGTTGTGGATAAGGCCGCCTTGGAGAATAGAAACCTTCTCCAGAAGTGGGGCCTGGCTATCAAAAGAAAGTCTTCCCCCGGATGAGGGTCCTCAACCAAAGAGGAAGACTATGAGGACTAGGCTACCGTCTCGGCCAGCCAAGCCTCTTAGACAGCAACAGCAACTGCAATTGCCATTGCCTTCAGTGCCCCAGATGGTGGCACAAACCCCGACCACATTTCAGTGGGTACCCCAGGCTGTGTCGACACAGTCCACGGCATTCACCCCCAACGTTCGAAGGGCAGTCTACTTCCTTTCGAGCAAAGCCTAGAGGAGCAGCCAGAGGCTCGTCTAGGCGCCCCTCAAGGGGAGGGGGATTCAGGGGTGGTCGCGGTCAGGGAGGCAAGACCTCAGGACGGCAGTCCAAGTGAGATGATGCCGGTAGGAGGGAGACTTCAGAATTTTCGGGATCGGTGGACCTTCGATCCCTGGGCCCCACAGCCTACTCAAGAATGGACTGGGATGGAGCTGGTACAGCACTCCACCCCCGTGCCCTCGGTTTTTCCAACATTCCACCCCCGTTCTGGAGGAGTACGTTCAAGAACTGTTGGAGAAAAAAGTGACCCGAAGGGTGAAGTCCATCAAATTCCAAGGGAGGCTGTTTTGTGTTCCCAAGAAAGACTCGGAAAAGCTCAGAGTCATTCTGGACTTGTCGCCACTCAACAAGTTCATAGTGGATTGCAAATTCAAAATGCTAACACTGCAACACATAAGGACCTTACTAGCCCAAGAGGGCATATTCCGTCTCTATAGACTTGTCAGACGCCTATTGGCACGTTCCAATCAACCGTCGACTCTCCCCCCTACCTAGGGTTCAGGCTACAACGAAGACTATACGCCTTCAGAGCCATGCCATTCGGGCTAAATATAGCCCCAAGGATTTTCACGAAGCTTGCGAGCGTAGCTCTCAAACAATTACGCCTAAAGGGAATTCAGGTAGTAGCCTACCTGGACGACTGGCTGGTGTGGGCAGCATCCGAGACAGAATGCTTGCAAGCTTCCAGTCAAGTGATCCAGTTCCTAGATTACCTAGGGCTTCAAGATCAACAAGAAAAAGTCTCGACTTTCTCCATCTCAAAAGTTCCAGTGGCTGGGAATCCACTGGGACCTAATGTCACACCGTTTCTCCATCCCGGCGAAGAAAAAAGAAGGAGATAGCGGGTTCTGTCAAGAGACTTCTAGATTCCGAAAGGATATCAAGACGCGAATAGGAGAGGGTACTGGGCTCTCTCCAGTTTGCTTCGGTGACAGACCCAGTGCTAAGAGCACAGCTAAAGGATGCAACCGGAGTTTGGAGAAGTTATGCATCAAACGCGCGAAGAGATCTGAGAAGACCAGTTCCGCTTCGGCTACGTACTCTTCTCAGGCCTTGGTCCCAAGCCAGACATCTAAAGAAGTCGGTTCTTCTTCAGCCACCTCCCCCGTCGGTGACGATTCACTCAGACGCCTCGAAGGAGGGATGGGGAGATCACTCTCATCGGAAAAAAGTCCAGGGGACTTGGTCCAAGCTATTCAAGACCTTTCACATAAACTTTCTAGAAGCTATGGCAGTGCTCCTTACCTTAAAGAAAGTCTCCCCGCGTCACTCGATCCACATAAGGTTGGTGATGGACAGCGAGGTAGTTGTGAGATGCTTGAATCGACAAGGATCGAGGTCACCACCTCTCAACCAGGTGATGTTGGCCATCTTCCGATTGGCGGAAAAGAAGAAGTGGTACCTGTCGGCAGTTCACCTTCAAGGAGTCCGCAATGTGACAGCGGACGCTCTATCCAGGTTCACACCGATAGAGTCGGAATGGTCCTTAGACGCAGGATCATTCTCCTTCATTCTGAATCAAGTCCCACAACTGCAGATAGACCTCTTTGCGACGAAAGACAACAAGAAGTTGCCCCTGTACGTGTCCCCGTACGAGGACCCCTTAGCGGAAGCAGTGGAAGCGCGATGTCCCTCGACTGGAACAGATGGTCCAGGATTTATCTGTTCCCCCTCCTCACAACCTTCTGTTGAGGGTCCTCAACAAACTGAGATCCTTCAAAGGGGTAGCGGCAATAGTGGCCCACAAGTGGCCGAACAGCGTGTGGTTCCCCTTGGCATTGGAACTACAGCTGAAGTTTGTACCGCTAACAGATCCAGTTCTGACCCAGCGAGTCCAGAAGTCGACTGTCTGCGCTTCATTACAGAAAACCCGGACCCTGCAGCTCATGGTTTTCTCTCCCCTAGCGGTGAGAAAGCGTTTCGGGATTTCGAAAGCCAGCATAGACTTCCTAGAGGAATATAAGTGCAAATCTACTAGAAGGCAATATGAGTCATCTTGGAGAAAATGGGTGGCCTTTGGCAAGGCGAAGAATCCGCAGGAGATCTCGACAGACTTCTGCTTATCTTTCTTCATCCACCTCCATGGTCAAGGATTGGCAGCCTAACACGATTTCAGCGTGTAAGTCTGCTTTGACAAGACCCATTCTATATGCCTTCCAGGTCGACCTAGGTAACGAGATCTTTAACCCTGGATAGGTACGGTGGGTCGTTTGCGACCCCGAGCGTAAAAAAAAAAACAGGTTTTTCTCACGTGACTCACCCCCGTGACTGAATTTGTGGGTGATCGACCTGCAGGAGGTGTCTCCCCTACACGCTCTAGTAGTGTCCAGATGTGCATTGCTGTAGCTGTACTCCTTCCCCGATTTCTGAGACGCGTCGGGGTCGTTCGCGTCCGAGTTTACCCTTCTAGGGTAGTTTGCATAATTATCAAAGTTATTACGTATTATGAAATTGTCGTAGAATGGTGCAACTTGTATAGGTTATCAGTTGTGGAAAGTCTTGGTGGATTGTTTGGCTACCATGTGCATGTTTTTTTTTTTAGTTAAAATGTCGTTCATCACCACGAGGACCATTTTACCGCGAGTGCCCCTTTTTCATTTTTTTTTCATTTTTTTGCTAAGTCATTTTTCCGTAAGATATTGCCAAATAGTGTCGTAAAACTTTTGCTTGTTTAGTGTTGGAAAGTGTGTCTAGATGATCTGGCTAACCATGCATGACTTTGTTTTTGTCAGATACGACGTAGTTATTGGTC
>NC_090766.1:30357685-30365185 GCF_036898095.1 Palaemon carinicauda
GTTACAGCTGAGGAGGATGCGCAGTGGAAATCTAATGGTGGTAAAGTCTACTACATCTGTCATTTCGCACACTTTAATGAGCATAGTTCCTCAACCCCACTCAGAATCATACTTGATGCAAGTGTTCCATTTAATGGCAAGGCTATCAACTTGTGGGAACCACCACCAAATTTGATTCCACCAATTCCAACCCTGCTGTTAAGGTTCCAGGAAAGAAAAATACCAGTTGCAATGGACATAAGTAAGGCATACTTCACTGTTCGCCTTGAGACAGAAGAATCTCATCTGCACCGCCTTTTATGGAATCAACTGGACAAGGAAAAAGAAGTCAAGACGCTGCGATTACTACGAAACTCCTGGGGAACTACTCCGGCAGGTGGTATATGCAGTGTAGCAATGCTCATCATAGCTGAGAAATTCAAGGACAAGTACCCACAGGTATATGAATTCGTAAAATCGAACTTGTATGTTGATGATGGTACTACAAATGTTGATGATGTTTCCACGGCATTACAACTTGCTAAGGAACTCAACATTGTCCTCAGTGAGGCATCCTTCATCATAAAGCATTTCATGATCGGTGGAAGTGAAAGGGAAATTGATGCTCACATAAAGAAGTGCCCGTATGTACCTGACAATGTGCGAAGGACACTAGAACAGGAAAGAATCCTGGGTATAATATATCTTTCTGCCAACGATGAAATTTCCATTTCAGGTAGAATTAACTTCTCAAAGAAAAGGAGAGGCATTAGATCAGAAGAAGATATCAGTTTAGAAAACTTTGATGATGCCTTCCCTGACACTTTCAGTCGAAGAAATTATCTACAGATCATAGCAACCATCTATGATCCAACGGGACTTGCAACCCCGGTTACCATCTGCCTGAAGCATGAACTGGGTCAAATATTCCGCCTCAAACAGGAATGGGACGATCCGATCCTAGATGGTAATGATAACCTACCTACAACCCGCAGTCGGTGTAAAGAAGTGATTCGTTCGATCTACGGTCTAAAAGAAGTCAGGTTTGTTCGCTGTCTTACACCGGAAACTGCAGTTGACAAACCCACTCTAGAAATTTTTTGTGATAGTTCTCAGACTGCCTATGGATGTGTCGCGTACTACAACTGGAGGTTGGAAAATGGCGAGCGAGCATCTGTTCTTGCCATGTCAAAGGCAAAACCTTGGCCACAAATTCCGACGTTAACTATTCCCCGTGGTGAGTTACTTGGATGTCTGCTGGGTGCCAGAATGCAACAGACTATCGTCAAGAAATCAAGCTTCATTTTTGAAAGGGTAATGTTGCTAACTGACAGCACCATAGTTCTAGGACAACTGCGTCATGAGCCCTACAAGTACAACATGTGGACAGCCAGCTGTATCAGTGAAATACAAACTCTGACTGATATTCGCGATTGGTACCATGTGGACTCTGGAAACAACGTTGCCGATGATGCGTCACGCGGTCTTAACCCATCTGAAATGGGAAAGGATTCCAGATGGCAAAAAGGTCCAGACTTCATGAAGAAGGACATCAATGAATGGCCAATCAAACATGCAAATGAAGTTCATGCGAAGAAAGAAGATCTGGACATAAGAATAAAAGATCCACGGATGACCATTGGAAGATGCAAAACACTATGTGTACAGATTGATGGTGGAACAAATGAAGATTATTCAGTTATTCTTGATATCCTAAAAACATTTAACATAACGGTCGACAAAAATGACAGCCTGATGAAGATTAAACGTCGCATCTCTAAAATCATAAGATTTATGGAAAATGCTTCACAATTTTCCAGAGATCGACTGAAGAGAGCAGTGAAGACTACTCCAGTTGCCATCAGTAGTATGACGAAAGCAGAACGTTCGAGATGGTTTGCTGAATATGATATATTTGTGCCTACCAAGCGTGAGTTAGTAATATCAAACTTCTTTCTTATTCAACAGGCTCAGCAGTCGCTACCGTCAGATGTGGAACGTAAGCTAAAGTCACTGAACCAGATACTGGACGCCGGCGGTGTGTGGAGAGCACTAGGTCGTACTGCTGCTATATCAAACCCGCCTGCAAATATACCATGCTCTGAACCCTTTGCAGAGATCTTGGTGCGTAAATGTCACCAACCGCAGCACTCTGGTGCGGATACTCCTCTTGCCCTAGTACGTGAGCAGTTCTGGATCCTCAACGGTAAACGGTTCGTCAGCAGGGTTGTGTCGCAGTGCCCATATTGTCGCTTTCTACGGAAGAAGATTGCCCAAGTAGAGATTGCTCCTCGTAAGGTGGAACAACTCGTGCGATCGCCAGTATTCGAACATGTGGTCATTGACATAGCTGGTCCGTTCAATACCATCGCAGATCATCGCGAGACGAGAAATTACCGGGTAAATTCTGGTAAAGCTTGGATTCTGGTTATCGTGTGTCGTGCATCTGGTGCGGTCCACATAGAGGTCCTTGAAGGTTACGATACCAACTGCTTCCTTGCAGGTTTCGATGCTTTCACTAGAATCCGTGGAAAACCCACGTCTGTGACTGCAGATCTTGGTTCGCAAATCCGTGGTGCTGCAAATGTCATGGAGAGCCTTTGGAAGCATACCAAGATGGCAAAGATTCAGACAAATCCCAAAACAGCAACCTGGCACTTCGTACCATCTGGAGCTCATTCGTCAGTCGGACAAGCTGAGAGGATGATCAGAACTGTGAAGAACACTTTAGAAGCTGTCACTGCTTCGAGAAAACCTGAGTTTACGAAGTTACGTTTGCAGAGACTAATGTTCAGTGTTGCTGATATGATAAATGATAGGCCTTTAGGTGTTCATCGAAATAATGTTGCCAAATTAGACGCTGTAAGATTACTACGTCCAAATGACCTTATTTTGGGTAGATCAAACGGTGATATCAGTGAACTTTTAGATTTCGAGTTGGCTAAAACACCTGAGCAAATAGAGTATACAAAAATACTCGCACTGAATGAACTCTTTTTAAATCATTGGTGGAAAATGTGGTATGATCAAATTTTTCCAGCTCTTCTTCCCAGAGAAAAGTGGTCAGATTCCAACCGGGGAGTAGAGATAAATGATATCGTAATAATCAGAGATACTAATCCCGTGCGTAACCAGTGGCATTGGGGCGAAGTTGTTTCTGAAAATAAGTCGTCTGATAATATAACACGTTCAGTATCGGTGCGGTATAAGTCTGATGAAAAATCTAAGTTTGTCACTAAGTCGGTCAGAGATTTGGTTGTCATTCTGAGGAACAATGAACGTACTGATTTGTAAACATTTACAGTAACATACGTGTGATTTTCAGTTGCATATAACGTAAAATTTTGTCGCAAAAAGTGCAATTTCATCTAAATGAGTACTTCTATATATTTTGTCGTTTTGTTTCATGTTCTTATTATGTAAAAAAAGTTAAAAAAAAAAAGAAGTTAAAAATGTAAAAAGAAAAAAAAATCAAGATCCTATTTCTTATTTATTTTTCAAATGAGATCAAATTTTAGCTATAATTCTAGTATGTAATATTTGTTACAAAAAGGTTCATAAGTAAATTTTAAACATTCATGGAAAAACGTGTATAATTTATAACAGAGCAAAAAATTAACCCGAGATAAAGCTCCGGAGTGTAAACAGACACGAATCGAGTCCTCTATTTCCATTATTGAACTAGCCAATTATAAAAATTTGGGGTAGTTTAGTTGCCAAACTAGGTACTGGACGAATTCTTTAACAAGTGAAAATCTGGGTAAAGGACAACAGTCAAAGTGAGATGATACCGGTAGGAGGGAGACTTCAGAATTTTCGGGATCGATGGACCTTCGATCCCTGGGCCCACAGCCTACTCAAGAATGGACTGGGCTGGAGCTGGTACAGCACTCCACCCCCGTGCCTTCGGTTTTTCCAACACTCCACCCCCGTTCTGGAGGAGTACGTTCAAGAACTGTTGAAGAAAAATGTGATCCGAAAGGTGAAGTCCATCAAATTCCAAGGGAGGCTGTTTTGTGTTCCCAAGAAAGACTCGGAAAAGCTCAGAGTCATTCTGGACTTGTCGCCACTCAACAAGTTCATAGTGAATTGCAAATTCAAGATGCTAACACTGCAACACATAAGGACCTTACTGCCCAAGAGGGCATATTCTGTCTCTATAGACTTGTCAGACGCCTATTGGCACATTCCAATCAACCGTCGACTCTCCCCCTACCTAGGGTTCAGGCTACAACGAAGACTATACGCCTTCAGAGCCATGCCATTCGGGCTAAACATAGCCCCATGGATTTTCACGAAGCTTGCGAGCGTAGCTCTCAAACAATTACGCCTAAAGGGAATTCAGGTAGTAGCCTAACTGGACGACTGGTTGGTGTGGGCAGCATCCGAGACAGAATGCTTGCAAGCTTCCAGTCAAGTGATCCAGTTCCTAGAGTACCTAGGCTTCAAGATCAACAGAAAAAAGTCTCGACTTTCTCCATCTCAAAAGTTCCAGTGGCTGGGAATCCACTGGGACCTTTTGTCACACCGTTTCTCCATCCCGGCGAAGAAAAGGAAGGAGATAGCGGGTTCTGTCAAGAGACTTCTAGATTCCGAAAGGATATCAAGACGCGAACAGGAGAGGGTACTGGGCTCTCTCCAGTTTGCTTTGGTGACAGACCCAGTGCTAAGAGCACAGCTAAAGGATGCAACCGGAGTTTGGAGAAGTTATGCATCAAACGCGCGAAGAGATCTGAGAAGACCAGTTCCGCTTCGGCTACGTACTCTTCTCAGGCCTTGGTCCCAAGCCAGACATCTAAAGAAGTCGGTTCTTCTTCAGCCACCTCCCCCGTCGGTGACGATTCACTCAGACGCCTCAAAGGAGGGATGGGGAGGTCACTCTCATCGGAAAAAAGTCCAGGGGACTTGGTCCAAGCTATTCAAGACCTTTCACATAAAATTTCTAGAAGCTATGGCAGTGCTCCTTACCTTAAAGAAAGTCTCCCCGCGTCACTCGATCCACATAAGGTTGGTGATGGACAGCGAGGTAGTTGTGAGATGCTTGAATCGACAAGGATCGAGGTCACCACCTCTCAACCAGGTGATGTTGGCCATTTTCCGATTGGCGGAAAAGAAGAAGTGGTACCTGTCGGCAGTTCACCTTCAAGTAGTCCGCAATGTGACAGCGGACGCTCTATCCAGGTTCACACCAATAGAGTCGGAATGGTCCTTAGACGCAGGATCATTCTCCTTCATTCTGAATCAAGTCCCAGAACTGCAGATAGACCTCTTTGCGACGAAAGACAACAAGAAGTTGCCCCTGTACGTGTCCCCGTACGAGGACCCCTTAGCGGAAGCAGTGGACGCGATGTCCCTCGACTGGAACAGATGGTCCAGGATTTATCTGTTCCCTCCTCACAACCTTCTGTTGAGGGTCCTCAACAAACTGAGATCCTTCAAAGGGGTAGCGGCAATAGTGGCCCACAAGTGGCCGAACAGCGTGTGGTTCCCCTTGGCATTGGAACTACAGCTGAAGTTTGTACCGCTACCACATCCAGTTCTGACCCAGCGAGTCCAGAAGTCGACTGTCTGCGCTTCATTACAGAAAACCCGGACCCTGCAGCTCATGATTTTCTCTCCCTAGCGGTGAGAAAGCGTTTCGGGATTTCGAAAGCCAGCATAGACTTCCTAGAGGAATATAAGTGCAAATCTACTAGAAGGCAATATGAGTCATCTTGGAGAAAATGGGTGGCCTTTGTCAAGGCGAAGAATCCGCAGGAGATCTCGACAGACTTCTGCTTATCTTTCTTCATCCACCTCCATGGTCAAGGGTTGGCAGCTAACACGATTTCAGCGTGTAAGTCTGCTTTGACAAGACCCATTCTATATGCCTTCCAGGTCGACCTAGGTCACGAGATCTTTAATAAAGTTCCGAAAGCCTGCGCTAGGCTCAGACCTTCAGCACCTCCAAAGCCCATTTCATGGTCTTTAGACAAAGTTCTTCATTTCGCTTCTCTGTTGAGCAATGAAGAGTGTGCGTTAAAGGATTTGACACAAAAAGTTATTTTCCTATTTGCACTCGCGTCCGGGGCCAGGGTTAGTGAGATCGTAGCCCTCTCGAGAGAGGCAGGTCGTGTTCAGTTCCTGGATGGGGGAGAACTGAACCTGTTTCCGGATCCTACGTTTCTCGCCAAGAATGCGTTACCCACCAACAGGTGGGGTCCCTGGAGAATCTGCCCTCTGAAAGAAGATGCATCTCTATGTCCAGTAGAATGCCTAAAGGTCTATCTTCATAGAACTTCAGACTTCAGGGGTGGTCAACTATTCAGGGGAGAAACATCAGGCTCAAATTTATCTCTGAATCAACTCAGAGCGAAAATCACATATTTTATTCGCAGAGCGGATCCTGACAGTACACCCGCAGGTCACAATCCGAGGAAAGTTGCCTCATCCTTAAATTTCTTTAATTGTATGGATTTTGAACATCTCCATTCATACACTGGCTGGAAGTCTTCCAGAGTGTTCTTTCGCCACTAAGCGAAGCAAGTAGAGGAACTAAAGAGATCTGTGGTAGCAGTGGGTCGCGTCGTTAACCCTACTGTTTAACTCTGCGAGGAACAGTGGTTTTAATTGGGACGATTAATTCCAGGGTGAGTGTGTAGTTACCTACTGTACTACAAACTAAATGAGGGCACTGAGTTGCCCATATAGACTGTTCCATTTCCAAAGGTGAACCTAGCATAAGTGCAGACATGTGTGCCGAGCGTTTCTAACGCTAATGTGATTGATTTGTAATACAGACTTTTATGACTTTGATACCTCGGTATCTTAAAAAGTGGCATTTAATGTTTTTTCTTTCAGATAAACAGGTTCTGTTTACTATCATACTTATGCTTGAAGTTTTGGGTTATCCTCATCTTATATATATATATATATATATATATATATATATATATATATATATATATATATATATATATATATATATATATATATATATATATATATATATATATATATATATATATATATATATATACATATATATATATATATATATATATATATATATATATATATATATATATATATATATAATTGTTGTTAACCTGTCTATTTATTGTCTGTCAATAAACTTGTTCTTGAGAACCTTGCGTTTCTTTCACCTGTGTCAATTTATTGGTATAATTGAGCATTCATTCTATGTACCTTATCTGGGATAATTCTAGTAGAATTGTTCCTTTATGCAAGCTATGTTGCATTGGTTTATGATTCCCTTAACGGGAGGACTCCGTCCCATAAGGGGACGAGGGCTGTTTTACTAGTTTCTTCCTATGCGGATATAAACCTTTGTCTAATACAAGTATTGTGCGGATAACTGGTCGATATTTCATATTGACGCATTGGTTCTTTACAAACTATGCTTTACTTAATATAGGGTGAGACCACTATATTAGCTTGCCTGGTATTCATACATAGGTATATGTACTCTTCGAGACTTTCCCAGAGCCCAGTAGGACTCTTCCCTGTAGGGGGCAGGAA
>NC_090766.1:30372685-30380185 GCF_036898095.1 Palaemon carinicauda
CCTAACTTTAAAAGAATTAATTAATGATTAAATCCTTCATAACATACGCTACTACACTTATAAACTATGCTAAAACACGTTTTATCAATGTAATACTGTGCAAAATTACTCTTGATACCCGTAGCGCATATAGTATTACAGTACAAAATACGTAACAGTCTCCTCCCCCTCAACTTGGCATTGTACAAACTTTACAAATTTAATCTCTCAGAGGGCTTCCCTCTATTCATCCTATAGGAAAGTCCTTAACTTCATCCTGCACTGGTACATGAATAGATTCTGAATCTACATCTGATGTTTGAACATCTTGGTTAATATTTGAATTAACTACTTTTGAGAATGTTCCATCTGTAACATTCACACGATCTACAGGATTTTTATTCAACGGCTGTAATTATCAACATGACGTTTTACAATATTTCCACCAACGTGAACATCATTATGTAAATTTCCTATCTCTTTTACAATTTCTCCTGGTACCAACTTTTCTGGAGTATTGTATGATCTTACCATGACATTAGAATAAGGGGAAAAATGTCTTACTTTTGGGAGACTTTCTAATTGCCTATACCCTTTTCTTCTAAATCACTTTGCAAACTTGGATACAACAAATCTAACTAACACCTAATCCTCTTCCACAATCAACAAATTTGATGGTGTCACACATGTTATACTGTGCGGTGTTGTTCTGTAAGACAATAAAAACTAACACATTAAAAAATATGTTATTTGTACAGTATTTGCTTTTGTACACTTCGAGTTATGCTTGAATGTTTGAAGAAATCTTTCAGACTCTCCATTCGTGAAAGGATGATACGTTGCTGAAAATGTATGTTTAATACTATTCACTTCACAAAATTCTTGGAATTCCTGTGTGGTAAACTGTGGACCATTATCAGTTATAATTCTTTCTGATATACCGAGTTTAGGAAAATTCACCGCCAGCAATTCACCGCCTGCAAATCACCGCCAGCAATTCACCGTTAAGGAAAATTCACCGCTAGCAAATCACCGCCTAACAATTCATCGCAAAACAATTCACCCATTTCCTTTTTTAGAGTATTTTATCGCCTAACAATCGTTTGCCGAAGACAACAATTCTGTAGAAGGGTGGCACAGAGCTTTTGAAGAGCAGATGACAGCATGCCATCCAAACATCTGGAAATTTATTGACTGCATTAAGAAAGAACAGGCATTAAATCAAGTTAGATTTAAGCAATACGTAGCTGGTCAGGAACCTCCCAAGAAAAAGAAAAAATATCGAGATTGCGCCCAACGACTTCGAAGACTTGTCGGAAACTATGATCCAGACGTAAATGTTATTGATTACTTGCGTGGAATAGCTCATAATATTTCATACTAGATTTTTATGTTCGAATTTATATTTTATAAAAATGTTATTTCATTTCTTTTCCTTTTAAGCTGTTATTTTAATTATGAATGTATAAACAAATAAATAGATTGTCGTAGCAACAAATGAAGATTTTTAAATGTCCTTTATAAGGTGTAAAAAAAAAAATTACAGATTTATAATAAGGTAAATTCTTTAACGGTGAATGGTATGATGGTGGTGATTTGCTGGCGGTGAATTTTCTTTAACGGTGAATTGCTGGCGGTGAATTTTCCGGACACGGGTATACCATGCGTAGAAAATTTTTTCATTAATTCTTTTACAGTTGCGTAAGATGTTATTGTCTTCATTGGAATTACTTCTGGCCACTTACTGTAGGCATCTACAACTATAAAAAACGAATAACCTAAGAAAGGACCTGCAAAATCTATGTGCACTCTTTGCCATGGATACCTGGGTAATTCCCATGGGTACATTCTAGCAATTTGAGAATTGTTCTGTTGCATAACACAATTCATACAATTTCTTACAAACAAATCAATATCTCTATCTACACCTCGCCACCAGACAAAAGTCCTTGCAATGGACTTTGATCTGACAATACCTTGGTGAACAGCATGTACTTCAGACAAAACCTTATTCCTCAGTGGGCTTTGATGTATTCTTCCTCTGATTCTGATTATCTTTCAATTTAGAGCCTATCTTGCAAATTTTAGAATTTTTCATTTTATTACTTGTAGAATTATCTATTATGTTACTTTGCCTATTTGATGTTTCTACAGCTCTGCCTATAATCAATACCTTCTCTAGTGTTAAATCTTTACCTGGAGTAATTTTTTTCTTAGCTCTTGTGATGTGCAATGGGCAGTATCTTGATCTATGATAACATTTTCTAACTCTAGAAATTCACATGAAACAGCTAAATTTTCAAGTCTAGTCACAAATGCATCTAGGCTTTCTTGGTCTTTCTGATATGCCTGTGTTATAAATTGATACCTTTCAAAAAATTTATTGACCTGGAGGGCAAAATATTTGGTAAGAGCCTTAATCGCAGTTCTACTAGTGTCATCGGTAGGTTGTAGTGTCTTAAACACTTCCCGAACCTCTCTACCAGCTGTGTGCAGTAATAACGCCTTCTTTTGTGCATCTTTAATACTACCTACGGAGCTAGAGCCTCTACCCAGGCTGTGTGCATACTCAGGCTTAGACTGGAATACAAGGCTAACTTGGAAATCATAGACAACACTCAAAGACCGTGTGATCACTGTGATGTCACACCACAACAGGCCCTCCTGCACTACCTACTAGAGTGTAAGGAAACAACTCAGTTGAGAGGTGATCTACAAATAGACACTAACTTACCACGTGCCAGGCAGGCCGCGGCCACACTAGGAAAAGCAATTGTTGAGAACATAGAGAGACACAAACAATTGCTTTCAAGACTACCTCCGCCAAGGTAACGACCTCAGAATATTCATTTAACCATCTCATCCCCTCACCGTAAGGGCCTATTCACATCATCTTCTGTATTTTCTGAACTTACTCTACAACTAAAAACTTTCAGCAGGGACCCTAGGGAGTAAAGGGTTGGACAACCCCACCTGCAACCTTTCCCTACTATTCAAAGGCCTTTCACCCCAGCTTTTTAACTACCACTATCCGTGACATGATGGCCCTCTCTTACTACTACCATCATCCTTACCCTGTTCACAACTATCTCTACTACTACAAACTTTTCAAATTTCCTTTTAGATGATCAACCTACCTTACATTTGGGAGGTTACCTACTAAGGGAAAGGCCCGTGCCAACAAGAAGAGTTGGCTTAATACACTACTATTACTACTACAACTACAACCTAAAACTTCAATGTAAATCTTAAATTCCTCACACCACTGTTGCCATCGTGTTGCTACAGAATTGGGTTCTGCAACAATGCTGAACTTCTCTGGATGTTCGATGTCCAGGGACATTTTGACTTCTTATGTGAATTAGGTTAGGCAAATGAAATCTACAAAATCAATTCACTAATCACAAAGTTAATTCTAACCTTATTCCTAAGTTAACCCACAAAATGCAAGGGGAATACTGCCAAAGGGCGACTGCCGCATCATGAGTTTCACGATTTTATCATAAAACTAATATTTTCTTATTTATTACAGACTAAATTACCCAATATTTATATCAAAAGAATATCCTTGAAATGGAAATTAATACCTATTAATTAAATCTCACAGAAGTGTAGAGAATATATATATTTTTTAAATATTCAAAAAATAAAAAATGATAGACACATGCTAAGAACTTTTTCGCTCTTGATGGCTTAATTAAATAGTTTTTGATGTATTTTAATTTTTTTTCATATCAAAATGTTAGCAAATTTAGAGAATGATCGTAAGAAAATGTATAATCAAATATACAAAAATTAATTGTTGTTGAATGGATGTGTTTATATGTGTATTTGTAAGCGTGTTTTTGCATACGCACACTCCAGCCAACACTATTATTACCTACTATTATTAAATACCTTATGAAACAAGAAAAAAGGCATACGAATATGTGAAATAAATATATATATATATATATATATATATATATATATATATATATATATATATATATATATACATATATATATATATATATATATATATATATATATATATATATATATATATATATATATATATATATATATATATATATATATATATATATATATATATATAAAACCTATTCATATTGTATACTACATATTCGAAGACTTCAATTTTGTGTTATCCTTTTTAGATCCCTTTTCAGGCAGATTCGTTTGAACCCATAAATCTTACTGATTGCGTTTGGACAATCGTCACTTCCATCACTTGATATGTCATAATCACTGACATTGTCAATGTCAAAGTCACTAGTATGTGATAAAGGATCATTATCATCATCATAAAAGGCCATTCTAATGAATAAAAATAGAAAATAATAATAATGCTTCGGAAATGAAAAGCATTCTTACCACTATCACAAATATACGTCGATAGCTCCGCCCACCACTTAAAGTTGATGTTACCTTTTCCCTTTTATTGTATGGAAAACCTTATAATATCTAGCAACTCTTTCCTCAAGCTACAAGCTGATTGATTAATGAATACCTCTACGTCACTGAGCTAGTCTCAGGAGGTCCGAGACTGAATCCCGGGAAATTTCTCACAACCTGGCCTCTACGCACTGACAAAAGGCCAATATTCCCTACCCAACCTAACCCTTACCCACATGATATCTCCTCCCATTCCACTACTTTACCTGTCATCCATTCAGTCAGCAATAATGCCACACCTTCTCTTGCTCTTCCCTTTCAATCCCAGACACTCTACCGTACATTTCACCAATCATCACTTCACCTTTCCCTTTTATCTTTGTCTCGCACAAAGCCAATATATCCATCCTTTTATTCCTAAACATACTTCCAATCTCACATATTTTACTCTCTATCTCACTACATCCACGCACATTCAAACACCCCAAAACTAGAGTGCGGGTAACAGTCACTCTCCCCCCAGCTCCAACACTTTGATATCTCACAGGATTATAATAATAATACATACATATATATATATATATATATATATATATATATATATATATATATATATATATATATATATATATAGATTTATACATATACGTACATGTATATATATATATATATATATATATATATATATATATATATATATATATATACATACATAAATATACATATGTATATATATATGTATATATATATATATATATATATATATATATATATATATATATATATATATATATATATATATATATTATATATATACATATATATATATATATATATATATATATATATATATATATATATATATGTATATATATACATATATATACATATGTATATATATATATATATATATATATATATATATATATATATATATATATATATATACATATATATATATACACACACATTATATATATATATATATATATATATATATATATATATATATATATATATATATATATATATGTATATATATATTTGAATATATATGTATATATATATATGAATATATGTTTATATATATGAATATATATATATATATATATATATATATATATATATATATATATATATGTATGTATATATATGTATATATATGTATATATACATACATATACCAAGGCACTTCCCCCAATTTTGGGGGGTAGCCGACATCAAACAAATGAAACAAAAAAAAGGGGACGTCTCCTCTCTATGTTCCTCCCAGCCTAACAAGGTACTCACCCGAGTTCGGCTGGTACTGCTATGGTGGCACTGCCTACTCTCCCACATTATCCACCACAGATAAAGCTTCATAATGCTGAATCCCCTACTACTGATACCTCCGTGGTCATCCAAGGCACCGGAGGAAGCAGCAGGGCCGACCGGAACTGTGTCACAATCGCTCGCCATTCATTCCTATTTCTAGCACGCTCTCTTGCCTCTCTCACATCTATCCTCCTTTCAGCCAGAGCTCCCTTCACTCCATCCATCCACCCAAACCTTGGCCTTCCTCTTGTATTTCTCCCATCAACTCTTGCATTCATCCCCTTCTTTAACAGACAGCCATTTTCCATTCTCTCAATATGGCCAAACCACCTCAACACAATCATATCCACTCTAGCTGCTAACTCATTTCTTACACCCGTTTTCACCCTTACTACCTTGTTCCTAGCCCTATCTACTCGAGATACACCAGCCATACTCCTTAGACACTTCATCTCAAACACATTCAATTTCTGTCTCTCTGTCACTTTCATTCCCCACACCTCCGATCCATACATCATAGTTGGAACAATCACTTTCTCATACAGAACTCTCTTTACATTCATGCCCAACCCTCTATTTTTTACTACTTCCTTAACTTCCCCCAACACTTTGCATCCTTCATTCACTCTCTGACGTACATCTGCTTCCACTCCACCATTTGCTGCAACAACAGACCCCAAGTACTTAAACTGATCCATCTCCTCAAGTAACTCTCCATTCAACATGACATTCAGCCTCTCACCACCTTCCCTTCTCTTACATCTCATAACCTTACTCTTACCCACATTAACTCTCAACTTGCTTCTCTCACACACCCTTCCAAATTCTGTCATTAATCGGCAAAGCTTCTCTTCCGCGTCTGCAACCAGTACAGTATCATCCGCAAACAACAACTGATTTACCTCCCATTCATGGTCATTCTCATCTACCAGTTTCAGTTATTGTCCAAGCACTCGAGCATTCACCTCACTCACCACTCCATCAACATATAAGTTAAATAACCACGATGACATCACACATCCCTGTCTCAATCTCACTCTCACCGGAAACCAATCGCTAACTTCAATTACTATCCTAACACATGCTTTACTACCATTGTAGAAACTTTTCACTGCTTGCAACCACCTTCCACCAACACCATATAACCTCATCACATTCCACATTGCTTCCCTATCACTCTATCATACGCTTGCTCCAGATCCATAAACGCAACATACACATCCTTACCTTTTGCTAAATATTTCTCGCATATCTGCCTAATTCTAAAAATCTGATTCATACAACCCCTACCTCTTCTAAAACCACCCTGTACTTCTAAGATTGCATTCACTGTTTTATCCCTAATCGTATTAATCAGTACTCTACCATACACTTTTCCAACTGCACTCAACAAACTAATACCCCTTGAATTACAACACTCATGCACATCTCCCTTACTCTTGTATAGTGTTACAATACACGCAAAAACCCAATCTACTGGTACCATTGACAACACAATACATACATTAAACAATCTCACCAACCATTCAAGTACAGTCACACCCCTTCCTTCAGCATCTTAGCTCTCACACCATCCATACCATTTGCTTTTCCTACTCTCGTTTCATCTAGTGCTCTCCTCACTTCCTCTCTTGTAATCTTTCTCTCATTCTCAATACCTGGAACAGCAATTAAATCTGCCTCTCTATTATCGTCAACATTCAG
This sequence comes from Palaemon carinicauda, assembly GCF_036898095.1. Classification (NCBI taxonomy): domain Eukaryota; kingdom Metazoa; phylum Arthropoda; class Malacostraca; order Decapoda; family Palaemonidae; genus Palaemon; species Palaemon carinicauda. The sequence continues at coordinate 30,380,081 of NC_090766.1, forward strand.
TAAACTTTCAAAATACTCCTCCCACCTTTTCCTTGCCTCCTCTCCTTTTAACAACCTTCCCTTTCCACCCTTCACTGTTTCTTCAATTCTTGAACCAGCCTTCCT
>NC_090766.1:30385185-30392471 GCF_036898095.1 Palaemon carinicauda
TGCCTGGCGCCAATCCTGGCGCCATCTGTATTCCTTGTAGCGTACACGAGGTGCTAGAGATACTGTATGTAAGGAGGGGTCCTACAGCCCTTTCTTAGAAAGGGAAGGGCGGGGTCCATCAGGACGACATGGCCATCTCACCCAAAAATAGTTTTTTGCTTCGCTCAAAATCCGTTTTTTGGGTTCAAGCCATGTCGTCCTGATGGAAGTATACCAGAGCATTACTGTATCTGTGGATTCTCAGAACGTGCCGTACTCCCCGGAGGTAATTTTTCCCCGGTCGACTAGACCTAGAGACCTAAGATGTTACCGTTATACATCTTTTCAACTAACTATAAACCATGTTAGAGCTTCCTGCCCCCTACAGGGAAGAGTCCTACTAGACTCTGGAAAAGTCTCGAAGAGTACATATACCTATGTATGAATACAAGGCAAGCTAATATAGTGGTCTCACCCTATATTAAGTAAAGCATAGTTTGTAAAGAACCACTGCGTCAATATGAAATATCGACCAGTTATCCGCACAATACTTGTATTGGACAAAGGTTTATATCCGCATAGGAGGAAAACCAATGCAACATAGCTTGCATAAAGGAACAATTCTATTAGAATTATCCCAGATAAGGTACATAAAATGAATGCTCAATTATACCAATAAATTGACACAGGTGAAGGAGACGCAAGGTTCTCAAGAACAAGTTCATTGACAGGCAATAAATAGACAGGTTAACCACAATATATATATATATATATATATATATATATATATATATATATATATATATATATATATATATATATATATATATATATATATATATATATATATATATATATATATAAGAAGAGGATAGCCCAAAACTTTAAGCATAAGTATGATAGTAAACAGAACTTGTTTATCTGAAAGAAAAAACATTAAATGCCACTTTTAAGATACCGAGGTATCAAAGTCATAAAAGTCTGTATTACAAATCAATGACATTAGCGTTAGAAACGCTCGGCACACATGTCTGCACTTATGCTAGGTTCATCTTTGGAAATGGAACAGTCTACATGGGCAACTCAGTGCCCTCATTTAGTTTGTAGTATAGTATGTAACTACACACTCACCCTGGAATTAATTGTCCCAATTAAAACCACTGTTCCTCGCAGAGTTAAACAGTAGGGTTAACGACGCGACCCACTGCTACCACAGATCTCTTTAGTTCCTCTACTTGCTTCGCATAGTGGCGAAAGAACACTCTGGAAGACTTCCAGCCAGTGTATGAATGGAGATGTTCAAAATCCATACAATTAAAGAAATTTAAGGATGAGGCAACTTTCCTCGGATCGTGACCTGCGGGTGTACTGTCAGGATCTGCGAATAAAATATGTGATTTTCGCTCTGAGTTGATTCAGAGATAAATTTGAGCCTGATGTTTCTCCCCTGAATAGTTGACCACCCTTGAAGTCTGAAGTTCTATGAAGATAGACCTTTAGGCATTCTGCTGGACATAGAGATGCATCTTCTTTCAGAGGGCAGATTCTCCAGGGACCCCACCTGTTGGTGGGTAACTCATTCTTGGCGAGAAACGTAGGATCCGGAAACAGGTTCAGTTCTACCCCATCCAGGAACTGAACACGACCTGCCTCTCTCGAGAGGGCTACAATCTCACTAACCCAGGCCCCGGATGCGAGTGCAAATAGGAAAATAACTTTTTGTGTCAAATCCTTTAACGCACACTCTTCATTGCTCAACAGAGAAGCGAAATGAAGAACTTTGCTTAAAGACCATGAAATGGGCTTTGGAGGTGCTGAAGGTCTGAGCCTAGCACAGGCTTTCGGAACTTTATTAACCCTGGATAGGTACGGTCCTCGGACACCCCTTTAAGGGTATACTCGGACGCGAACGACCCCGACGCCAAAAAAAATTCTTGAAAAATCAGTTTTTGCAGTAACCTCCTTTTTTCTTTTGCCAAAAAAAACTTCAATGAATGCTTAAAACAACTGTATAGATAAATACTACTCATCTGCAGAAAAACTATTTATTATAAATATTTTAAAAAATTAAGTAGAAAAAAAAAAGACCTGACATAAAAATTCATAAAAAAAAAGTTTATACATATATACACAAATCCTTTTAGGAATTGATTCTTGAATGTTTAGGACACATCTTGATGTATTTTGGATGAAGTCAGACCCATGGAGGTGAAGATCTGAAATGAGAAAAAAAGGGTAACTTTTTTTGGCCAAAAAAATTTGTCCAAATTTCATGAATTTTTTTGGGTACCCAAATGAAATAGGAAGTGGCTAATTTTTTTAGGGAATAAACATATGTTATCCTAAAATAGAAATATGTAAAAAAATCTTCATTATTTTGTAAATTACATTTATATCAGGGGCCATATCTAAAGGTAATTTTTTGAGTACTTAGAAATTCCGTAAAAAAATACATATATTTAATATATAATATGATATTTTTGCAGGTAAAAATATACCAAAATATCACAAATTCTATAGGGAACAAGAATATATATAGATAGGGCAGCTTACGCTTCGGATATGTCCACAAAATGGCCGCCAACCACACTGACTCAGACTCCCTAATCTGCCACTTGAAATGTAGGAAGGGTCTGTCAATTTCAAGGTGTTATTTACTAATCTAATTATTATTGGATATGCATAAATATTGTATGGTGGGTTGCTGGATAATTGTCGATTATTTTACGAATATAAAATTAAAATTCTGACCCAAAAAAATTTTTTTGAAGGGAAATAAAATCGAAAAAAAAAATGTAAAACAATATTTTAGCTAAAAAAATTTGATGATATTCAATCAAAAAAAAAGTAAACAAAATTTTCCGACAAATAAACATCTAGAGGAATCATTACTCTGTGATAGTTCCTTAGTACGTAGTAATTTTGAAAGAATTGGGAAAAAACGAAAAAATGGCAATCACCGGAAAATCGAACACATACCTATATATACGCCATATCTGGCTAAATAAAAGATAGGCATGGGTAGCCAGATCATCTAGAAACACTTTCCAACACTATAAAAATATAAGTTTTGCGACACTACTTGCCAATTCCTTACGGTAACATGACTAAGCAAAAAAATGCAAAACAAATAAAAAGGGGCACTCGAGGAAAAATGGCTAACATTCTAATATACGGCATTTCAGAAAAAAAAAATTCAGCCACGTGCTAGTCAAACCATCAAGGCACATTTTCCGACAAATAAACATCTAAATGAATAATTACTCTGTGATAGTTCCTTAGTACGTAGTAATTTTGAAAGAAATGGGAAAAAACGAAAAAATGGCAATCACAGGAAAATCGAACACATACCTATATATACGCCATATCTGGCTAAAAAAAGAAGATAGGCATGGGTAGCCAGATCATCTAGAAACACTTTCCAACACTATAAAATTATAAGTTTTGCGACACTACTTGCCAATTCCTTACGGTAACATGACTAAGCAAAAAAATGCAAAACAAATAAAAAGGGGCACTCGTGGAAAAATGGCCATTCTAATATACGGCATTTCAGAAAAAAAAAAATTTCAGCCACGTGCTAGGCAAACCATCAAGGCATATTTTCCGACAAATAAACATATAAATGAAATATTACTCTGTGATAGTTCCTTAGTACGTAGTAATTTTGAAAGAAATGGGAAAAAACGAAAAAATGGCAATCACAGGAAAATCGAACACATACTTATATATACGCCATATCTGGCTAAAAGAAAAATAGGCATGGGTAGCCAGATCATCTAAAAACACTTTCCAACACTATAAAAATATAAGTTTTGCAACACTACTTGCCAATTCCTTACGGTAACATGACTAAGCAAAAAAATGCAAAACAAATAATAAGGGGCACTCGCTGAAAAATGCCCAACATTCTAATATACGGCATCTCAGATAAAAAAAAAGACATGCACGTGTTAGCCCAACCATCAAGGCACACTTTCTAACACATAAACATGAAAAAAAAATCAATAATATACGGCAATTCCTTACTACGTAGTAAATTTTTACAAATATTGAAAAAAAACAGAAATTGGCAACCGCAGTTAAATACCCAATATACCAATAACTACGTCGTATCTGACAAAAACAAAATCACGCATGGGTAGCCAGATCATCTAGACACACTTTCCAACACTAAAAAAGCAAAAGTTTTACGACACTATTTCGCAATATCTTACGGAAAAATGACTTGGCAAAAAAATGAAAAAAAAGGAAAAAGGGACACTCGCGGTAAAATGCCCGACATTCTAATATACGACATCTCAGATAAAAAAAAAGACATGCACGTGTTAGCCCAACCATCAAGGCACACTTTCTAACACATAAACATGAAAAAAAAATGAATAATATACGGCAATTCCTTACTACGTAGTAATTTTTACAAATATTGAAAAAAAAACAGAAATTGGTAACCGCAGTTAAATACCCAATATACCAATAACTACGTCGTATCTGACAAAAACAAAGTCATGCATGGGTAGCCAGATCATCTAGACACACTTTCCAACACTAAACAAGCAAAAGTTTTACGACACTATTTGGCAATATCTTACGGAAAAATGACTTAGCAAAAAAATGAAAAAAAATGAAAAAGGGGCACTCGCGGTAAAATGGTCCTCGTGGTGATGAACGACATTTTAACTAAAAAAAAAAACATGCACATGGTAGCCAAACAATCCACCAAGACTTTCCACAACTGATAACCTATACAAGTTGCACCATTCTACGACAATTTCATAATACGTAATAACTTTGATAATTATGCAAACTACCCTAGAAGGGTAAACTCGGACGCGAACGACCCCGACGCGTCTCAGAAATCGGGGAAGGAGTACAGCTACAGCAATGCACATCTGGACACTACTAGAGCGTGTAGGGGAGACACCTCCTGCAGGTCGATCACCCACAAATTCAGTCACGGGGGTGAGTCACGTGAGAAAAACCTGTTTTTTTTTTACGCTCGGGGTCGCAAACGACCCACCGTACCTATCCAGGGTTAAAGATCTCGTTACCTAGGTCGACCTGGAAGGCATATAGAATGGGTCTTGTCAAAGCAGACTTACACGCTGAAATCGTGTTAGCTGCCAATCCTTGACCATGGAGGTGGATGAAGAAAGATAAGCAGAAGTCTGTCGAGATCTCCTGCGGATTCTTCGCCTTGCCAAAGGCCACCCATTTTCTCCAAGATGACTCATATTGCCTTCTAGTAGATTTGCACTTATATTCCTCTAGGAAGTCTATGCTGGCTTTCGAAATCCCGAAACGCTTTCTCACCGCTAGGGAGAGAAAACCATGAGCTGCAGGGTCCGGGTTTTCTGTAATGAAGCGCAGACAGTCGACTTCTGGACTCGCTGGGTCAGAACTGGATCTGTTAGCGGTACAAACTTCAGCTGTAGTTCCAATGCCAAGGGGAACCACACGCTGTTCGGCCACTTGTGGGCCACTATTGCCGCTACCCCTTTGAAGGATCTCAGTTTGTTGAGGACCCTCAACAGAAGGTTGTGAGGAGGGAACAGATAAATCCTGGACCATCTGTTCCAGTCGAGGGACATCGCGTCCACTGCTTCCGCTAAGGGGTCCTCGTACGGGGACACGTACAGGGGCAACTTCTTGTTGTCTTTCGTCGCAAAGAGGTCTATCTGCAGTTGTGGGACTTGATTCAGAATGAAGGAGAATGATCCTGCGTCTAAGGACCATTCCGACTCTATCGGTGTGAACCTGGATAGAGCGTCCGCTGTCACATTGCGGACTCCTTGAAGGTGAACTGCCGACAGGTACCACTTCTTCTTTTCCGCCAATCGGAAGATGGCCAACATCACCTGGTTGAGAGGTGGTGACCTCGATCCTTGTCGATTCAAGCATCTCACAACTACCTCGCTGTCCATCACCAACCTTATGTGGATCGAGTGACGCGGGGAGACTTTCTTTAAGGTAAGGAGCACTGCCATAGCTTCTAGAAAGTTTATGTGAAAGGTCTTGAATAGCTTGGACCAAGTCCCCTGGACTTTTTTCCGATGAGAGTGATCTCCCCATCCCTCCTTCGAGGCGTCTGAGTGAATCGTCACCGACGGGGGAGGTGGCTGAAGAAGAACCGACTTCTTTAGATGTCTGGCTTGGGACCAAGGCCTGAGAAGAGTACGTAGCCGAAGCGGAACTGGTCTTCTCAGATCTCTTCGCGCGTTTGATGCATAACTTCTCCAAACTCCGGTTGCATCCTTTAGCTGTGCTCTTAGCACTGGGTCTGTCACCGAAGCAAACTGGAGAGAGCCCAGTACCCTCTCCTATTCGCGTCTTGATATCCTTTCGGAATCTAGAAGTCTCTTGACAGAACCCGCTATCTCCTTCTTTTTCTTCGCCGGGATGGAGAAACGGTGTGACATTAGGTCCCAGTGGATTCCCAGCCACTGGAACTTTTGAGATGGAGAAAGTCGAGACTTTTTCTTGTTGATCTTGAAGCCTAGGTAATCTAGGAACTGGATCACTTGACTGGAAGCTTGCAAGCATTCTGTCTCGGATGCTGCCCACACCAGCCAGTCGTCCAGGTAGGCTACTACCTGAATTCCCTTTAGGCGTAATTGTTTGAGAGCTACGCTCGCAAGCTTCGTGAAAATCCTTGGGGCTATATTTAGCCCGAATGGCATGGCTCTGAAGGCGTATAGTCTTCGTTGTAGCCTGAACCCTAGGTAGGGGGAGAGTCGACGGTTGATTGGAACGTGCCAATAGGCGTCTGACAAGTCTATAGAGACGGAATATGCCCTCTTGGGCAGTAAGGTCCTTATGTGTTGCAGTGTTAGCATTTTGAATTTGCAATCCACTATGAACTTGTTGAGTGGCGACAAGTCCAGAATGACTCTGAGCTTTTCCGAGTCTTTCTTGGGAACACAAAACAGCCTCCCTTGGAATTTGATGGACTTCACCCTTCGGGTCACTTTTTTCTCCAACAGTTCTTGAACGTACTCCTCCAGAACGGGGGTGGAATGTTGGAAAAACCGAGGGCACGGGGGTGGAGTGCTGTACCAGCTCCATCCCAGTCCATTCTTGAGTAGGCTGTGGGCCCAGGGATCGAAGGTCCACCGATCCCGAAAATTCTGAAGTCTCCCTCCTACCGGCATCATCTCACTTGGACTGCCGTCCTGAGGTCTTGCCTCCCTGACCGCGACCACCCCTGAATCCCCCTCCCCTTGAGGGGCGCCTAGACGAGCCTCTGGCTGCTCCTCTAGGCTTTGCTCGAAAGGAAGTAGACTGCCCTTCGAACGTTGGGGTGAATG
>NC_090766.1:30392971-30400471 GCF_036898095.1 Palaemon carinicauda
TCCACTAACATTAACTTTGCACTTGCTATGCTAATTTACATATTTAAGAGGAACTCTATAATAACCCAGGACTCCCCACAAAATTGGCCGGTACACATTATCAAAGACTTTTTCTTAGTACTCAAATGCCATCAAAAATGGATTTCTATATTCTGCACATTACTGCACAACATGGTTCAAAATGAAAATTTGGTGAGTTCAACTTCTACATTTTCTAGATCCTGCTTGTTCATCTCTCAGTTTTTCATCAATCTTTCTCTGTAGTCTCTTTAGAATGAGCATGTTAATAATATTTTCATGACAACTGACGTAAGTGTGATTGTTCTGCAATTATTGCAATTGGTAAAATCTCGTTTTTATTTTATTTTTGGCCATTTTTACCAGCACTACTAGCTCACATTCATAAGGTTTTGCCTATTCACACCCCATTCCACAAAATAATCATGCAAGTATTCGGAGAGTCGCTTCATATTCGGCCAATATAATGTCAGCAGTTATTCCATCGTTTTCCATATCTTGAGTTATTCAGTGATAGCTTCAACTACACACTGAATTATTCATGGGCCCATCAAGGTCTTGCTCAGCTTCGGGTACATCAATCAAATTATCCCCTTCATATCTCCTATTCATGACCTCACTAACGTGTTCCATCCAGCGTTGCACTTCTTGATCTTCTGTTGTTATAATAGATCTATTTCTCTTTTGGATGGGTGTATGCTTCTTCTTTGCCCCAGTGGAGAATTCTTTAATAATTCTATGAGCAATTCTTACACCATAGCCACTCCATGAATTCATAGCTTTGTCAGTCTCAACTACTGTCCTGTTTAAATATTCTCTCCAGCCATTCCTGGCTTTTCTTTTGACCTCACTATCAATACTGGAATACTTTGCATGCCCTATCTTGAAATATTCATCACTTCCACAAGAATTTTCAACAAATAATATATATGTCTTTGTCTCCTTTCAATAATATCCCAAGTATCACATGATATTTGTGGTTTTTTTTCCTTGTAATTTCATGTCCCAAAACTTCACTACCAACCGACTTGTATATGTTCTCAATATCGCACCATTCTTCATTTTATATATATATATATATATATATATATATATATATATATATATATATATATATATATATATATATATATATATATATATGTATATATATATATATATATATATATATATATATATATATATATATATATATATATATATATATATATATATATATATATATATATATATATATGTATATGTATGTATATATATGTAATCTTATTTATCTCCTACCATTTCCATTAGATTTTGAGAGAGAGAGAGAGAGAGAGAGAGAGAGAGAGAGAGAGAGAGAGAGAGAGAGAGAGAGAGAGAGAGAGAGAGAGAGCATATCAGTGATTTTATCCACTTGATCATATTTAAAGATTGATTAGGTTGCCTAGCGTCGCAACTACAAAGGTCATTGAAACTAGGCGGCGTCATAACTGCCAGGGTCACTGACGCCTCAAGGTAGAATGAAACGCAGTAAAAGAGTATTTAATCATCATATCATATCCCTGAAAACTGAGAGGATTTTAGAACGTCTACGTCAGATTATGTTTTTCTTCTTAATAACTTTGAGGCCATTATGTAAGATTTTAAGAAATTGGACATCACTGAATTTTTTAACGCTTATATTAGGAAATAGAATCACTTCCACAATAGAAAAAAAAATTTTTTCCGAATGATTCACAATTGTTATTTTAATTAGTAGTTAATTGTGTAGAATGGAAAACCATATTCTCCATTCCATATCTTGAATTCTGTCTTAATTCTCCGGAAGAATTCTTCAAGATTTCCTTTAGAACTCCCGAAAAAGTTCGCTAGGAAGTGGTTGATACAAGACTTCCTTCCCTACTTTGAACATACAATTTCGCACAGTAGATTTTAATTTATATAAGCACATATTGATAGATATAATAATATTATTTTTATCTAAAGTACATCTTGTTTAGTTATCAAGACTATCAATAAATATAACATTATTGTCTACTGACTCAAAATATAGTATAACATTCTCCTTATCATTTCCTTGAAACTTTTATTCTCATAACTTCTAGAAAGTCTTTTCACTCTTCTTAAGGGTTGCCATCAAGAGCCCGTGTCTTACACAAGGTAAGGCAATCTACAGACACACACACACAAACACTCTTCAGGGATATGAGAGAATGATTAAATAATATTTTCGCTCTGTCTCTACATCGGTTTCTTACTGCTCCATCATCATCATCATCAACTTTTACTTCAGATATTGTTGAGGTTAATCCTTTACGTTCTGTTCTATTTTTCTTATTAGAAATATACCTAGATATTTAAGGTATATATATATATATATATATATATATATATATATATATATATATATATATATATATATATATATATATATATATATATATATATATGATAAATTTTGCACATTTTTACGTGTTTTTCATATTCAAATAAGCCATATATATTTTTGATATATTAATGTCTGGATTCTCTTAACGACCTCGGGATCAAAGCCCCAGGCGAAATCTCACAAAGACAAGAGCTTGGCTCCGGCCGGGAATCGAACCCTGGTCGGCAAGCTTATATAGACAGTGACTAACCCATTCGGCCACGAAGGAAGATAAAAGCTAATGACAATTCTACTATACTTATACCTGTCGAATTCAGGTATTTTGTACTTAGAATTGAAATCAACCCATCTTCACCATCGTAGCTAATTGGTAGTTTGTTACTTGGCATTCAATTAATGATAAATTTTGCACATTTTTACGTGTTTTTCATATTCAAATAAGCCATATATATTTTTGATATATTAATGTCTGGATTCTCTTAACGACCTCGGGATCAAAGCCCCAGGCGAAATCTCACAAAGACAAGAGCTTGGCTCCGGCCGGGAATCGAACCCTGGTCGGCAAGCTTATATAGACAGTGACTAACCCATTCGGCCACGAAGGAAGATAAAAGTTAATGACAATTCTACTATACTTATACCTGTCGAATTCAGGTATTTTGTACTTAGAATTGAAATCAACCCATCTTCACCATCGTAGCTAATTGGTAGTTTGTTACTTGGCATTCAATTAATGATAAATTTTGCACATTTTTACGTGTTTTTCATATTCAAATATGCCATATATATTTTTGATATATTAATGTCTGGATTCTCTTAACGACCTCGGGATCAAAGCCCCAGGCGAAATCTCACAAAGACAAGAGCTTGGCTCCGGCCGGGAATCGAACCCTGGTCGGCAAGCTTATATAGACAGTGACTAACCCATTCGGCCACGATGGAAGATAAAAGTTAATGACAATTCTACTATACTTATACCTGTCGAATTCAGGTATTTTGTACTTAGAATTGAAATCAACCCATCTTCACCATCGTAGCTAATTGGTAGTTTGTTACTTGGCATTCAATTAATGATAAATTTTGCACATTTTTACGTGTTTTTCATATTCAAATAAGCCATATATATTTTTGATATATTAATGTCTGGATTCTCTTAACGACCTCGGGATCAAAGCCCCAGGCGAAATCTCACAAAGACAAGAGCTTGGCTCCGGCCGGGAATCGAACCCTGGTCGGCAAGCTTATATAGACAGTGACTAACCCATTCGGCCACGAAGGAAGATAAAAGTTAATGACAATTCTACTATACTTATACCTGTCGAATTCAGGTATTTTGTACTTAGAATTGAAATCAACCCATCTTCACCATCGTAGCTAATTGGTAGTTTGTTACTTGGCATTCAATTAATGATAAATTTTGCACATTTTTACGTGTTTTTTCATATTCAAATAAGCCATATATATTTTTGATATATTAATGTCTGGATTCTCTTAACGACCTCGGGATCAAAGCCCCAGGCGAAATCTCACAAAGACAAGAGCTTGGCTCCGGCCGGGAATCGAACCCTGGTCGGCAAGCTTATATAGACAGTGACTAACCCATTCGGCCACGAAGGAAGATAAAAGTTAATGACAATTCTACTATACTTATACCTGTCGAATTCAGGTATTTTGTACTTAGAATTGAAATCAACCCATCTTCACCATCGTAGCTAATTGGTAGTTTGTTACTTGGCATTCAATTAATGATAAATTTTGCACATTTTTACGTGTTTTTCATATTCAAATAAGCCATATATATTTTTGATATATTAATGTCTGGATTCTCTTAACGACCTCGGGATCAAAGCCCCAGGCGAAATCTCACAAAGACAAGAGCTTGGCTCCGGCCGGGAATCGAACCCTGGTCGGCAAGCTTATATAGACAGTGACTAACCCATTCGGCCACGAAGGAAGATAAAAGTTAATGACAATTCTACTATACTTATACCTGTCGAATTCAGGTATTTTGTACTTAGAATTGAAATCAACCCATCTTCACCATCGTAGCTAATTGGTAGTTTGTTACTTGGCATTCAATTAATGATAAATTTTGCACATTTTTACGTGTTTTTCATATTCAAATAAGCCATATATATTTTTTATATATTAATGTCTGGATTCTCTTAACGACCTCGGGATCAAAGCCCCAGGCGAAATCTCACAAAGACAAGAGCTTGGCTCCGGCCGGGAATCGAACCCTGGTCGGCAAGCTTATATAGACAGTGACTAACCCATTCGGCCACGAAGGAAGATAAAAGTTAATGACAATTCTACTATAATTATACCTGTCGAATTCAGGTATTTTGTACTTAGAATTGAAATCAACCCATCTTCACCATCGTAGCTAATTGGTAGTTTGTTACTTGGCATTCAATTAATGATAAATTTTGCACATTTTTACGTGTTTTTCATATTCAAATAAGACATATATATTTTTGATATATTAATGTCTGGATTCTCTTAACGACCTCGGGATCAAAGCCCTAGGCGAAATCTCACAAAGACAAGAGCTTGGCTCCGGCCGGGAATCGAACCCTGGTCGGCAAGCTTATATAGACAGTGACTAACCCATTCGGCCACGAAGGAAGATAAAAGTTAATGACAATTCTACTATAATTATACCTGTCGAATTCAGGTATTTTGTACTTAGAATTGAAATCAACCCATCTTCACCATCGTAGCTAATTGGTAGTTTGTTACTTGGCATTCAATTAATGATAAATTTTGCACATTTTTACGTGTTTTTCATATTCAAATAAGCCATATATATTTTTGATATATTAATGTCTGGATTCTCTTAACGACCTCGGGATCAAAGCCCCAGGCGAAATCTCACAAAGACAAGAGCTTGGCTCCGGCCGGGAATCGAACCCTGGTCGGCAAGCTTATATAGACAGTGACTAACCCATTCGGCCACGAAGGAAGATAAAAGTTAATGACAATTCTACTATACTTATACCTGTCGAATTCAGGTATTTTGTACTTAGAATTGAAATCAACCCATCTTCACCATCGTAGCTAATTGGTAGTTTGTTACTTGGCATTCAATTAATGATAAATTTTGCACATTTTTACGTGTTTTTCATATTCAAATAAGCCATATATATTTTTGATATATTAATGTCTGGATTCTCTTAACGACCTCGGGATCAAAGCCCCAGGCGAAATCTCACAAAGACAAGAGCTTGGCTCCGGCCGGGAATCGAACCCTGGTCGGCAAGCTTATATAGACAGTGACTAACCCATTCGGCCACGAAGGAAGATAAAAGTTAATGACAATTCTACTATACTTATACCTGTCGAATTCAGGTATTTTGTACTTAGAATTGAAATCAACCCATCTTCACCATCGTAGCTAATTGGTAGTTTGTTACTTGGCATTCAATTAATGATAAATTTTGCACATTTTTACGTGTTTTTCATATTCAAATATGCCATATATATTTTTGATATATTAATGTCTGGATTCTCTTAACGACCTCGGGATCAAAGCCCCAGGCGAAATCTCACAAAGACAAGAGCTTGGCTCCGGCCGGGAATCGAACCCTGGTCGGCAAGCTTATATAGACAGTGACTAACCCATTCGGCCACGAAGGAAGATAAAAGTTAATGACAATTCTACAATACTTATACCTGTCGAATTCAGGTATTTTGTACTTAGAATTGAAATCAACCCATCTTCACCATCGTAGCTAATTGGTAGTTTGTTACTTGGCATTCAATTAATGATAAATTTTGCACATTTTTACGTGTTTTTCATATTCAAATAAGCCATATATATTTTTGATATATTAATGTCTGGATTCTCTTAACGACCTCGGGATCAAAGCCCCAGGCGAAATCTCACAAAGACAAGAGCTTGGCTCCGGCCGGGAATCGAACCCTGGTCGGTAAGCTTATATAGACAGTGACTAACCCATTCGGCCACGAAGGAAGATAAAAGTTAATGACAATTCTACTATACTTATACCTGTCGAATTCAGGTATTTTGTACTTAGAATTGAAATCAACCCATCTTCACCATCGTAGCTAATTGGTAGTTTGTTACTTGGCATTCAATTAATGATAAATTTTGCACATTTTTACGTGTTTTTCATATTCAAATAAGCCATATATATTTTTGATATATTAATGTCTGGATTCTCTTAACGACCTCGGGATCAAAGCCCCAGGCGAAATCTCACAAAGACAAGAGCTTGGCTCCGGCCGGGAATCGAACCTTGGTCGGCAAGCTTATATAGACAGTGACTAACCCATTCGGCCACGAAGGAAGATAAAAGCTAATGACAATTCTACTATACTTATACCTGTCGAATTCAGGTATTTTGTACTTAGAATTGAAATCAACCCATCTTCACCATCGTAGCTAATTGGTAGTTTGTTACTTGGCATTCAATTAATGATAAATTTTGCACATTTTTACGTGTTTTTCATATTCAAATAAGCCATATATATTTTTGATATATTAATGTCTGGATTCTCTTAACGACCTCGGGATCAAAGCCCCAGGCGAAATCTCACAAAGACAAGAGCTTGGCTCCGGCCGGGAATCGAACCCTGGTCGGCAAGCTTATATAGACAGTGACTAACCCATTCGGCCACGAAGGAAGATAAAAGTTAATGACAATTCTACTATACTTATACCTGTCGAATTCAGGTATTTTGTACTTAGAATTGAAATCAACCCATCTTCACCATCGTAGCTAATTGGTAGTTTGTTACTTGGCATTCAATTAATGATAAATTTTGCACATTTTTACGTGATTTTCATATTCAAATATGCCATATATATTTTTGATATATTAATGTCTGGATTCTCTTAACGACCTCGGGATCAAAGCCCCAGGCGAAATCTCACAAAGACAAGAGCTTGGCTCCGGCCGGGAATCGAACCCTGGTCGGCAAGCTTATATAGACAGTGACTAACCCATTCGGCCACGAAGGAAGATAAAAGTTAATGACAATTCTACTATACTTATACCTGTCGAATTCAGGTATTTTGTACTTAGAATTGAAATCAACCCATCTTCACCATCGTAGCTAATTGGTAGTTTGTTACTTGGCATTCAATT
>NC_090766.1:30417971-30457971 GCF_036898095.1 Palaemon carinicauda
AATATTTACTTCTATAAATTAAAATATACTGTACGGAATTATATGTTCAAAGTAATGAAGGAAGTCTTGTATCAATCACTTCCGAGCGAATTTCTTCCGGAGTTCCAAAGGAAATCTTGAACTCGTCCAGAGACATAAGGCGGAATTCAGAGAAATGTAAAGAAAAAAAGATTTTCAACTTGGTCCAGTTGTATATGCATTAAAATTACAATTGGGAATAATTTAGAACAATATTTTTGTTTTTTTATTGTGAAAGTAATTCTAATTCCAAAAATAAGCGTATAAAAATTCAATGATGTCTAATTTCATATATATTTACATAATAATATCCGAAATTTTCTTTTGAAAAAATAATTTTGACCTGAACGTTCTAAAATCCTCTCCGTCTTCAGGGATATGATATGATGATTAAATACTCTTTTTACTGAGTTTCATTCTACCTTGAGGCGTCAGTGACCCTGGCAGTTATGACGCCGCCTAGTGTCAATGACCTTTGTACTTGCGAAGCTAGGCAAACCAATCAATCTTTAAATATGATCATATGATAAAACTCCCGATAAAGGGTCTCTCTCTCTCTCTCTCTCTCTCTCTCTCCACTCTCTCTCTCTCTCTCTCTCTCTCTCTCTCTCTCTCTCTCACGGGTGATAAAAACATGATTTTTACTAAGCGTGGGTCTAAATGATTGAGTCAGGACTTGCTGTTCCTAAAAACACATTTCTTCTTGTCAACAATCATATAAATGATGATAATATATCTCTCTTTAGACAAGTTCCAGACAAGAAATAATGACATCTCTGATACCTTTTTCCTACAGTAAACTAGAAACGGCTATATTTGTTGTACATAAATAAATAGTTATATTCTAAATAGATATTTTTGCCATTTCCTATTTTTTAATAACAAATAGACATCAGAAATAAATTTTATGCACATGCATACACACATATACCTATTTGTATACTGTATATATATATATATATATATATATATATATATATATATATATATATATATATATATATATATATATATATATATATATATATATATATATATATATATATATATATATATATATATATATATATATATATATATATATATATATATATATATATATATATATATATATATATATATATATATATATATCTATATAGATATATATATATATATATATCTATATAGATATATATATATATATATATATATATATATATATATATATATATATATATATATATATATATATATATATATATATATATATATATATATATATATATATATTTACACACATTTTCATTTATGATAATATACATATGCTTATATATGTTTGTTTAATTGTTCAGTGGCCACTTTCCTCTTGGTAAGGGTAGAAGAGACTCTTTAGCTATGGTAAGCAGCTCTTCTAGGAGAAGGACACTCCAAAATCAAGCCATTTTTCTCTAGTCTTGGGTAGTGCTGTAGCCTCTGTACCATGGTCTTCCACTGTCTTAGGTTAGAGTTCTCATGCTTGAGGGTACACTTGGGCACACTGTTCTATCTAGTTTATCTTCCTCTTGTTTTGTTGAAGTTTTTATTTTTTATATAGGAAATATTTATTTTAATGTTGTTACTATTCTTAAAATATTTTATTTTTTCTTGTTTCCTTTCCTCACTGGGCTATTTTCCCTTTTCGGACCACTGGGCTTATAGCATCCTGCTTTTCCAACTAGGATTCTAGCCTAGCATTTAATAATAATAATAATAATAATAATAATAATGATAATAATAATATCTTGATACAAGTACTACTTAATTGGGCTTTATCTTGATATAAGTAGTGCTTAATTGGGCTTTGTTTTTAATATAATTACTTTTTAATGGGGCTTTATCTTGATATAAGTACTACTTAATTGGGCTTTATCTTGATATAAGTACTACTTAATTGGGCTTTATCTTGATATAAGTACTGTTAAAGTGGGGTTTATCTTGATATAAGTACTACTTAATTGGGCTTTATCTTGATATAAGTACTACTTAATTGGGCTCTATTTTGATATAAGTACTGCTTAAGCGGGGTTTATTTTTATATAAGTACTACTTAATGGGGTTTTATCTTGATATAAATACTGTTTAATGACGTTTTTTGTATATAAGAAGTGTGTAATGAGTTGTAATACGTAATTAGTTTAAACTACCTGGATACTTTTTCAATGATGTTAATCTACAGTATTATTATATTTTTAAGTACAACTTAAATTTCAAAGGTGAATAAGTTGTTTTCCTTTTTTAATTAATCTTGTTTTAGGATATTGCAGTTGTACTGCATTTTTTAGACAATAAACCATCATTTTTTTTTTCCAAAGATAAAAACTTTGAAACTATTAAAAATCGTTCATTTTGTATGGTCAGGGAACATCCATCTTCCATTAAATCTAAGTTCGTATGACATGAATTTAGTTTTTGACTGTTTCATCAATATGGTTTTCTCTAGTGCTCCATTGTACCAACCGTGTGTCACACAATTGTACATAATTCCTTTTGTATATATTATGCTTGTATCTTCGCTCTTCCCTCGCACTAAAACGAACATGAAAATTCATATCTGCTGTTTTCCTCTATAACATTGTCATTTCCTCGAACATGTATTTTCCTGTTGCCTTGAGGTTTTGTATATAAAGGAGAGTGTTCTTTAATATAGTACTCAGTTGATTGCTTCCTGCCTTTGAGTCACAACCTTCTCTCTCCTTCGTCACATTGGTGACCCCGGAGTGACTCGCTCCTCCCGCCTCCCCCCCCCCTCCACCTCTCATCGTTACTATGACGCCATCAACGCATACCTTCTGCAGCAGTACTCGCCGTCGCCAGCCACCCGTATAGCAACGCCTTTTCAGCTCTCTCAGCAACCGTTGGGGGACCAAAGGGCTTCGCTCACCCTCGGGAAAATGACCAGTATCACTTGCCTGCAACCTGCCGCAAACAGCTCTCCTCGTGAGGTGAACCTACTTCGTGCCCTTATGGACAGCCACTTCATGACCTACAAAACCTCCATCAACGCCTCCACTCATGACGAAGAGGACACCTATTCAACTTCAACCGAAGCTGACGTGAATGCTGTAGCACATACACGCCTATGAATGCCGTAGGACATACACGCCTATGAACGCCGTAGGATATACTCGCCTATGAATGCCGTAGGCCTATGAATGCCGTAGGACACACACGCCTATGAATGCCGTAGGACACACTCGCCTATGAATGCCGTAGGACACACTCGCCTACCCCATGACGAGCCGGAGCAGCAACAGCGGGACTCTTGGACAAAAGGACAACAACAAAATAAAACATAACCTTAATACTATATATTTCTTACTTACTATAACAATCACTTAATACTAAAAACCATTCAAATAACTGTAACACCGTTCAAATAAACCTAAATAACCCTACAAACTTAAAACTAATCTCGACCACAACCAAAAATTTTTATAATTGTTTATTTATTAATGCGGAAACGGTCTCCGCACACAACCCGATCAGTCCTTGACACAGCCACCAATCTGTGGCAAACGGAACTATATTTTTAGTTCCAGTCAATTGCACTTAACAGTCAATTAGTTGTCATCATCATCATCATCATTATCATCATCATCATCATCATCAATCGGAATCTTAAATAACAGGCCAGGTCATCAACGGTTGTGCAGTCAAATAAGCCGTCCAAACAATATTAAGTAAAGGCCAGGTCATCAACAACAAATCCACTTTCTAAATTTGGTCTCTCCAAAGGAGTTAGCCTTTCCAAAGGAGGAATCACGGCCTGCCAATACAAAAAAGAAAAACACTTATGAACACTCCTAACTAACTGAACTATCGCACTATAATCAAAGATAAATAATAAATTGTTCCTATCATTCACAATCACTAAAAGCAAAGATAAACAAAACTGTACTTACTTAGAAAATCAAAAACACTTCCAACGCTGGTAAGAAAAATATATATAATCCAGCGTTCACACAACTGCCTTAAGCTGCAGTCAAATAAAAAAAGCATTCGCTCCGAAACATTCACCACTGTCGTAACCTAACTAAAAACATAAACAAACAATCTCATTTGTACCAACAGTCTTTCTCACTACAAACAATCATTCGCTAACTACCACTTGTTCTTCGGCGCGCACCGCGGACACACAAACACACAAACACACATACACACACACAAACACACACTCTCGCGCGATTTAGCAAAACTAATGCAAATGAAATTCTCTCTCTCTCTCTCTCTCTCTCTCTCTCTCTCTCTGGATTTTACAAAAGAAAATAAACAAAAAGAATAAAACAAAAATTAATCCTCCACATTACTCCCCCCTTACTTTGCCAAATCCTATTCACACAAAACTTACAATATTTTTTTCATAACCCAGTCGCAGTCGGGAACGGGACCTCTACTCCGAGTAACTGGGCCTCCATATACTCTATCATTCACTTCTTCCTTATTACAATCATTCGCTACATTAACAATATTCCTATCTAAATCCCTATCATCTAATATATCATGTACAATCATATCTACCTCGTTCTCATCTGGCCCCAAAATTACACTCATTTCTGTAAACAGTTCATCCATTTCATCAAAAACATTCTCAACTTTAGCAAAAGATTCATTCATGCTACTAATCATTCTCCTATCTCTCACTCTCGCATTCATCATCCTTTCTTTTACATCACCTAAGGAAAAGCCACACACACTATAGGTATCATTCATACTCAGCCATGATTCATCTGTATTAACACATTTATCTTCCATACACACTTGCACATTTACACCCTTGTCATACGTATTCGTATTCTTACCTATACCTATAAATTTCCCTTGCACTTTCTCTTCACTTAAAACTTTCAAACGCCTCTTTTTCTTATATTCAACTAACACTAATTGTTTATTTTCCAGCCCTAATTTTTCATGCATACTAGGTTCATACTTGCTCATTTCCAACCAATTACTCATCCCATTCTCACAAACATTAATCCTATTCCTTCCACTCGCCCAGCTGAACCCTCTTACACTCTAGTTTCCCGAACATCCTGGCTGACTTACTCCCTTCTTCCTACATACCCTAGCTACATGCCCATCTGCACCACATTCAGTACATTTACCCCGTGGCTCCTTGCACATTCTAGCATAATGACCATCCTTACCACAATTACTACAAATCACATTCATCCGATTACTCCGACATCCACTCGCTATGTGCCCTGTCATACCACACCGATAACATTTTACCCCTTTCTCTTTCTTGCACTCACTAATTCTATGCCCTACCTCACCACATCCAAAACAAGCACCTAGAGCCCATCTACATTCATTCTTCTTATGACCTTCCTTTCCACACCTATAACACTTTTCATTACGGACACGACTATCTGACATACCTCGATACGCACTAACACTCCTATCCCTCCAAACCTGATTCCCTTGCCTAAACCCTTCATTTGTCCTTACAGGTATTCCCACATTACTCGCCCTAACACTCCTATCTACTACACTATCAGCTACCCTCATCGGTCCTCTCATAACAGCATCTCTAAAACTAACAAATTCTGGCACACTTTCCTCCATTCCAGTTCTTACACTCACAGATTTACTTTCTTTCATACATCTATCCAACTCGTAATCCTCAACTATCTCTAAAATATCATCCCATGTCCATCTTTCTTTCGTCCACCTCATTTTCTCCTTCCGTTTCAAATTAACAAACTCGGCAACATTCTCGGGTACAGTATCCAAAAACTTCCTCATTAACTCCTTATTCTCATTTATACCTTCATCCCCATACTTCTTCCTAGCTAAAGTCTCCAACCTACATACATACATCGATATCGCTTCTCCTGCATTCATCCGTGATTCATCAAAATCATTCTTACGCTTATACTTAACACTCCCTTTCATACATTTCACCTGCTCAATTATTCTCTTTTTCACACTTTCATAATCAACGTCCCCTACACTCATTATCACTCCATACATCGTCAACAAATACCCAGTCAAATATTCTCCTAACTCCCTAGCCCAAACTCTTTTACTATCACTATACTTATCCTGACAATACCTCTCATACTCCTTGAAAAAATCATATACATCCCTACTGCTATGCTCATTGACCCTTTCACACCGAGGTACCTCTCTCATAAACACAGTCTTACACACATCACATTCATTCTCACTGCTATCATCACTGTCTACTCCCTTGTTACCTTCTTCCTCATTTGAATATAATGAATCCACTTCCACACTTAAATTCCTATCCTTAACCATTCCCTTCTTACCCTTTTTCTTACTTACCACTTTCACCCATTCACGATCGTCCTTGCTATCAGCCTGATACTTTTTCTTCTCTTTCTTCACATCACTTTTACCTTTCCTTTCATCTTTCCTCTCACCTTTCTGTTCATCCTTACTATGCCTAATTCCATTATCTTCAATATCACCATCACTATTACTACTATCACTATCACTTCCTTTCCCATTATCACCTACCTTAACCTTCTCTTCCACTACCAACCCATTACCCGAAGCTGAGGACACTCATCCCACTGCACCTTCACCCATTATAGTTTTCATCATCCCCATGACTTGCCCCATCATAGCTTCCAATCGGTTCTCCATCCGTTCCTCATTCTCTTTCATCCTCATCTCAAAACATTCTTCCACTTTCTCTATAGTTCCCTTCAACTCCCTAAGCTCCTTCTGCATCGCCGCATTCTCCCAGTTCAACCTCTCATTCTCTACTAGCAACCTCTCTTTCTCAACTATCAACATCTGCTCCCGTTCTTTATAATGCCGCAATTCCTCCTCCAAAGCCTTGTATTTACTTTCCATTTTTCTTCAACCTTAATCCTAATTCCGTCCTTCGTCCAACAGTCCGGCTTCCTATCCCACCTCGGCAGTCCCTGTTCGGGCGCCAAAATAATGTGGCGGGATGTTGCAAAAATAACCCCCACTCCCTTGAATCACTCTAAACAGACCAATGTCTCCTCAATACAACCTTTCCCCTTACGTTATCAGCAGCGGGACTCTTGGACAAAAGGACAACAACAAAACAAAACATAACCTTAATACTATATATTTCTTACTTACTATAACAATCACTTAATATTAAAAACCATTCAAATAACTGTAACACCGTTCAAATAAACCTAAATAACCCTATAAACTTAAAACTAATCTCGACCACAACCAAAAATTTTTATAATTGTTTATTTATTAATGCGGAAACGGTCTCCGCACACAACCCGATCAGTCCTTGACACAGTCACCAATCTGTGGCAAACGGAACTATATTTAGTTCCAGTCAATTGCACTAAACAGTCAATTAGTTGTCATCATCATCATCATCATTATCATAATCATCATCATCATCAATCGGAATCTTAAATAACAGGCCAGGTCATCAACGGTTGTGCAGTCAAATAAGCCGTCCAAACAATATTAAGTACAGGCCAGGTCATCAACAACAAATCCACTTTCTAAATTCGGTCTCTCCAAAGGAGTTAGCCTCTCCAAAGGAGGAATCACGGCCTGCCAATACAAAAAAGAAAAACACTTATGAACACTCCTAACTAACTGAACTATCGCACTATAATCAAAGATAAATAATAAATTGTTCCTATCATTCATAATCACTACAAGCAAAGATAAACAAAACTGTGCTTACTTAGAAAATCAAAAACACTTCCAACGCTGGTAAGAAAAATATATATAATCCAGCGTTCACACAACTGCCTTAAGCTGCAGTCAAATAAAAAAAGCATTCACTCCGAAACATTCATCACTGTCGTAACCTAACTAAAAACATAAACAAACAATCTCATTTGTACCAACAGTCTTTCTCACTACAAACAATCATTCGCTAACTACCACTTGTTCTTCGGCGCCACCGCGGACACACAAACACACAAACACACATACACACACACAAACACACACTCTCGCGCGATTTAGCAAAACTAATGCAAATGAAATTCTCTCTCTCTCTCTCTCTCTCTCTCTCTCTCTCTCTCTCTCTCTCTCTCTCTCTCTCTCTCTCTAGATTTGGCAAAAGAAAATAAACAAAAAAAAAATAAAACAAAAATTAATCTTCCACTCTGTTGCCTTGAGGTTTTGTATATAAAGGAGAGTGCTCTTTAATATAGTACTCAGTTGATTGCTTCCTGCCTTTGAGTCACAACCTTCTCCCTCCTTCGTCACACCATCTATGGATTTAATCTATTTCTGCCAAGGATTGGGAAGCTGATAAAATATTATGATTCTTTCAGACATGTAACTTGAAATGTTTGGGCCTTCGATGCAAATGACCTCATGCCTTATTACATTGGCCTTGGAGTGTCCTATCTTTACCATTGTCTTTATTAATATGAAATGGAAATTTAATTATATCATCATTGATGCACAAGCAGTACGCCAATTACCAAAAATGGTTATTAGAATCATAGTGGGCTAATTTCATGAATTTTTTTTTTTTTTTTTTTTTTTTTTTAGAATGTGTGGTAGAAAATCAATGTTTTCGTTCGCTTTAGCGTAAATAAAGTCTATAGAATATTAAATAAAACATGACTTGCTCTGAAGGAAGACTTTCCTAGCGAATAAGTTACTTTTTCTAGTCTAGCCACCTCCAGGCGGTGATAAATGCGCTATGCCATCAATCTGAGAGACCAGTGTTCGATTGTAGTACTGATATATAAGGATAAAAAATACTCGTCCTTAAATCCAGTATGCTCAGGCTAACCTCAGATGGAAATTAAGTACTTGGTTGTTTTTCAAAAGTTGAGAGGGTCAATTAGGGTGAAGATAAGACAAATAAGCTAAAACCCACATCACTTTATTAAAAGATATAAAAAAAGAAGCGAAAAAAGATGTTTATTGCCCGTTCAAAATGGGTGGACCAAGACACAGTAATCTACACTCAATCGGTTTGTCGAATAATAAGTTGCAAGGAAAAAATCATATTCAAGTTACCTAAACTTTTCTTTGCTATGAGGTTGAAATTACCAATGCGCTCTCTCTCTCTCTCTCTCTCTCTCTCTCTCTCTCTCTCTCTCTCTCTCTCTCTCTCTCTCTCTCTCTCTCTATCTTTCAGGAAATTTCTTTTTGAAGTCTATCAAGTGTCTAAAATCTACCCCCACTACGTCGTTCTGAGTGTGTCCGCGGGTGTGGACGTGTGTTTCAATGCTCTGTATCGAATCTGGCTTTAAACGGAATCATTGTATATCTCGTTGTTTATACTATGAAAAATCTCTTTGTAGGTGTTTGCTGGTATTGATATTAGTGAAATATAGTGCTAAAAATCAGTGGTTTCCTTGTATGTGAGGTCTGTAGTGAAAGGCCTGACCCAGCATTTTTGTGTTGGGGCGGGGCTACTTGAAAAGTTCATTGAAAAATGATTCAATATGCCCTTCCTTAGAAAACGAAAAGGAAAACTTAATCCCGTGAATGATTTCGATCTATTTGTGACTGAAATCGACACGGTACTCCAAGGAAATGAGGAAAATATAATGGCAGCAGCTTATGAAGAATGTGATGACTTAGGCAATTATGGCATGTGTGGGCACTGTGAGTCCTATGTCGATGATGGGATACAATGCGATGAATGCCGAAGATGGTACCATGATGAAGAAGCTTGCTCTAATTTAAGGGATGGTACAAGTACTCTTTTAAAAAGCAGGAACATCATTTATAGATGTCCAAGATGTGTTGAGACTGCATGTGTTGATGACATGACCAGACTAAGCATCAACATAGAAGAGATGAAGGTAAATGTACAATAACAGATGTCTGGTTTTATGGATATGATTACTGCTCAATACACTGATATGCGTCAAGAAATTGTTGAGCTGAAAGAGAAACTTATGGAATACGAAAAAGAGAATGTGACCAAGACTACATATGCAAGTAAGTTGAAATCAAGAAACACTTTGGTTATAAAATCTACGGAGGAAAATAAGAAGGCTTCAGATATCAAGAAAACTATCATGAAGAAGATAACCACGAATGTCGAACAGGTCAAAACCTCTAAACAAGGCCACTTGTTAGTTAATTTTGCGGATAAAACTGGGTTATAAAAGGCTAAAAATGACTTAAAAGAGGTCAAGAATGACATTAAGGTAGAAGTAGATAAAAAGGATCAACTTAAACCGAAGATCAAGGTCTGCAATATTGTTGAAAATGAAGATGATATAATTGCCAGTATAATGGAGAAGAATGAATGGTTGAATGATATATGTGAAAATGAAGAAGACTTTAAATTGATCAGGAAGTTTAAATCAAGACAAAGCGGTAAATTACACGTCATTATAAAGTGTAGTCCAACTATCAGGAAAGTCTTCCGTAAAAGGGATGATAGAGTATATACCACGCTTGGAGGATGCTGTAAAATCTATGATTCCTACAATGTATTTCAGTGTTATAAATGCCAGGAATTTGGTCATACTGCTGAAAATTGTAGCAAAACTCAGGTAAGTGCCAAGTGTAGCCAGGATCATCGAACCACGGATTGTACTGTAAATACGTTAAAGTGTCATAACTGCACAGTGAGGAATTACAATGATACGAATCATAAGACATATGACGATAACTGTAAAGTATACAAGGAGGAGCTTACCAGGATAAAAAATAGAACCGATCATGGAGTCTAGCCCATTGGAGGCTTCAACTGTTGGGTAGATGATGAAAATGATAATAAGGCTAAAGAACTCAAGGAAGTATTTGAGATGTTTAATTTAATAAACAGTGTTTTGGTATCAACGTCAGTAGGTGGTCATACACTCGACTTGGTCATATGTGGAAAAGACTCAGACCTAATAAAAAACCTTGAAGTGGAACCAGACTTTGAGATCTCAAAAACACATAAACTCATCACCTTTAATGTTAATATAAATTGCACCAGAGTATTGAATATAGGGAACGGGAAAATTTTGATGCTGAGAATTTTATTGAAGCTACTAGTGTAACGCAAATGTCTTGTGTGAACACACAATGTGAACATATGGTAGACATAGAATGTGTTGGGTGCTATACCAAGAAATACAACGACAATTTTGGAAAAATGTACGATACCATGTGTCCCATAAAGAACAAACAAATAGTGGTACGCGAAAATGTTAGATGGTATAATAGTGAGCTATTAAAGGCAAAAAGATACAGACGTAAGGATGGAAGGTAGATGGAAAAGAGCCAAATCCTTACAAGCCAGAAATCTATATGATAAGGCCAGAAATGACTATAACATCCTGTTAGAAAAAACAAAAAGAAAATTCTACAACGGCGAATGTAAAAAAACCAATAACATGAAGGACTTTCACAAAAACCTTGATGATTTGATGGGATTGAAGAAAAAATATGTCTTGCCTGACAATGTTTCTGCAGAGAGTTTTGCTATATTCTTTAGTGAAAAAATTGATAAAATCTATAGAGGCTTCCCCCAAAATCACTTGGAAGGAAAGTCAGCTATGCCAGTGTAGGAGGGAGAGAAGTTAATAAAATTTAAGGAAATAAATATGTGACTTGTTAAAGGTTATGAGAGATATGAAGAATACATATTGTGGAAACGACCCTTTCCCAAACAGTTCAATAAGTGAAGCTCCAAACAAGCAAGTTGTATATAATATTTACCTGAACATAATTAACCTAAGTATATCACAATCCTGTTTTCCTAGCTATGAAAAAACTGCGTTGATCAAACCAATTTACAAAGGGAAAGGTGATGTAAACGAGCTAAATTCATATAGGCCCATTCCAAATTTATCCTACATGTCAAAGCTTATTGAAAAAGTCATAAGTGAGCAATTATGGGCGCATATTGACGAGTTATAGGTATTCCCGGAAAATCAATCGGCCTACAGAGCTAATCATTCTACAGAAACTACTGTGTGCTCAATAATGAATGATATGATAGGTCTTCTTGATGGGGGAAATTGTGGAATTTTAAATATGTTAGATCTTAGTGCTGCTTTTGACACTGTTGTGCACGAGTACTTACTTGACGACTTAGAGTCTATTGGAGTGACTGAGGAAGCACTGAAATTTTTGCGAAGTTACTTAGTGAACAGGAAGACTATTATAGAAGTTTCTGGAAACCGATCCAATGAGAGAATTCTTATGAAGGGTGTACCACAGGGTAGTGTCCTGGGCCCTATCTTGTTTAACATATATACTATTGAGCTATCACACATCTTGAAAAAACAAAAAGTGGGTTTTAAACTATATGCAGATGATACTCAGTTTTACCTCTCAATTTCAACAACTCAAGATACAGAGAAGAAAATTGATGAGATAATGACTGAAATAAAAACATGGATGCAGAGGAAAAAGCTCAAATTAAATGATGATAAAACAGAATGTATGTTCTTTGGCACAAAGGTGGCTTGAAGAATTACCAGTTAATTCAAAGTATAAAAATTAGTGATGCTGATGTTGGGATTGTGCCTGTTGTGAAAAATTTGGGTGTACTGATAGACTGTAATTTGTCAATGAAGGACCAAATTGTGAACACAGTGAAAGTGTGTAACTATCATATGAGAAACATAGCATTTATTAGAAAATATTTAACAGAGGGCAGTACAAAAATTTTAGTGATGAGTCATGTAATATCAAGGCTTGATTATTGCAATTCTCTGTACTACAAATTGCCCAATACACTACTAAGAAAGCTGCAAAATGTGCAAAACCGGGCGGCTAGACTGATAAAAAGCATTAAATTTCGGGAGAGAATAACTCCTGCACTGATCGATCTACATTGGTTACCTGTTAAGGCTAGAATTGAATTTAAAATTTGCTTGTTGACTCACAAAGCACTTACAAGTGATAAGCCTAAATATCTTTGTGATTGCTTGGTCCCCTACCCTGAAGCTACCGGCGCCGCTGTAAGAGTTAGACATGCCGATGACCCACATAGACTATTCGAAATTAGTGTGAATCATGCAATAGGAGGAAGAACGTTCAGTTATGCTGCACCGAGACTCTTTAACGACCTTC
Source organism: Palaemon carinicauda (assembly GCF_036898095.1). NCBI lineage: Eukaryota > Metazoa > Arthropoda > Malacostraca > Decapoda > Palaemonidae > Palaemon > Palaemon carinicauda. The sequence continues at coordinate 30,430,986 of NC_090766.1, forward strand.
CACTCGATGTCAAGAATAGCAATAATGTGGCAGCTTTCAAGAAAAACCTGAAGACTTATCTTTTTAGAAAGTGTTATAATAGTGACCTGAAAACAATTAAGCCTGAATACAAATGCTAGCAAAATAACTGATAACGATACAGAGCAAAATATTAACTGGAAAGAAATTATTTTTTCACACACCAAGGCCCTCCTGAACAGACCTTTAGTGTTTGATGGAGGGCGAGAAATAAACCCGTAAAAAAAAAAGTAAGTACAGTATATTATAGAACCTGTTTTCCTGTAGATATATATCTACATCTTTTTTCTAGTGATAAATAATTTGCTCTAACCCCATATTTGGAGCCTCCCATCAAGTCAGTAAACTTTGCACTGCCCTAATCATTCACTCCCTGAAATTGCTATCGTACATTATGTCAGCATTTCCTGAATCGTTTGTTTTCTCTGCTGTTGCGAACCTCTTAAGAGAATTTTGTCCCTAATATTCCTTCGACTGATTTTATCGTTTTGTTATATAAAGATAATTTCTAATCCCAGTCGACCTTATAATTAGCCCTGGAGTTTGCTATTAGGAAATCTTATCCTTGATTCTTCTTTTTTTGCTCTGTAAACGTATTTGAATAATTTGCCTAAGATAGAAAATTCAAATGGTAGATATACAATTGATATTATGTAAAGTAGATCTTGAAAGTAACTATTTTTATCCCTCCACCTCTTGCGAAGTTACATTTGAGGACATTTTAATTTTGGTGCTATCCATGTCCCTTTCGTGTCTGCGATTAGAGCAACGAAGTTTCCTTGTCAAGGTATCTTGAAGGAACTAAGTTCGTTTTCGCGAACGAAACATTTCTATTTCTGGATTTTCAGCTCAACTCGTCAAGTACTTGTTTTTTTTTAACAAAATTTTGTCTTTTTCCTAGTTGGGAAATAATTACTTAAGCAAAGCTATAAATAACAAGAGCAATCAGAGATTTCAGATCTCCGCCAATGATTATTGTCATAATTATACTCAGGTCTACGGACCAAGCTTTCCCCTTTTCATATGTTGACTGTGAATTACTCTACTAAATAATAATAGCAACCAGAATTGCGATCTGGATCCGGATCACCTCCAAAATTTAATGGATTCTTCCTGAGCATAAGACCTATAAGTTATTAGAATTTGGTGAAAACCCGCCAGAAGTTTTGACGTAATCCTGCTAAGAGACAAATAAACAGATAAATGACAAATTAAGTATATAAACGCTAGCCATTTTATAACCTTAGGGGGAAGGCAATAATAAATATTTTTATTTTGCATTAAATGCGAATCATTAAGAGAAACCATTAGAATTTTCGTGTCAACGTTTTTCATGTTCATAAACATATTTATGCCATGAGTGTCCTCGTCAGATTCAAAGAGGATTTTGGGTCACGATAGAAACAAAGCCAGTATAGAAACTATGCACAGTGACGAGATGAAAAAAAGAACAGTATCCTTGGAACAAAAGATCTCATTCTGTGTATAATGCATATCGAGCAACAAAAGCTTTTTTTTTCCCCTAACTAGAATAATGTGAAGCAGAATATCGAAGTTAGTATATTTCAAGATACTGGTAGTCCGACATTCGTTCGATTTTGATAATTATATAGTAGTATGTTCATTGGTGCTATTGATAAATTACAATTTTTACGCTATCAATTAAGAGAGAGAGAGAGAGAGAGAGAGAGAGAGAGAGAGAGAGAGAGAGAGAGAGAGAGAGAGAGAGAGAGAGAGAGACATTGGGGAGGAGTGGATATATGTTATTTCTTCTTGTCATTGTCCTTTAATTGAACTTTGAATAGCTTTACTTTTCTGAAATATCATTCTTCTTGTTTCAAAAGAAATCTAATTGTTTATCTCTTATGACTGTTGGTATTCATTGAGTGTGCTTTAGTTAGTAGTGTTTTCTTTGCTGTATTTATTTCAAAAATATTTATTCTTTAGATTATTGAAGAATTAAAATACACGTTTGCAAATTATCTCAGTTAACGTTGTCTTTTGCCGTTATTCAGTAGTTAGTAAACCACATGTATGCAGACACTTCAGTGATAGAAATTAGCTGTAAATTCCATTATATTCTTGTTAACCTCGTTGAATTGTTATTATTGATGAGTCCATGAATTTGTCTTTACCAGAATCCAACGCAGACAACATCATATTTATATATATATATATATATATATATATATATATATATATATATATATATATATATATATATATATATATATATATATATATATATATATATATTCCAAAGAGGCAAATATTTAATGTATGACAGTACTTGGCACAGGTCATGTTATCTTTGTATTTCCGATTTTTTTTACACTCATACATACACATTAGACGCACATGGTTTGTTCTAATATTAATTTTTACTTAATAGAAGTGTTAGATAATTTTTTTTCTCGGATTTTTGAGAGAACAGGATTAAAACAATACTGTAAATGTTTGTTCTATTTTTTGATGTCTTTGAAATTTCAATGATTATTGTCAAATGTTTTACATTTGTTATCGTTTTTTCTGACTCATTCCTTTTGATTTTTCTTCTTTATTATGGATTTCATCATCTGTACTTTGTTGGTCTTTTTTGTCTCATTTGTATATTAATTTACATTTCCTTTGTGTTTGTGTTGAAATTTATGGTATTTTGTCCAGCGCAATGTCCCTAGTGGCCCCTTGCCTCTGCCATTCATGAGTGGCCTTTAAACCTCCAGATCGTGACTTTGTTTTCTCACTTCGAACTTCAAATCTTCAATACAACGATCCATCACATTTTCTTTCTCTTGGTCGAAGTTTAGGTCAAACTTAAGTAAAGTTTCAAAGAAATTTGTTAACTGGAAAGAAGGAGAAAGTAAACGAGGTTCTCCAACTCTTGCTTTCAACTTATTGACTTTTATACATTAATGAAATAATGAGTGTAATGCTTATAGATACATTGGTTATTTGGTAACCTTTTTAATTACGCAGATTCATCCACTTGAGAATATATTATGGAAACTTGTAAAGTGGAAATATTTGATATCTTACTGTTCAAGGCAGTTCGTAATTTTTACAAATAACCTATATTTTTATTTCAACATAATTTGGGTGTTATTTATTCAAGAAGTGAACATGATGAATCTTTTTTTAGCATATTGAGTGACCTTTTATATATGAAATTGATCCGGACAATTTGTTCTCTGGCGGTTTTGAAATTATTTTTGAAAAGTTTGGGGAACCTATCGGATGAGGGAAGTCGAGTAGAATTGCCATGGTATTGCATTAATGAAATGGCGTTAGATTACAAAGGCCAAATTTTCAGCATTCTATTCCTTATCAATGTGTGTGTACATATATATATATATATATATATATATATATATATATATATATATATATATATATATATATATATATATATATATATATATATAGGTAACAACTATGTAAGTAATTGTTTATAAGGATGGGTAAGGAGAAGAATGGTAAACTAATGATCGGTATAAGCTTTAAATAGAAAAAGTTTTGGGACAATAATTAATAACAAAGATAAATCTTACAATATAACCAAATGCCTAAATTCTTGTCTCAAGAGAATCGGTTCTTGAATCATTGGATTAATAATCGAAAAGTTTTTAGATTTTGGGGCCGTTGAAATTTACGAATTCTTCCATTTCGTTCACCTTTTTTCATGATGATTATTCTTCTTTGTAGTATCCATATTTTCATCTCAAATATTGTTTTTAGATGCAAACAATCTAAAAGATTTTTCCTTTCTATGACTACAGAGATTGCTATGTCACTATCTTCGCGAAGAAAGAGTTAAATTAGAAATTTATCGTTTTAATTGAGTTTAATTTCTGGACTTTTTCTTATAACATCTTATAACAGCAATAAGACTGAATAATGAAGTGAGTACAACTTTATTATAATATTTCAATATATTATGAAATGCAACTTGCATCATAATTTGAAGTTTGTAGATTCAGCGCCTGATTTTGGATATCTTTCCTATTCATGAATATGATTTAATATTTATGTGTTCTCCTTTTAAATAAAAAATCAATCCTTTGACTCGCTAATAAATTCAGTTGGTGCTTGAGTTCCTCATTTTTCTATATATGACATTGCTTATGTTAAGTAACAGCCATTTTTTATAATTACTCCATTTGTTAAAAAAAAAAAAAAAAAAAAAACTAACGCCTTGATAAATTTTCTTGACAATTTTTTTTTTGGAAAAAAAGACTGATTATAAATAATGATAAAACTCACTATTTATTTTTGAAAGCGGACGTATGACATGCTCAGTACTTTTTCTAAGTTATTTTTATATAAAAAAGATATTATGGAGCTCGTTTATTTTCCAAAGCACCTGGACTGTCACATGGCTTAGGCCAGCGTTTTATCAACTTGAATTAGGCTGTCAACTGACCATGTAATTTGTTCATGATTTATATAAATATTAGGTCAAATCGATTATAAGGGCTAAAGAATTATGGCTTTGAGTAGACTTCGCTTCAGCATTTTGGTGGGAGAATGGGTATTGAAAAAAAAAAAAAAAAAATATAGTAGAATTTACATTTCACACTAAAAACGTAGAGCAACTGCCCAGTTCCAGACCTGTCGCGTCACGCTTCCAGTAATAGGGAAAAGGGATGTCAGTCAATAAGCAATGGCGGGAATAGAATTGGGAGTTCTGACCAAGGCTGGAATCTGTAATCGTGTCATTTTCTGAAGGCATTATTTTTGTCCTTTAGTGGTTAATTGCAATATTATCTTGAGGAACAAATTGATCTCTCGTTGCATATTGTGATAGGTTATAATACCTTGTATATCCATACGCACATGATCCTTTTTATCTAAAAATTCATTAATGTTTGCTTTGGAAATTGGCATTCTTAAATTGAAATTGGTTTCTGAAATTTAAAAAGCAGTCAAAAGTTAATCATTATCTTACATATTCATACATGCGTTGTACATAGCCAGACACAAATAAAGTGATTATAATGTATTGGAATTTTACCAAAATATGTGACCAAAACGAACATGAAATGAAGAAAAAAAATATAATTACCGCCTCTAAACTGTTCAGAGAAAATCTCCTGAGGTCTAAAGTTTGAAATTTGAGCGTCTTTCCACCCAGACACCTCACATGAATGACAGATTCGAATCCAATATTATGCTTCTGGGAAGGAGACCTTATTTTGATCTTTCATGTGAAGTAATATCCTCAGCCTTGATTCGTTTTGTGAGATCTGTTAGACCTTTCCTTGTTCCTAATTACCTTTATTTCTGCATTTGCTGGTATTCATAAATCTCTTATGTTTTTGATAAGTTATTGATTCTTTATTATGATTCCTTTTTATGATATTATGTTTTGTATGCAACCTCACCATTCTTATGAGCTAAGGAGGATGGGTTTAGGGGAGCCTTTAGGTCTGCCTGCTGAGTCATCAGTAGCCATTGGCTGGTGCTCCCTGGACCTTGCTTGGGTGGAGAGGTGGCTTGGGTGTTGATCAAATCTTAGACTCTCTGGGGGTGTTGTCCTGCTATGACATTGTCAGTGTCCCTTACCTCTGCCACTCGTGGGGCGTCTTTAAGCCTTTAAATGAGCGATGATATTCAAAAGTAATCAATATTGTGTTTTTACGTATTTTAGTTGCACGAAAATTCAATGAACTGTGTCTTGTGACTCGACAGCTTGTGCCTTGTTATATCTACATAATATTTTTTGTACTTCTTTCGTTTAGAAAAATATAGGTATTCCATTTTTAGTATGATAATAGAAATAGGTGGGCTCATTACCTCTGTCAATACTGGAACAAATTGGATTATCGAAAAGATATTTGTAACTACAAAAGATTTTGTTCTTTTCCATCAGGTGAAGTTTTATGATGTTTTAAGACAGGAATAATGTTCTTCTTTTATGGTTATCTTTTGTTGAATAATGAGCTGTCCCCTGCGCAATGGTACCCGATATTCTCTCTCTCTCTCTCTCTCTCTCTCTCTCTCTCTCTCTCTCTGTATATATATATATATATATATATATATATATATATATATATATATATATATATATATATATATATATATATATATATATATATATATATTTATATAATATATATATATATATTTCCTATTATATATATATATATATATATATATATATATATATATATATATATATATATATATAAATAAATAAATTACTCAAGACTCCTTTGAATATTTTTCATCTCAGCCTTGAAGCTTAAACAACCTGTGAATTCCGATTTAAACAGTTGGTTATTTCCTTAGAGTGATTATCAAAAAAGGAGATATTGGAGCGGCAGACAAGATCCTTCAACGGGTTTTATGCTAATAAAATTTATAGATATATGAAGTATTTTGCTGGAATGATTATGCCATTTATTTGAAGCTCATGCTGTTGTTTTAAAGATATCCGTCTATTTCGTTTATTGAATTCATTTGCGTAATTTCCCACCAATAACGTGGAATGTGTGGCATGAAGTTTTTCTGGTTTTAGGCCATTTTTCTTTTAATCTAATTGATATTCAATCGAAAAGACCAAGAAGTTATAATAAAATTATTGCACCTTTTAGAGTTTTTTTTTTTTTATCCACTTTGAGGTAGTTTAGCTATAAATTTACGAAAAAGGTGTAAATAATGTTGACTTTGGAGAGGAATTTGAATTTACCGGCTAGATAGGCCTTCTTTTTTGTTTAGATAGGATGGGTGGGAGGCTTAAGATTGCAAAATATATTTGCAGTTTGCTATACTTATGTAGTAATATATGAACAGTTATCTTTATGATTATCGCAGAAAGGAATTTTGTATTAAAAGAGAAAATATATTGTAAAGATGGCTACACCAGGGCACTGGTTGAAGAGAGATGCCAATGAGATGGGTAAGAGAAAACACAAGGAAAATCTCGATAAAATTGACGACATCTTTACTGGGAAAACTTCGTGATAGGAAAATAATGACGGATAATTGGATGGGGAAGGAACGCAGGATAACGGGCTCAGTCGGGGAACCATTAAGGTCATCCAGACAGACAAGGGTAACGAGGAGGAACAAGAAACGAAGTAAATTTTTTGTTTAAAGGTCGCTCATGAATGGTGGAGGCAAGAGACTGACATTGCTCAAGATATTGACCAATATATACATATGATCACCACCCAACCCCCCTCTTCATCAAGTTAGGACCAGGGAGAGGCCAATCATTGGCTGGTGATGACACAAAAAGTATATCTATAGGCTCCCCCAAAACCCCCAACTCCTTAGCTCACAAGGATGGTGAGGTTACAGACTCTGCAAGAAACTATCGAGCTTCAACGAGACTCGAACCCCAGTCTGGCAAATCGTCAGGTAATGGCTTTTGTGTTTTTGACCAGCATATTTTGTGTGTCTGTCCTTAAGTAGGGACCATTCTAATGGAATTCCAATTAGAAAAGGATTAGTTTAAAGAAAAAAGGCTGGGGTCACACCACTTTTCTCTTTTGTTAAATAAGGCTTTATGCTAACAAGAATAGGCATAAGAGAATGTAATACTTTTGCTTTCTACACACTTATTTTAATGTGTTGATTACATTACCTTATGAAGAGTTTTATCAATCTTGTTATTTATTGCTGTGTTAATAAAATGAATGGCATGTTTTTAGAAGCTGTGGTACATTATGGTTCAGTGAACATGTTAGCATAAATGGCGGTGTAAAATGTTCTCGTATAAACAATATCTTAGGTCTATAACATGTCTCATCGTCTCAGGATATAGTTAACAGGTAGGTGACTACAACTCAATTGCAGAGAAAAGAATTTATTCATATATATTTTGTAATGGTAAATACCTGTGAGAGGTATGTTATGGATAAGTTTTCGCAGCTTTGAGAGAGAGAAGTATATGTTAGGAATTCAAGAAAAGCTACTTAGAATCATTGCATTATTATCCTCGTCTCTCTCTCTCTCTCTCTCTCTCTCTCTCTCTCTCTCTCTCTCTCTCTCTCTCTCTCGTCTCTCTCTCTCTCTCTATATAATCCAAACTTTCAAAACCTTATTTTTACCCTTTTTCTTTAAAAAAGTTTTTGAAACTTCGGTAGCGTCTAATTGCAATTCCTTTGATATTCTAGCATGTAAATATAAGGACCTTAGCTTTGTAGTTGAAATTTTTACACAATCTTGTTTACTTTTAGAATAAATGATTGATTTAGGATAGCTTTTGTCATTTTTTACTGCAAATTAATTGCAAAGTAATCAACCAAATCTTCCTAATTTTTCTCCGCTTTCTGTATCTCAGTACACACTTGCAATTTCATGAATTGATATTTCTAATATGATTCATACTACAAATTATCGTAAATGTAGAACGAGATAGTTTATTTGAAAGCGATTCTTACACGTTATCTGCTTCTTTCATTTTCTGAGATATGAGATAATTGGGAAGGAAGTTGTTGGTGAAATGATTTTCATGGTTCATTGTTAACTTGAAAGGCAGCTTACGCATTCACAAAATGTCGAGAGAAAGGGTCACGTCAGTTGGTATAAAGAGATTACTGTGTTATTGGTCTTAATATATTAATTTTCTTTATTAAATTATAGGGTAATCTCCTTAAATTTGTATTACTTTCCTGATTTTGGAGGAAAGTTTCCTAAAAAGGAATGAGTATACAAATGTTGAACGAAAGATTAAAGTGATGAACCGATGAATGTAATTTTCATAAGACAGAAAGCGAACCTTTTTATATGCTAGGGTATTCACATCATTATTCGATTTACATCCATGAATCTAACATGTGGAGTCTGACCCAAGGACATATCCTGTAGGTTTTGAAGAAAATATATCGAAGTACAACTACGCAGAAGAATTAAGATCAAATAAAGACTGCTCGACTTGGCGAAGGCATGCTTTCTACTGAGTGCCTATCAAGAACTAGAGGGCCACTCAGTAGAGAGCATTCCTTCGTCACGCAAAGCAGTATTCTTTTGCTCTTAACTCTATTACGTACTTGTACTTCGATGTATTTTTTTCAAAATCTAATGGATTTGTCCTTGGGTCATATCCCACAAGTCTGTATTTTTTGCATAATGTTGTTCACAATAAAAAAATAAACGATAACAATCTTTGCCAATTACTTAACATTGCGATTACTTTTAAAGTACCAATGGACACTTGTACTTTGATGCACTTTATACAAACTGTTACAGATTCATTTTGGGTCACACCCAATATGAATACAAATTTTGGTCAAAATCGGTACTGTAGTTTTTGTGAAAGTTGCTCACAAACAAACAAATAAACTAAATAGATAAGGATGTCTATATACCTTTCGTAAAATCGCAGTGAATCAGGGATTGATGATAAATACCACTTCAACTGTTTTTAAAGAATACAGATAAGTCCTCATAACCGCCCCAGCCTTTCTTATCCTTTTTATGAGGAGAAAATATCATAGGAAATGGTTAAGAGAGAGGAGTTGGGTTCCAGGGAAATCTTTCCAGCAGAGAGAGAGAGAGAGGAGAGAGAGAGAGAGAGAGAGAGAGATGAGAGATAATACCATTACTGTAATACGGAAAATGTAAAGGATAGTATTGGGAGTTCTAAAATCTAAGAGAGAGAGAGAGAGAGAGAGAGAGAGAGAGAGAGAGAGAGAAATAAATAATACCATTACTTCAATACGGAAAATGTAAAGGATTGCATTGGGAGTTTTAAAATCTAAGAGAGAGAGAGAGAGAGAGAGAGAGAGAGAGAGAGAGAGAGAGAGAGAGAATAGCTATTACTTTAATACGGAAATTGTAAGGATTGTATTGCGAGTTCTAAAATCTCTATAAATGACCAATCAAAAATGTGTTTGTTTCTAACAAGTAAATATAGTTTTGTGATAGTCCTTAACAAGCTTATCTCCTTGAGACCTTACAACAAAAATCAAAGGGAACTAGAATTCAAGCATCTCTCAGTGGTAAGGAATTAATTATTGATTTGTTTACTTACCCAGTTGTCTTTCATGGTAAATTAAACTTGCTCGGAAATGCAAGATACTTCATAAAAAATCAACAACTTCATGAAGCCCATTTGAATTACTTCAGGGATTCCCTATGTATATGGAAAAGAAATTTCAAATGATAAAAAATGTACATAGAGAGAAACGACCCAAAATTGTAAAGACATATAAAACGGATAAATTGACAACTGAAATATATATTAAAATCCAGATTTGTATCCTGCTTCATAATTAGTTCACATTTTCTAAGAATTCCTAAATAAATACAACTAAGGAATTCTAAATAAGAGAACAGAAAAACGCTTGAATAATCGTACCGCTTACCATTTTACTCAAGCTCAAAGACAACAAGACACGGAAAATCCCGTCCCTCGCACTTAACCCTTCTCGAAAACGCAACAATTGCTCTAAATGATTTTGAAGAGTTGAAATATCCTTCAATGATAGTAAACGAATGTGAGTCTGAACTTGCTGAAATCGGGTGATTTTGAATTTGACCTTACAAGGTTACAGAAGGTCAAAGGTCATGGTGTTATTTTAAAGCTCAAAGGTGGCTTTCTGTCTGTCATATTAACCAATTATATATCTAATCGTTCAAGACTTTTGGTCCTCTAAATTCGGTGACATTGAAAATTTTAAACCCTTGAACTTTGACCTTACCAATCTTCAAAGGTATGCTTTTTCACTATTTTCATATAAAGAATTACATTTTCGGTGCCGAAAAATTAAGATTTTGGTCTAGGTTTCAAATAATCGGGTAATATTTAACGGAGCTTCAGTCAAAAGTCTACAAAGATCTTTCGAGTCACCGTGACTTTGATCTTGACTCTATGCGTACAAAATATTAATCGGGTCCACGGTGTATCATAGTGAACCCACCCACCACCCCCCCCCCAAAAAAAAAAAAAATCAAGTAAATCGGACAAGTAGTTTTTCCATAGTTAGAAACAAACACAAAGAATTCTACCAAAAACAATAACCCATAACCGGTGGGGACGAGGTAATAAAACTAAGTAATCTTCTATCAAATAGTAAGAAATAGTAAAAACATTTCCGCCTATATCGGATACTATTTTTTCCTAGTTACTCCGACATCTTATGCAAATCAGGCCTCGTTTTCAATAAGAAGATTATTCAACTTAATCCTTCCTTAATCTGCTTCAGCCCTTTCCCAGACGATATGCCAGACAGACTCTTAATGAAATACTGCTATAATACTTTGGATATGATTTATTACGGCGTTGAAAATTATGTAAACAAAAAAGAAGGAATATTTACATAACAGATTCATAACGGCTACGATAAAGTGTAACAAATTTTTGTGTGCACACTGACATACCCATACACACACATATATACATACCATATACACACATTTTATATATATTTACATATATATATACACACACACACACACACATATATATATATATATATATATACATGTACATATACATATACAGTATATATATATATATATATACCATACCCATACCATATACACACATTTTATATATATATATATATATATATACATATATATATATATATATATATATACATGTACATATATATATATATATATATGTGTGTGTGTGTGTGTGTGTGTATGATTACCGAAACTTTTCCTGAATTCAGCATTTGAAAAAAAAGCGAGTTGAGGAGAGAGAGAGAGAGAGAGAGAGAGAGAGAGAGAGAGCATTCTTTTCATATTTCATTTCCGTTTATTCACAGAAGATATGGATGAACGTTACTGTCTGTGAATAAACGGAAATGAAATATGAAAAGAATGCTCTCTCTCTCTCTCTCTCTCTCTCTCTCTCTCTCTCTCTCTATTACACACCGTCCATTAGGATATGATAGAGTTTTCCATAATTGGAGTGAAAACGATCGAAGAATTAAGGTATGAAATCCTCGGAAAAGAAGAAAATCGTCTTCAGCGTAAAATTTCTCCTATTTTCCTCCGGAAAACACTTTGAAGATTCCTACGAGAGAGAGAGAGAGAGAGAGAGAGAGAGAGAGAGAGAGATTTGAGAATCCTTATTCTTCCGAATATTTCCACAATTGTTAACACGAATACAAAGGAAATTCTTACGGAAGGCGAACATCACATTCTGGGAATGAACGAAGATGAAATAAGAATGCTTCCAGAACGGTCTTCAGAGGGTGAGATTGGCCTCAGAAGCGTCTTAGCTGATATATGTTACAATTCGCACAGAAAGAAAACTAAGAATAAATCTTTCCTTTTGTTGCGTTTTTTTTTTAGTTCCTTTCTGTATATCTTTATCTTGTGGATTCTCTCTCTCTCTCTCTCTCTCTCTCTCTCTCTCTCTCTCCTTCATACCTGAAGACATTTAGACTTCACTTGAAGCCAAAAGAAGAATTTGTTGAATTCTACTGGCTTCTCTCTCTCTCTCTCTCTCTCTCTCTCTCTCTCTCTCTCTCTATTACACCGGCCATTAGAATATGATAGAATTTTCCATAATTAGAGTTAAAACGAATGAAAAATAAGGAAATGAAAACCTTAGAAAAGAAGATAAAATTTTTCCTTCTGTGTAAAATTTCTCCCGTTTTCCTCCGGAAACACTTTGAAGATTCCTACGAGAGAGAGAGAGAGAGAGAGAGAGAGAGAGAGAGAGAGAGAGAGATATTTAAGATTCTTTATTCTTCCGATTATTTCCTTAATTGTTAACACAATAAAAAGGAAATTCATACATTCTGGGAATGAACGAAGATGAAATAAGAACACTTCCGGAACGGGCTTCAGAGGGTGAGATATGCCTCTGAAACGTCTTAGCTGATAAATGGTATTATTCGCCCAGAAATAAAACTATGAATAAATCTTTCCTTTTGTTATTGTTTTTCAATTCCTCTCTTTATCTTGTGGATTCTCTCTCTCTCTCTCTCTCTCTCTCTCTCTCTCTCTCTCTCTCTCTTTGAAGATTTAAATGCAAAGGATGGCCAGTTATGAAAAATCTCATGCAATATTCATAACAACTAACTGAACGACGGTGCCGGAGATTGATATCTAGATCAGGAATAAGAAAATTGATTTGAACACTTGCATTGCTTTAATAAATCTATTTTCATTATTTCCTTCAAAAAATAAATATTGAAAATAATACCTTATAAATAATATTCAAAGATATCTATAAAATCTTATGATTTTTTGGTTATATGTGGAAAATATTACATAAAATATTCTTATTTCAAGAACCATAATCAAGATATTGGTCACAATGTATACTGATTAGGTTGCTGTCAGCATTAGGTGCTCTTTGACCACTTAATATTTTTGAGAGTACTAGCTCTGAAAAAGAGCTAGTGCTTAATATGACTACGGTGTAGTTAAAAATAAAACCCTACATTATTACTGGCCGCAATATTTCAATCAGCATTGCCAAATGTAGGGAATATCCCGACTTGTTGTATTTTGTAAAAAAGAAGTTTCTTAATAATGATATTCCTGCTATAAACATCGTTGGTATTTTCCATGCAACAACTTTAACTGAATACAAAATTGAGGAAAGGAAGATAGAGTGGAGAAAGTGTAAGGCTGAAAAGAATAAAGAAAAATAATATCGCAAACAAAATATTTCACTGTGGGATGAAAGGCTTGAGAGGATTTGTCTTTCTGGGTTTCACAGGTTGTCCAGACTTTCCCTTTTCATTATCTTCATCATATCCTTTCTCCTTACTTTTATCATCTCTATCCAAAGTCCTCGAGGGAATAATAGCTAGCACTCGTCTATGGGTCAAAAGATTCGTAGAGGGTTTTGCTACGGTTGGCGACAATATGTATTGGTGTGCTACTGTCTTAAGCACACATTTGAGTATGAGTTGTTTTCAGATGTATTTAAATGGTTTATTGAACACATCTTAGTGGTTTTTAAGTTTTATTGTATATAAACAACTGAGTTAAACATCTCCATCACTGGAGGAAGCTGTGTTGGTCCACATGACCAATTCTGGTGAAGTTTAGATAAGAACTGACTAAACTATCGATATCACAGATATCGTATGCTTGGTTTACTTTAGACACGTGACGGAATCGGAAGACACCTGCATCCGGTGACGTCACAAACTTTCACACGAAGAGTTAATGTGTTGACACTAAGAAAGAATGACAACTTAGCATCTTACATCCTGTACACAATTTGAGTTGACCATAGCAAATCTCACGGCCAGCTCTTCCAACCAACATGACATATTACGTCATTTGTTTTAAACATGTAATATTACTATTCTAATCATTACATATGCTCGGCCAGCTATCTCAATTTTTTTTTACAAAAATTTAACAACAAGCCGAAACATGGTTATTAAGTGTGACTGGACATACGTATCATTCATTGCTCAAAACTAGCTATATCCAACTGAGGACGAATGTCCAAATAGGCACATCAAAACTAATAACAATAATGCATACAAAAAAGATATTACCAAAGCAAAAAGAAAAAATGCATGATAAAACCAAGATCATATATATGGTACATTGCTAGCAAATGATTACATGGTACCAAAAAACAAAACAAATTCTGACTTACAAATGATTCGGTAACTCGATAAAGAATAATTGTTACCTTTGTCAGAAACAAGATACTCAATTTTTAGTGCACAAATACGAATTCCTGGTACGTACACGTACCACGGTTTCGTACATATATATATATATATTTGTATATAGGGCTGATACATTTTATTAGATGCCCATAGATTCTGTTATATATCTTATATATTTTTTTTTTTTCTCTTTTCTTTTTTAACATTCCGGCTTATATATTTTTATTAGATGCCGAGAGAAAAAAGGATTTATATCCTTTTTTATTTTATTTATTTTTTTTTTTAAATGTTATTTTAAATGTATTTTTAACAATGCAAATGTAGAGAATTTCTTTAATTACATATTACTAGCGTACTAGTCAGCTTTTCATACAAACATCATCCTGACAAATTACTCCCTTAGCGAATGAGGTGGCCACTCATACAGCTTTGAACTGGATTAAATAGGGGGTATTGTCAGGGCTATGCAACTCATTCCTTTGTAGCTGCTTGCTGTGCCGTAACCTACGCCAAACAAGGATGTTCACGGCGATAAATATCATCACCGTGAAACACAAACTAGCCAGTATTATGGGGTGAAGAATCTCTTTGTAAGTCGGCGACAGGTGGTCCTTTTCGGTAAGTTTCATTAAGTGTTTCGCCACACTTCCTTTATAGGGGAGAGGAAGTGCGGGCGTTGTAGAGGTCCACGTGAAGTTCGCGAAGTAAGCACGTTCTCTGATGATTGTCCGTAGGCCAGTCACCATGGAATTCGGGGAAGTCCCGATACAGCCATCTGCTGCGACGAAGATGTGGTTGTAGGATGTGGATCCGTCAGGGCATGATATATTGAAGCCGTCCTTGTCGTATCGTATCCACGAGCCATTATTTAGTCTGCAATTGAATTCTTTATTGTCAAAGGGATAAAGCTTATCCAGACAATTTTCACTTGTATGGGAGAGAGCACCGTCTAGCACTATACCTAACTCGCATGAATCCATCAAGTTTTTACGGAATTCAAATGAGTCAGCTGTACATATTTTTCTATCCATTGCGTCTGAACAGTGAGTTAATTGATTTAAGTCTTTAATGACCGTATATGTTTCCTTGTCTGGGGAAATCAATACGTGTCCTGTCAAACTGGATATTACTGGATTTGAGTGATTCGTCATGAAAGTCGGAAATGGTGATATCCTGTAAGATTGCCAGGCATCAGAAGAATCAAAGGGAATTGTAATCCTAACCTTGTTATTATCTACGTTTACTGTAATTAGGCTGTAATAAAATTCTAACCTATGTTCGTCTAACAAAGGAACATAGCCTAGTTTATCCCTAGTGTTCTCCAGAACCAATTTTAAGTAACGTATAGGCAACAAATGGGGCGACAATACACCTTTAGTTGCTAACGTGATAGCTTCTACATAATCCTTGGATTTCTCAATGAAATGTGCAATTCTGTTATGTATGTGATCTATCTTTGAATCATAATACGTTAATGTTGCTAACAAATCCTGTACTTCCATAATTTGAACGATATTATCTGAATGTTCATTTAACAAATCCATAATTTTATTGATTGAAGCTAACTGATCCCTTAGTTCTGACATAATCAATTCATCTTTATGAGTCAAGAACTCAATTTTCTTATTTTGATTACTAATTTTAAGACGATTGGAAAGTCCTAAACCTAAACTTGCAACAGACCCAAAGATGCTTAATGCAGCATAAATGAACGGATTCCGTCTTTCTTTTTGTTCGTGTCCTACAGTCCACATCAAAAGGTCATAAGCCAAAGATCCTGTCTCTCCAGTCTTATTTTTTAAGTCATCAGATAGCATCTCTGCAACTTTTAATGTTGATCCAAGCAAACTCTTAGTAGTCAAATGAAAATGTCTCCTATGCAACTCATCCAATGATGCAGAAAACCTTGAAATGGCGGTTCTTAAGCTAGTGACATCATTCTCTTGAAGAAAAATTGCTTGCATATGCACTTCGACAATTACGTTGGTTGATGTAATAAAAATGTCTTCTTGTCTTTCAACTATATTGCCATATTTAAAATATATATTCTTAGTCTTAGAACTCATCCCATACGAAAAAAATGTCTGAGCGAACAATATCACTCCCAACAACAAAAAATTCATCTTGGAAACCTGTAACGAGAAAAAATATATGTAATTACTCCTGTATTAAAAAGAAAACTTTTTAGTTACAAAAATTAAAATTTTTCCTCACTTCTTTTTAATTTCTTATGTGAGACAATGGTACTATTCTCTCATCCGTGGGTTGGGCTACGTTTTGAATTCTAAACCTATTGGCCGTTAATATTTCCAAAATGTTAAATGGGCCTTCAAACTTAGGTGTTAGTTTATAGTTGAGCCCTTTTCTGACATTGATTTGAATATAGATGTTATCACCCACGGTATATGTTTTAGTTGGTTTCGCTATTTTATCATGATTCCTTTTCATTATGATTTGTGATTCTTCTAAATTCTTTCGAAGGATATCATATCGACTTATACTTGCATTTATACATTCTTTTAAAGGATTTGATAGATTAGTTGTAGGCGTTAATACATGGAAAGGTGTTCTAACTGGGGTACCATACAATGCTTCATGCGGTGACATTTTAATTGATATATGATATGAATGATTCAGAGTACTCAGTGCCGCCGGTATTGCAATATCCCAGTTGGGGTCTGATCCCCCTAGTGTTACCCTCAATATATTTAATATCTTCCTATTTGCTCTTTCCACTAGCCCATTAGACTCTGGGTGATATATCATGGTATTGATCTTCTTTATGTTGAGGAATTCACACAATGAGATAAGAAAGTGATTATTAAATTCACCACCCGAGTCTGAGATTATCATGTGTGGAATTCCATGTTTACAAATGTAACACTCGTAAAACTTCCTAGCGCATTCAATCGCAGTTTTAGTTTTAAGCGCTATTAGTTCTGTATATCGAGTTAAAGCATCTATAATTACTAAGAGGTGCTTATTTCCTCTGTCTGACTCGTAAAATCCTGTTAACAAATCTAAATGTATTCTTTCAAAGGGTTGATTGGGAACAGGATAAGTTCCTAAGCTAACAGGTGTTTTCGTATGCCCTTTGTTTTCCTGACATGTGCGACAATTAGCTATGTGTCTTTTTATATCTGTAAGCATGGTATGCCAATAAAACAATGATTTGGCTTTCTGTGACATTAATGAGAACCCAGGGTGTCCATGTAATGGATTTGAATGCAACCAATTCAGGACAGTGGAAACAAGTGAGTTTGGTACTACTACCTGGTCGTTAGTTACATGTGGTGTATTGCGGGTTTTCCTTGTCACAGTTCTACACAGAATATTATCTTTGATTACATAATTCTGCTGCTTATACTTTATATATTCTTTTTCTTTATGATTGCCTTTCAAAGCATTTATAATTGTTTCTATTTTCTGATCTTTTCTTTGCTCAGTCTGTAACAATTCAGCACTCCAGCCTAAATCTTCTTGTTCAGATATTGTTTTTACAATAGGCATGGATGTTGATATATCTATTAATTCAGCTAAAGACTCCGTACAAGATGACACGGGGTTGCGTGATAATGCATCCGCAATGATATTTGCTTTCCCAGGTAAATACCCGATTCTTGCGCCAAAATCTTGAATGATTAAATGCCACCGAGTTCGTTTAGGGCTGTGATTGAAGCCTTTAAAGAACTCTGTTAGTGGTTTATGGTCAGTAAGAACCTTAACGGGATAACCATAAATTATGAACTTAAAATGCACTAGCGAATTAACAATAGCTAGTCCTTCCTTGTCTATTACTGCATACTTACTTTCGGAAGTTCTCAATTTTCGAGAATAGAAAGCTATCGGGAAAAACTGTTTATCATATTGCTGAAGCAATACCCCTCCTACTCCTAAGTCTGAGGCGTCTGTTGCAATGAAGAATTCCTTACCGAAGTCAGGAAATTTCAAGATAGGAGAACTACACAGTTCATCTTTCAAAGTATTAAACGCCTGTTGATGTTGCTCAGACCATATGAAATCTACGCCCTTCTTCGTAAGATCAGTTAAAGGAGCGGCTATTATTGAATAGTTGCGTATAAAACGCCTGTAATATCCACTACAACCCAGAAATTGCTGTATTCCCTTGACATTAGTAGGTATGGGAAAATTACGTATAGCCGACACCTTATCATGGACTACTTTAAGACCTTGGCTTGACACCATGAAACCCAAATATATCAATTCTGTTTTGAAAAATTCACACTTACTAATCTTTACCCTTAAGTTATGTTGTCTTAATCTCTGTAGTACTAGTTCTAACTTACGTAGATGTTCCTCTAAGGTGTTGAAAAAGATTACAAGATCATCCATATAGGCATGCAATATATCCCCTAATAAGTCTCCAAACACTATGGTAATCATTCTTGTAAATGTTATAGGAGCACAACGTAAACCAAAAGGCATCCGTAAAAATTCATAATGTCCCCTGGCTGTGCTGAAGGCTGTGTATGGGATACTATCTTCTTCTAATGATATCTGGTGAAAGCCTTTAAGTAAGTCCAAACTGGTAAAATATTTATTCTGACCTAACA
Organism: Palaemon carinicauda; assembly: GCF_036898095.1. Taxonomy (NCBI): domain Eukaryota; kingdom Metazoa; phylum Arthropoda; class Malacostraca; order Decapoda; family Palaemonidae; genus Palaemon; species Palaemon carinicauda. The sequence continues at coordinate 30,450,130 of NC_090766.1, forward strand.
AAGACAAAATATCGTCAGTACATGGCACTGGGAATCGATCAGGGATCGTTTCCTCGTTTAGACGACGAAAGTCGACACAGATACGCCATGTTCGATCTTTTTTCGGTACAACTATTAAAGGAAAATTATAAGGGCTATTTGATTTTCTAATGACTCCTTCCTCTAACATTTTACCTACTTCATCATTTATTTCATTCTGGAATTTCATAGGGAGTCTGTACGAGGGTACATATATAATTTTCTGTTTGTCTTTTAACCTTATTTGATGCTCGATCACATCTGTTTTCCCTAAGGATCCATCCGTAGTGGAAAAGACATCTGTATATTTATTTAAAAGTTCAAAAATTTTCTGCTGAATTTCTTCGTCTTGAATGTCCTTACTGATTTTATTTTTAATAGATCGTAAAAGGGATTCATCCGCAACTGATTTAGAGTGATTGATTTCAGCAACGGTAAGAATACGATGTTTATAAACTTCTACATCCAAGATATGTTGATTTTTGTGAATTACTAAAGTGTTATTTAAATGATTACAGACTTCGATATTACATTGCTGATGTGAGCCTACTGTATAAATAGCTTGTGTGACAGACAATCCGTTGGTTTTCAAAGTATCGGAAAGGATTAATATTTCAGATCCCGGTAGTGTTTTCTTTATTTGCACTATTAAATTCGAAGGTATGTTTGGTTCGATATATTGCGTGCAAGATGATATTACGGGTGAACGAGAATTCTGCTGGGTCGCGTGTATTATTTCTTTATTAGTGAGACAAGTTATTGGTTCTTCAACGTACGTTACGGTTACATTTGTCGTCTCCTTTTTATCCAAAACTGACTTTAAAGTATTAGAAGACTTATAGAATTTCCCTTTGATATACACGCCGTGCTTTGCAGGAGCTAAGATAATGTTTTGATTTCCCATAGATGGGTATCCTATAATTACAGCTGGATACATATTAATGTTTTTCACAACAACAAATGTATCGGCAAACGTGCGATTACCGACTCTGAACTGAATATGAGTTATGCCTATGACATTTAATTCATTATTTCCTATACCTGAAAGTCTGATTCCTGATTTTTCAATCGGAAAGTTCGAAAACAACAAATGATGCGTCTTCAAATCCATAATATTACGTGGACTACCAGAGTCAAAAAATAACGTAAAGGATTTGTGTTCTAAATTTACAGCATATAAGGTTGGCCGTAACTCATTTTGGCTTATTATTGTATGAATTCGTTGCAAATCTACGGGAGCATGCACTGTTTTACTTAATTCGGCCGTGTGTTTCATAGGAAAATCTATTGTCTCACAATTATCTGATAAAACATTAAATTGATTATTCAATACTATTGATGTTGACATAAATGACCTTGACCCAACATCACTCTCTTCCCCTCTAGAGTTAACTATGTGGTATTTGCTTTGCTCTGCACATTCTGAAAATTAGGCTGACTTTGCGAGGTCTGGTTTGACGGCCCAGGCTCAGCGATATTTGAAGAAGTGTTTGTTTGTTTCGGACTCTGAACTGCATTGACATTTTGTTGTTTCTTCTTATTGTTAAAATGAGGATTTTTCTTTTTATTTCCATATGGAACTGACTGTGGAATTGACTGTGTATTTCTAGGATATTGTTGTGTCTTACGCGCGTAACATTGACTATAAGAATGTGATCCTGTGTTGTGAACTGAACAAAATTTCGTTCTACAGTCTGCGCTTATGTGACCTTGACGTTTGCAGTTGTAACACGTCACTCCCGCTACTGGATTATTAATTACGTTCACTGTTTGTGGTTTTGTTTCATTCTTAGCAAAAACTTGAGTTAACACGGGATCGAGATCTGGACACTTGGACATGTGCTTCTTTATCTGTTTATAGACATCCAATTCCGTACTTGCAGGCATTAACTTCTTATCAAAGCACCGCACTAAAGCTTCAGGCAACATAAGTGTCATGCAAGTTAAATACATTAATCGTAAAAAATCTTTCACGGAGATATTATCGTTAGTAACCCAAGTGGAATTACCTAAAATGTCCTGATATTCGTTAAGCCTATCAGCTATGAGAGCTGCTCTCTCAACAACATTAAGCCGATTCATAGTGGCTTGATTAAGTGTATTTCGTAACGTTAACACCACATCCAAAGCTTCTTCACCCCCATAGATCGCGCGTAACCTAACTTTGAAATCATCCCAAGTAACTGCTTCCTGAAATGAAACACCTCTTAAATACGCACTCGCATCCCCCTTAGAAAAATCTATAAAACTTTTAGCTTCTTGTAATTGTACAAAAGGATCTACGATTTGTTTGGCATTTAAATGGGCATCAACGGATGAAATCCATGACTCCACATTTTGTGGCAAGAACCCGTTGACACGGCCTTGAAAAGGAAGGATTGCTGACCTGGCATTTACAAGCGTCACAATTGGAGGAGGATTAGCCTGGCCTACACCACTAGGTCCAGGGGTAGGGCTGACAGGAGGAGCCATGACTGCTGTATTCTTTTTTTTTCTATCTCTTTGACCCCTTTCAATCCTATCAAAATATCTATATGAGTACAGACGCCCACTGCGTAAACGCATATGTATAATAAAATTCCCCCAACAATGTTACTAATCCCAATACATTTCCCCCCAAGAGTTTATGAAAGAAAAAGGAATTAGCACAAAGAAAGAAAAATTCTAAATGAGAATTCGGAGTTTCTTATAACAAAGTTTAGGAATTCACTCACCCCAGTAATAATTGACTAACGACTTGTGATAACTACACTTCACTGCACAAACTGAAATGAATACAAAATCTTTGTACTTAGCTTATATATGAAGTCGAGTCGTCTCTCTCTCTCTCTCTCTTGATGTTTTGTTAGCGATGTCTCGTTCTAGTTTCTTGTAGAATGTAGGTCTTCCTGGATATGTTTTGCAATAGTTGAATGCCAGTCCTTGGGTTTCCTAGGATGTTGATTGAAGATTCTATTTGTATACTAACATATGTTGGTGTTAGCATTTTCGTTGGACTTAGTCAAAATTGTAGATTCTTGTAGATAGTTCTGAGTTCTTGAAGATCTTTCTCAGGTATTACAGCTTTTATGTTGAAGTCTTGAAGATATATCTCTGGTTTTACAGCTATTTATTTTGAAGTCTTGAAGATATTTCTCTAATTCTTAGAGTATAACCGCTGTCTTTGAGTTTAATCGCTGCCACCATTTATTGGTGTGCTACTGTCTTAAGCACACATTTGAGTATGAGTTGTTTTCAGATGTATTTAAATGGTTTATTGAACACATCTTAGTGGTTTTTAAGTTTTATTGTATATAAACAACTGAGTTAAACATCTCCATCACTGGAGGAAGCTGTGTTGGTCCACATGACCAATTCTGGTGAAGTTTAGATAAGAACTGACTAAACTATCGATATCACAGATATCGTATGCTTGGTTTACTTTAGACACGTGACGGAATCGGAAGACACCTGCATCCGGTGACGTCACAAACTTTCACACGAAGAGTTAATGTGTTGACACTAAGAAAGAATGACAACTTAGCATCTTACATCCTGTACACAATTTGAGTTGACCATAGCAAATCTCACGGCCAGCTCTTCCAACCAACATGACATATTACGTCATTTGTTTTAAACATGTAATATTACTATTCTAATCATTACATATGTAGGTCCACATATAAAAAGACCTCCTGTATATAAAGAGAGAAGAAGGGATTAGCATGGCTCAAGTTCAATTTCAATTTTTTTTTTTTCCCTTCATTAGTGAAGTCCTGATATCGTAAGCTTAAACTCCATCCAAGATTATCCTTTCCATCTGCAAAGTTTTGTTCGTCTAATTAAACACTTAGTGAAAGTTCACTTTTTACCCAAAGGACTTTATAGGTTTAGGGTGTTTCCCTCTCTTTCTTTCTTTTTTTTTTTTTTTTTTTTTTGACAATCATACATATTTTATGGATACAAATGTCGATATTTTGAATTGTGTTTTTGAAATCACAACTCGAAAATATATATTTTAATTATGAAGGTTTTCAACCCATATAAATTCTTGCTGTAAACTACTGTGAGATTTGAAATTGGTTATTATTATTATTATTATTATTATTATTATAATTATTATTATTATTATTATTACTTAGTTTTATTATTCATTTTTTATTATTTTCATTTATATAATTTTGTTTGTATTTATTGTTATTTTCATTTGTTATTTATTATTGTTGTTATTTTTTTATTATTGTTATTATTTATTTATTGTTATTTTATTATTTTATTATCATTGATATTTTATTATTTCATTATTATTATTTTATTATTTTATTATTATTATTTTATTATTTTATTATTATTATTTTATTATTTTATTATTATTGTTTTTTTTGTTATATAATTATTGTTTTTATTATTTCTTTATTATTATTTTTTTTATTTTATTATTCTATTATTTTATTATATTTTTTTTATTATTTTACTATCATTATGATAATAATAATAATAATTATTATTATTATTATTATTATTATTATTATTATTATTATTATTATTATTATTATTATTATTATTATTATTATCATTATTGTTAGCTGCGCCGCCAACCCAATTGGAGAGAGTAGGATGCTTTAAGCCCAAAGGCTGCAGTAAGGAAAAATATCCCAGTAAGGATAGAAAATAATAAAATACAAGAGAAATAATGAATGATTGAAATAAAATAGTTTAAGAACAGTAACAACATTAAAATACTTTCATAGATAAACCATGAGAGACCATTGTGTCAGCCTGTTCAACATATAAACATTCGATGACATTCCCTGATTAAAGAGATCGTTCCACCATCTGCAATAGCTGGAATAAAACTTTTAGAATACTGTTTAGTATTAAGCCTTTTTAAGGAGACTGTATGAATATTACTAATAACTGCACACCTAGGATTACAAGCAGGATGGTACTGTCTTTGAAGATTTAAATGTAAAGGATGGCCAGTTATGGAAAATTTTATGCAACATTCATAACAACTAACTGAACGACGGTGCCGGAGATTGATATCTAGATCAGGAATAAGAAAATTAATTTGAACACTTGCATTGCTTTAATAAATCTATTTTCATTATTTCCTTTAAAAAAATATTGAAAATAATACCGTTTAAATAATATTCAAAGATATCTATGAAATCTTATGATTTTTTTGTTAAATGTGGAAAATATTACATAAAATATTCTTATTTCAAGAACCATAATCAAGATATTGCTCACAATGTTTACTGACTAGGTTGCTGTCAGCATTAGGTGCTCTTTGACCACTTAATATTTTTGAGAGTACTAGCTCTGAAAAAGAGCTAGTGCTTAATATGACTGCGGTGCAGTTAAAAATAAAACCCTATATTATTAGTGGCCGCAATATTTCAATCAGCATTGCCAAATGTAGGGAATATCCCGACTTGTTGTATTTTGTAAAAGAAAGGTTTCTTAATAATGATATTCCTGCTATAAACATCGTTGGTATTTTCCATGCAACAACTTTAACTAAATACAAAATTGAGGAAAGGAAGACAGAGGTGAGAAAGTGTAAGGCTGAAAAGAATAAAGAAAAATAATATCGCAAACAAAATATTTCATTGTGGGATAAAAGGCTTGAGAGGATTTGTCTTTCTGGGTTTCACAGGTTGTCCAGGCTTTCCCTTTTCATTACCTTTTATCATTTCCCTTCTCCTTACTTTTATCATCGCTATCATTATCTTTATCTTTTCCCCCCTTTCTCCTCTCTATCTGAAGGAAATGATAGCTAACCCTTGACTCGATTATCGGTCTAAGCTTCGTAGAGGGTTTGTTACAGCTGGTGACAATATGTAGGCCTACATATAGAAAGACCTCTTGTATATATAGAGAGAAGAAGGGATTAGCATGGCTCAAATTCTATTTGAATTCTGTGTGTTTTTTTTTTTTTTATAAAAAAAACATTAGTGAAGTTCTAATATCATTCCATTCAAAATTCGTGCTTTCGTTTGTCTAATTTAACACCTAGTGAAAGTTCACTTTTAACCCAAAGGACTTTACAGGTCTAGGTTTTACTCCACTAGTCTTCGGGCCACTTGTTGACCATCATATGTATTTTGTTGATACAAATGTCGATATTTTGAATTTGGTCTTTGGAAACAACTCGAGATTATAATTTTTATATGTGAAGGTTTTTAATCCTTATAAATGTTCCTACTGTATACTACATTGATATTTGAAACTGGTTATTATTATTATTATTATTATTATTATTATTATTATTATTATTATTATCATCCAAGCTACAACCTTACCTTGAAAAGCAGGATGTTATAAGCCCAAAGTCTCAAACAAGGCAAAATAGCCATGTGAGGAAAAGAAATAAGAAAATAGATAAACTATTTGTGAAGTAATGAGTAATTTGACTGAAATATTTTAGGAACAGTCGCTTTTTTGTTGCTGCGGACAACTTTACATAAGAAAATAGCTTTTATATTTTGCCAGAAAACATATTATTATTATTATTATTATTATTATTATTATTACTATTATTATTATTATTATTATTATTATTATTATTATTATCATTTATTATTTATTTAATAATTATTATTTATTATTATTATTAATCCTTATTTATTATTAGTTATCATTTTTATTTATTAATGTTATTAGTATTAGTATTATTTATCATTTATTATAATTTGTATTTATTAATATTAATAATATTTATTAATATTAATAATATTTCTTTTATTATTACTATTTATTATTATTATTTATTATTATTAATATTATTATTATTATTTATCTATTTTTATTGTTTATTATTATTATCTGTTTTATATTATTATTGTTTATTATTATCTATTATTATTGTTTATTATTATATATAATCATTGTTTATTATTATAAATAATCATTGTTTATAATTTAATATTATTGTTCATTATTATATATTATTATATTTTGTTATTATTTATCATTATTGTTTATTATTATATATTATTATTTTTTATTATTTTTTATTGTTATTGTTTATTATTCTTATGTATTAATATTTATTATTATTTATAATTATCATTTATTATTATTTATAATTATTATTTATTATTATTTTTTATCATTATTATTTCTTATGATTATTTATTATTATCTAATCTTATTATTCAGTATTATTTATTATTATTATTCATTATTATTTATTATTATTAGTTATAATTGTTTATTATTATTTGTTATTATTATTTATTATTATTATTTATCTTTAATTTTTTTTCATTATTATTATTTATTCGTTTTTGTTATTATTTATTATTATTTATTGTTATTATTTTTTATTGTTATTTATTATTATTATTTATTATTTATTATTATTTATTTCTATTTAGTATTATTATTATATATTATTATTTATTTTTATTATTTATCATAATTGTTATTTATTATTATTATTTATTAGTATCATTTATTATTACTTAATATTATTTATTATTATTTATTTTTTACTATTTATTATTATTTTTTATTATTTATCATAATTTTTTTATTATTTATCATCATTACTTATTATTATTATTTATGATTATTTATCATTATTATTTATTTTTTATTAAATATTTATTAAATATTATTTATTATTATTATTATTATTATTATTATTATTATTATTATTATTATTATTATTATTATTATTATTATTATTATTATTATTTATTATTTATCATTTATTATTATTTATCATTTATTATTATCAATTATTTTGTTATTTATTGCTTGTTATTATTTATTATTATTATTTAAGATTTTTTATTTTTTATTATTATTTATTAATATCATTTATTATTTATT